>NW_016107359.1:922331-981205 GCF_001604975.1 Cebus imitator
AGACGGGGTTTCACCATGTTGACCAGGATGGTCTCGATCTCTTGACCTCATGATCCACCTGCCTCGGCCTCCCAAAGTGCTGGGATTACAGGCTTGAGCCACCGCGCCCGGCCTCTTCTTGTTTTTTTTTATGGGATTCAAATTATTTAATTTTGTTTAATTTATGTACTCTCAGTACATTCACTCTAGGGACATGTGAGATTTAGTTGGTTGCATTTGACATTGTCTTTCAATACAACAATTTTACCCAAATATACCTTACTAAAAGTCACTAAAAACAGAATCTGTGACAGGAAATGCATGCTTTTATTCTGATCCCATCTTGATACATGTCCAAGTGGGTAGTATGCATATTAATACCATTTTGTCATTGCTGGCCCAAAACATATAAGTATATTTATCACGTTTTAAAAGAAATATTAAAAAGAAGACAAGTATACTTTAGTTCAACAAACATATTTTGAACACCTGTTATATGCCAGGTACTGAGAGACTCATTGGGAACAAGAACTAGTAAAGTTCTTCATGTACATTTTAGTCAAGAGAAAAAGAGCAGACTTGAAACAAATAATTATAGGTGTTATAAGTGTTCAGAGAAGGGCACTGTAGAAGTTTATAGCAAAGTACATTAATTTAGGTCAAAAGCAAGTCAAAGAGAATGACAGATTCTAGAAAGTTATGATGTAGTGAGAGGGAGAGAGTGAAAAGAAACCAACCTATTTACCTCCCTCCTTCCTTCCCTCCTTTCTTCTTCAAAAATTGGATACTTAACAGATATTGATTGAATATCTATCATGTCTCCAGGAAAGTGCTCAACTCTGGTGAGCAAAAACAAATATAGGTTGCAAGAAGGCAACAAAATACTCCTTAAACAATCACACATGAAAACAAAATTGCAGCTATAACAAGTGTTCTCCAGGAGACGCGAATGGTACCACATGAGCGTGAATTGACTGGGCGTGGTTTCAAAGGTCAGATTTCCTTGGGAAAGTGATACTCAAGCTGAAATCGAAGAGATAAGTTGGAGCTAACTCGGAGCCCAAGAAGGGTAGGGCATGTTAGGCAAAGACAGTAGCATGTGCAAGGGCCTAGTGACTTAAAAGACTTAAAAGAAGGCTGAAGTGCTAAATCTGAGAGAATAGAAGTGCGGAGATGAGAGGCTTAGTGAGGACACCTGTGGAACCTTGATGGCTAGGTTCAGATCGCAGACCGAGATGCCCTTGAAGGGTTTCGAACAGAGGTTGTATGATCAAATGCAACTACTTAACTACAATCAGAGAAGGAATTAGATGGGTGCAAGCCTGGAGGTCAGTGCACTGGGGGTGGAGGCTACTATCATTTAGGCAATGCACGATGGTCCCCATGAGCCTGGGGATGGTGCAAGAATGAGGAGAAGGAATGAACTTAGGAAATATTTAGAAATATAGTGTATGACTGATTGGAAACATGGGATAAAGAATAAGAAAGAGTGATAGATGATGCCCACATTTTCCCTTGAACAGCAAAGTGAAGATGATGCCAGTCCATAAGTTAGGGAATATGGGAGGAGGGAGGCAGTGTGAGAAGTGGGTGGGAATAGTGAGTTTAGTTTGGATCATGTTGAGTTTGAAGTGTCTGGAAACATCAAGTTGATGAGAAAACACTTGGACATAGAGGCCTGGAGACAACAGGGAAGATTGGTGAACAGCCACAGGTATGGACACCATCTGTAAACAGATGGAATTGAAGTAACTCAGAGTCTGGGCAAGATTGAAGGACTATTTGTAAAAAGGAGAACAGGTATGATTTCTGAATAATGCTACTACTTAAAGATTGAGTGTGGGAAAGAATGAGAAGTGATAGAGATGCAGAAGGAAAACCAAGGGAGGATAACGTCAGTGCCCTGGAAGCCAGGAGAAAAAGACTGTTTCAGGAAAATGAGATGATTAGCAGCATCAAACACTGCAAAAAATCAAGTAGGACTAGGCATGAAAACATCTATTATAATCAAGAGGGTTATGGTGAGCTCATGGTGAAAACATTTTTGGTAGAATAAAAAGTATGCAAGGCATATTGAAATGGATTGTCACCCAATAGGAGATAAGGAAATGGAAGGCACTTGTCATTTGAAGAGTTTACATTTAAATGGATGAATGAGGTAGAGCTCTACCTAGAGGAAGATATGGAGTTGAAAAGGGATGTTTTTATATGGCCAGGAGTTGATGAATTAGTTATTTTTATGTGATTGCAAGTAATGGAATACCTAATGATGACTTTATTAAATGCCTTTATTATTTATCTCACATAATAATACATGAGAAGAGTGGATTCAAGGTTGCTGCACAGCCTCAAAAATATACTCAAGCCAGTTTCTCCCTGTGTTTCCACTTGACGTTTTTATTTTGTTTTGTTTTTAGCATGTTGGCTTTTTGTTCATGTGCTTGACATGTAATGGACACTAGCAAGCTTCTTCAGTTCCACATGACCTAATTTAAAGCAAAAACAAGGAACATGATTTTTGTGCTCTTTTTATAAGGGGACAAAATTTGTCCCCAGATTTTCTTCACTCCTTCAGATTTGTTTTTCTATCTTCTTGTGTAGACTGAGTTATTTGCCCATTTCTAAATGAGCAATTGACAAAGGAGAATGCAGTTATTAAACATGTTTTACATCAGGAGTAATGAACCTGCAGCATCAGCACCTCATGGGAACTTGTTAGAAAGGCAGGTTCCTAGGCTTCACCTGAGTCATACTGAAAGAGAAACTCGGGTAGGACTTAGCAATATGTTTCAAACAAGCTTACTTTGATACATTGTACAAATTTGAGAACCATTGGTTTACACTCATCAGGTCATCTCGTGCTAGAGAGAGGACTTCCATTTGCCGAACTTACTGCTTTCTCAAAAAGAAATGGGTCATGCAGACACAGAAGAGTGTTTGCCATCATTGACTGCATGCAACATCAAGTAATGAGCCAGTAAAGAGAGAGAATGAAGATAAGACGGGGATGAACTAAGAAAGGAGATGAAAGTGCAGGAGATTCATGAACTCAGATTTCACCTCCATGTTAAGAAGAAAGCATGAAGAAAAATGTAGATACAAAAGCAGATAAGCTGGTAGGAGGAAGGTTGGAACTTCTCTTGCATTGGGTTTAAATGAAGTCTGCTGGCAGGGAGGACGGTGTGGTGGAGGTAAGATCTAAGATTGTGTAGAAGGATTAAATCCTTTAAGAGAAAGAAGGAGCTTACCAACGTGGAAACCTCTGAATGTGGGTAAGATTATGGATCTCCCTGAGTTGGTAAACCTGAGTTCAGAGTGGACTGAGTTGCGTGTCTGTGTCATATGCAGCAGAGAATACAGGCTTGGAAGTGAAGATAGTTAGATTCTTCCAGGGTTTAGGCTTTGCCACGAAGAGTCTAACAGAAGATCCTGGGTGAGGATATTTAGGGTATTGTTAAGGGAGAAGTTGAAGTGATGAACCAAGAAGTTGGTGCTGAAGGGGAGGGAGAGTGCAGATGGGGTAGAGGGAAGTGTTAGTCGATGAGCCCAAAGTCTTTATACATTTCTGTCTTTCTCTTTATACATTTAGTAAGAACCATTCTAAAGAATGGGGATGTATTCTTAAGAATATTACAAGTCTCATTTGTATTATGTCCTCCTCTCACTTTATCATGAGAAGTTTGAGATTTGTTTGAAGGTGTCACATTTGCAGTGAATTATGGCACATTTTTCCTTACCATTCAATTGCAGGACTTTCTGCAGGAAAATAAGCCAGAGGCTTTACTTGGGCTTACCTTGACTGTTTTTTTGACCTGTTCTATTTTTCTTTACTGATGGATAACACTTTTTACAGGCATTATTTTATACGCCATGCACAATCTTGGTAAGTCATATGTATAATGTATGGTTGAACACTGACTTTCATCCAGCTGGGTTTTTTGTGCTCTTATCCTAGCAGAGAGATAGTGACAATTTCTTAAGGTACTTGATAACTTGAAAAATACTAAGATTTTATTTTTATAAGCATTGTGTCCTAAGAGCTATGGAATGGTTCTTGTTTGGGAAGATGATGCTCTCCTTCCTTATGTGCATGCAGCGTAGCCACTGTACATCCTAGCTGTGGCCCGTATTGAACATCAAGCTTGTTCTCTCTACCACCTGACATGTTCCTCCCTAGGTTGTCCTTAAAAAGTACAAACCAATAGTAATCATATTAATTGAAAATAATTATAGACACATGGATTTCCTGTTACAAACATCATAAAGTAAATTCCACAGCCAGAAAGGCAATACTGTTATACGGTGCCGTGTTTTGGAACATCTGTCGTCGATTTCTTTTATGTTCCCCATAGTATCTAGTGCTGGAGCATCACCCTCTCCATGAAAGGGACTAAGGAACAGTAAGATGCCGGCAGCTAGACATTCATGGTGGGAGTAGAGCGTAATGAGACTGTGTTCCTGTTTAACTTTGAATCTGATTCTGACGGTGATTACAAGAGAGAAGAGCCAAGTACTTTTAATGTCAATAAAATAGTTGGAATGTAAATTACACGAGGGCAAGAATTCGCTGATTCATTCATAGCTGTATTCCTAACATTCAGAGGAAAGCCTGGCACATATATGTGCTCAAGTAATATTTGTTGACTGAATAAGTGACTCTTTGCAGATCTGTATTCTTAGATAAATTCTCATGTCAGCCAATAAAATTGGTCCTATATCTTGGTAGTAATGTTGGTAATGAAGACCATCATTCCTAGGGAATGAGAAAAAGTCAAAATTCATACCAACTGTTTATATAAACACTGATATTAGAATCTTAGCAGGGCAGTTTAGGTGTTTTGTTATAGTGGTAGTTTGCATCACAGATGTTACCGAGTGTAAGAAGGAGAATCAATAGGCTCAGCTCTAATACATGGTAACTTAGAATCTACCAGAGGCCTTCCAAAGAGGCTTCTCATTCCATGGAGAGATGATCTTTGCTGTTAGACGCCAGATAACTCATCTAGTGCATGGATATTAAAATTAGGTAGACCAGGTTTCAGTTTTCCCATTCCACCATTTGCTACCTGTATGACCACGGACGTATTTTTTAACTTCTCTGAACTTTGGTGTCCTTCATCTGTAAAATGAGAATACTTATATCTATTTCATGGTATTGCTAGAATTGAATAAAATATTATATACAAAATACTTAGCAAGTACACATAGTGAACACTTGATAAATGGTAGCTGTTATTATCAGCTGTAATTAGCTCTTAAAGTTTACCTACAGATTTGTTTATAGGTGTATATAAATCCATACCTATGTTTGCTGGTTCTAAATTCAAATAAAGTAGTGTAAATTACAAGGTTGCTAATGTTGAACATTAATGTTCATTATAGATTAAAACATGAAAATCTTACCTCCTCCAGCAACTAATTTAATCTGGTTGATTAGGAAATGTTCCTTTATGAAAATGATCCATTCACATTTTAAGTGGATGTTTACAGGTGTTTAGACTCATACTGAGCACTGAGCTTAGACTTAGACTAAAGGTGGACGTCAGATCATTTGTAAACATAAACTGTGCTATCTACATGAAAAAAATGACCTTTCTTCAAATCCCTTGGGTACTATTATTGTCATTGATTCATATAAGATGAGCAATTTTCTTTTCCAGGCTAGATCATTGGTTTCAGTATTTTAAATTATGTAAATCATTCAGCTCTTACATGGGAAATCCTAATTCTACAATATAGTAGAATTAGATCCATAGATTGCTTTTTCAACATTTTTAACATATAGTAATGAAACTAGAGACTATTTGGAGAAAAGAGACCAAAATAGTGAGGAGGTTGGAAATTATGTCCTTTGCTGTTTGTTGGAGAAACTACAGATGTTTGAGCTAAGGAGATTTAAAAAAAAAATAACTTACTGGAGATAAGAGAGTGTTCTTAGTATATTTGTAAGGATGTCATATAGAAGTGGATGAAATGGCACCTTTGTATTCACAGAGGGAAGATTAAAAATAAATAGGTAGATGTAAAAAGATGTCACAGTTTGCTATTAGTCAAAAGAACCAGCATATGTAAAATACATAATAATGTTTCCAGCTACCAGCAACCTCAACTGTCCTTCCCAGGCTAATGTAGCTGGTTACGTGTTGAGTCAAAGCCCATATATTGTCACTTAAATCCAGGGTGGTGGTGGTGTTTAACCCTATGCTATCTTTTGGATCTTCGGGAAATTTAGATTAACTGGTTAGGGACTTGAACTGTTCAGACCAAGTCCAAGGACCTAGTTTGCTACGTGCAACTTACTTTTATTCAATTCTGCAACCATACCCGACATCTTATTCTTAACTATCTATCTTCTAGTTGATGCTGTTGATTAAAACAAAACAGCATGTACAGAGAGGTCACCATTATGAAAAAGCAATTTACAAAGTACTTCCTTTTGACCATGAGTGAGTAGTGTCATCCTTATATGAGAAGAACAGTATTCTCATGTTAGGGTAAGTTGTGAAGTTGCCCAGTAACACCATGTTTATGGATGTAATCGGAGTTCTGGCTATGAGCATGAGAAATGAAGAAATTCAAAACAATAAGCTTTAAGAAACAGAACTAAAAAGGTACATTTTGAAAGTTTGGATATTATGATGATGATTTCTGCTACCTGGCTCTCCCCTGCTTCAAAGAATTTGTTCTAAATTGTTTCTATTTCCATGTTTCTATGTAGAAAATTGCAAAGCTAAAATTTCTTCCCTATTGCAGATGCCCTTGGGGACTAAATCAAGAGACTGAGGGCAGAGTGAAGCTCAGGATTCTCTGCAGAGAAATGTCTCATCTGGTCAGCTCAATGGGGATGTGACCCCTTCATCATTTAGATACAAGGGGCTGTTGTTAGTGTCATGTATGGAGCTGTTGGTTTAGAAAATTGCACATAATCCGGCTTGGTATTTTAAAAACCTCAGGAAAACAAGGCTTGATGAGGATTGTAAAATGAAAGATGCTTGTCATTGCTCTTGCAAGCACTCAGATCAACCCCGGGTCAAAATCCAGTGGTATAGGACAAAGAGCAGACCTAGTTTCCTGCCTCTGTTTCTTCCCCTTCCCTTCCCCAATTCCTTTCCTTTTCCTCCCTTCCTTTTTTCTTTTCTTCATTTCTTTCTAGGAAAGAAAAGAGAAAAATATTTTCCTATGAGTAGAGAGTAAACTGGTAGATTATAGTTGTCTGTGATTCGTTGACAATCACACTGACATTCCCTGGGTCCTGGGGTGGTTTATCATGTGATCCTCATCTAGGATTTGTTCAGATTCTTTAGAGCATGGACAGCCTAAAAAAGCACGTGTATAGCTCAAGTTCTGATAGGATTTTTCCCTCTCCTCTCTCCCAACCACATTCCCACTCCCGGAGTGTCTGCACTGTGACAAGGCAACTCTTCCTCACGCAGCAGGTTGAAAGCACTGATTTTGCTGACACTTTGATATTATTATAGAGACATAAGTCAGGCAGCAGAACTGGCATACTGTCTCCTCAGACACTAAGGTGAGCGCCCAGGGAAGGTTGTAGATGCACGTTTGATTTCCACATCTATCTTCTCCCTGCAAATTAAATTATTAATTTTCCCACATGCCTTCTTGTTTAATGACAGGAGTGGTGGCCTTTATCTGTGCACGTGTGCAAACAAAACATCACAGCAGGGGTTCCTGAACTGCCCAGACAAGCTGAGGGGTTAAGCAGTTAGACACAACTGTCTTGGTACAGTCTGTGTCATTTGCAAAAGTCTGGCTGGCTGTTGGCATCATAAACATGGAACACACAGACGCAGACTCCAATGCATCTCCTCATATACATATCCAAAGATGAAAGCTTCTTTTACAAACACAAAGGAAAGATCAAAAGAGGAAAAATAATGGCATTTAAAACGCACATGGGAAATGCAAAATTATATAATGTGATTGTTTTTCTGGGTTCCATTAGACTGGTACCATTTTCTGAGATGATACTGTGTTGATTACTTTTCCATGTTTGAGATAGTAAGTACTCATATCAACATGATTTTTGATTTGTTACTATATGACTTGTACTACATCTGGCTTTTCCAGCTTTTCACAGTAACATCTCACTAAACACAGGTATTAACTTTTCCTCATCTTTAGGCAAAAGATCTACATATATTCATGTAAGTTGTTTATTATAAGAATTACTCAAACATAAAAATTTAAATATTAGCTTTTGTCCATTTAAGGGCAATTAAATATTCTTTGTTTTATTTCATGCTATTTGAATATTGGAATTCCTGTCAATTCTAGAACAATGTGATTCATGTATCCTGATTCTAGAGTGTTGAGTTTATGGCTGCATGGCACAGAACAAAATCCATCTTAGTGATTACAAAGGATTTTAGATTGCTGTTTTAAATATTTGTTATCGCTCATCTTTGTTTTATAAATGTCAATATCTTCTTTAGGGATCTAAAGTTCACATTTTCTCATCAAGTGAAATGTTGTATCCATTTATTAAAATTGAATGTGAACTTTAAGGTTGACCTGAATGAAGACTCAATTTTGATGATTCCTTTTTATACTTTAGAAGCTGTTGATAACTCCCAAGTTAAGGACATGATAATCTCTGTGGGTCCCCACTCCCACCCCCACCTATTACTTATCGCAGTGAAAAAATACAATTTTCTGAATTGTTGCACAGCCTAGCCTTCCCTTTTTCTAAAAATGGTATCACTCATCAGTTCAAGTGAAAAGTGTTGATCAGTCTGATCAGCTATAGCATTTTTAGTATTACTCATGTAATATGGCATATAATGTGTCATATCATTTTGTTTGAGAATACATAGTTATTTCTTAAAAACAGTAATAGAAATAATCACTGCATAAAGAGAAAAGTACTTTTCTTGTATAGGTACTTTTCACATCTAAATCATTTATGAAGGAAAAAAATCCACCGAACTCTCACCAGCCCTCCATTGGGCAAAAGGGAGCAATCTTTCAATGTCAACTGTAGTTTCTAATAAAAGGTGAGAGTTTGTACAGTCATGCTTAACAACATATTCCTTTGGAAAAAAATTGATTTCCCTTTAACAAAATGTTCCTGTACATTTGGTTCATGTTGCTATATAAGTGTAATTAAACACACATCCAGTTATACAGCTTGTAAGGACTTACTAGGTGGTTTTGCTTGCATTTCATAAGAATATCTGGCCTTAATCACTTTATGTTTTCACAGGACAAATATCATGAAAATCTCATTCACTTGTAAATACATGAAATTACAATCTCTAGGAAAATGGTTTGTAGGACCATTGGCTGCTTTGGAATAAATCTTTGCTGAACCTCAATATAATTTATTAAAAGTACCATGTTGACTCCACTTTGAACAGTGGCCTCGTTTCTCATGTTCTGTTTCAAAGGAGCCCTCTGCTGGACGGCTCGATGTGATATCACATGCACACATATATTTATATATGATTTATAGGCTATAGTTAATATAACCCAAAAGCCATTTGTGATTGAAACTCTATCGTTGCAAATTGAATGCATCACTGAAACCTGTTTTGTCATCACTTTTTCATATTTAATGAACATGCAGTTGTCTAAAAATAAAATGTTCATCCTTAAAGTTTACTGTAAATCACTGTACATCAGCATATTCCCACACGAGATAATCGTAGTAAATTAACATTCATTACCAATAATTTTAGTAATGAATTATTCAGCTGATATGCAATTATCACACACATTTCTAAAGCAATTACTTTATTACATAGGTATTCCATGTCATTGATTTTACTTGTCTGTATTACATATGTAAATGTAAGAAATCTTTGCTTTTACCATATTTTCAAATGCAAAGGGATTTTTAATGTTTATTCAGTGTCAGCAAGTTATGAGGATGTATGGTTAGTATTAACTACATTTTAAGAAACTTGCAAATGTCAGAAAATTGCTGTGATAAAATGAGGCAGAAACAAACACAACCCCAAAATCCTGGACCATGAAGTTATAGGAATGGGATATTTTTGAGTAGTTTGTCAGTAGGCTCCTATCATTAATATATTTTTAAAGCTATTTATCATTGCCTGCTGTTATTCAAGGCAATGATAAATAACAACTTGCAATTATAGTCCTGTGTACATTTAGCCTGGGAAACAAGATGGTATATGGAAACCACACAGCATCATTAAGCAAATGCAGTCTTTGAACTTATAGAGACAGAGTCCAAGTCCTGCCTTTCTAACCCTGAATTATTTAATTCAGAAACAGTCTCAGAAAGTTGTGATAATGAATAATGACATATGTCAAGTGCCTAGCACAGTGACCAGGTAACTTTGAAATGTGCTGTTGGAATGTTCTCCATACATTTGGAGGCAACTACTCTATTTCTTAGGGCAGACTTGCATTGCTTTTCTTAGCAAGTAGCAGCCAAAATAGGGCCTATACTCTTGGATTTCATTTATATGTAGAACATTAAGTATTAGGAAACAGAAGTCATGAGTAGTATGATAATTGTTTTAGGCAATAGCTCATCTTCTGGACTTTGGAGTTAAGACCTAATTGTAGGTCAAAAGCCTGAAAACAGCCTTTTCTCTGAAACAGCCTAACCAATGTGAGCCATGAAAGTTTTGTTCACTGTAGACATCTTTTTAAAAATTATTTTCAAAATGAATGTAAATGATTTTCAGAACAGTTTAATGAAACATAGTAATCAAATTTCCATATTTGGCCAGGCGTGATGGCTCACACCTGTAATCCCAGCACTTTGGGAGGCCAGCACAAACGGATCACTTGAGCTCAGGAGCTTGAGACCAACCTGGGCAACATGATGAGACCCCATCTCTACAAAAAATACAAACATTAGCCAGACATGGTGGTGCACACCTGTGGTTTCAGCTACTTGGGAGGCTGAGGTAGGAGGATCACTTGAACCCAGGACGTGGAGGTTGCAGTGAACTGAGATCACGCCACTGCACCCCAGCCTGGGTAACAGAGCAAGATCCCATTTCCAAAAAAATCCATAGTTAACAGTGGAATAGAATGAAAATGGCATAGACTGTGAAAGTATTGTTAAGTCACTCCTCATTTTTTCTGTCTTATTCACCCATTAAAAGTCACACTGTAGGAAGTTAATTCTTCCTTTTGAACACTGTTTTTTAAAAAAAAATGCTACAGATAGCTTTGTGTTAGGTTATATATGAGTTTTTAATAGAAATATAAACAAGTATTCAGAGTATAGTATGAGTTGAACAAATTTTGTTTGAATAAATAAAAGAATGAATGAACAGATCATTCACTCTTCTAGCAGGAGAATTTAAAATATTCTTCAGTAGATGATGAACCAAGCTAGACTTGCACGGGGAGGAAAATTGTCAATCCAAAGTCATTGGCTCAAATAGTTTGGTTATTTTGAGGTGGGTGTGGCTGGGGGGTAGGAACCTGTATACATAGCAGGACCAAAAATGTTTTCAAGGTCAAAAATATTGGGAGGGAATAGACTCACCTGCAGATTGAAAATGTTCAGTTCAGCAATCCTAGTCTCTCAGACTTCTGCAAGGTATGAGTCCAATATGAACAGAAACATATTGTTTTGATTTGTTCAAAAACAGGTATTAAGCATCCAGTTATGTATCCAATACTCTGCTGGATGCTCTGAGGAATACAGTGAAGAATAAGACTCACTGTCTTTAAGGAGCTTATAGTCCATTTTGGGGGAAATATAAATTACTGTGATTAATAATTTCCAGGTGTTGTGGGTTGGAGCATTATGAAGTAGTGTCTGCATGAGAGGCTTCATGGAAATTGTAGATTTTTAATCCTTTAATCAGACCTAGAAGTTTAAGCATTAGGAATTTAGATAGACATTATGTTTATAAATGCTTATACTTGTGGGATCTACAAAATATTTGTCCACTGTGAAATCCATCAGTCATAACCCATTAGCCATCATTAAGTGGATCAGGTGGCAAATTTAGAGAGAAAGAATACATCAAAGGACAAAACCTGGTGAAATAAGATTGGCTACAAAGTTTTAGGTTTAATGAGCTTGGCTAGCCTTAGCTCGAATGTTTGGGATATTTTAATAAAATTTTTGTAAATGTCTTTTAAAAACAAAATTATGTTTCTGTCACTTTGGTTTTCTATTTTGCAAATGTTCTGGGATCATCCTGTACATAAAACCCAAGTTAAGAGTTTATAATTTTATGAAGTCCTATCTTTGATATTTCTCATTGAATCAATACATTAATTTTTAACACATTTTGATAATTTCCTGACTAAATATGTTGAATATAATAGAATTCTGGATTTATGTCACATAGAAGACTTTTTTTTAACCAACATTTGTATCAAATGATTATTAGATACTGGCTAATACAGAGCCCATAGGCTTACAAGTTCTAGGCAATGGCTTAGGCCCTGGGACAACATAAATTAGATTTCTTTACCCAAGGATAGAAATAGGTAAATGAATATAATTAAGCTAAACATGCTAAAACCTATCTACCCCAGTATGTCCTCTCCCTTTCAGTGTATACAGTATTATAATAGCCAGTATGTACGATGTTATATTTACCAGTGCCATGATCATCTTCATCTTCATCATCCATTTATATTAACACTGTACATGGTGTAAGTGCTGTTCTACCTCCTTGATTTCATACAGAGCAATGTCCCTTGAGGCCTCCCAGACATCACAGGTTGACCTAATAAAGGGCTACTATGTCTGAGAGAAACTGCTGGTGCCCTGCTACAGGAATTCTGCAACAGATCCAGCCGGCCTCCAAAAAGGAGGCAGGCACATTTCTAAGAACCAAATATCCTTTGGCTCTTTTTTTTTTTTTTCCAGTATGCCTGAAGAAAGCCTGAAGAGTGGGTGATTTCGAGAGATGACTCCCTACTTGTGCGTATAGTTTACCATCATGCCAGCAAGTCCTCTGCTGACCAGCAGATGCATGCAAATGTTATCTCTAAGACAAATTAAACATAGACATGAAGTTCACGAAGGGCTTCAACAAATACATGGATTTTTAAAAATTCAAAATAGCTGATTAAGGGGATCAAAGGGCTAATGTAGTATATTTCAACACACTTTTAAACCTTTTGATGTTAATATTTTGGACATATTAACCGCTTATTTGAATGATTGTGGCGTGTGCACATCACTGTGTTAGAGCAGAGAAACACTAAACCACAAAAAGTTCCTTCCTGAAAATTCTCCCAAAATCTGTTGTCTTTATCTTCTTTCACTGTGTCTAAGATCCTGGAAATGAAACTGCTATTTTTATAAAGCAGCATTTCAAGTGCTGTCTACCGTTCTGTATCTGTGTTCCTCAAAGATCAGTGCATGTATTTAAATTTCTCCCGCATATTCAAGCATTGCTGTATATTTTCATCCAATTTACAACCTATTTCATCAGTGTGAACAATTAATTTTCCCGAATAAATATGTATATTTGGTTCAGATACCCTTGAGGCTCTTGGGGCACAATTCAGAGGCATACGTGGAAACTGTTCAACTAACTTGCAACTAGTTAGAAATCTGAGAAACCAAAGAAGTTGACTTTTTTAATTAGGAAAAACAACAACTCTGCCTTATTGAAAGTCTAGCTGCTGTGCCTTAATTTCCTATTCTGATGTTTTCATTTTGAGGCTAGTTAATTCTGGCCCACACTACCCCTACATTTTTTGCTTACTATTGGGCTTTGGAAAGATGTATTTAAAATCATCCAATGAGAAGGAAAACATGTATGGAGTAACAGCCTGTAGTGATGATCACAGTCTATGAGCCTGGAGGCTGCAGTCCATCACATGCACAAAGGCAGTACAGGAGTTAGGTGATTGGTATTTGTTGCTGTTAATTTATTTCTATAATTCAAAGCTATGTAAAAAGGCATGATCAGTTTGTTCTGTGTTATGTCTTCTAATTCGTTGATCTCATCAGCAGTCTGATGAGGGAATTGGTTTTAAAAATTCACAGATATGGTGATTTCTCCCTTCCAAGTACTAACCAGGCCCGACCCTGCTTAGCTTCCGAGATCAGACGAGATCGGGCGCGTTCAGGGTGGTATGGCCGTAGACAGATATGGTGATTTCTAATGTAGATTCCTAAGGCAGTGTAAGAACCAATTTTTCCAAGATTGCCTGCTTGGGGAAGAGAAAACAGTGCTGAGAAGTTACCTGATATATCTGTGGGCGTAGAGAAAGTCAGGTTAAGAAGGACATGACTTATAATTGAAACCCTTGGTCCCTAAGCTTTTATCCACTTAATAGTTTTCTACCATCTGGATTCTAGAGTAGAGTATTCAAGGAATCCAATTGACTGTCCCAAATAGAGTGGCCTTTAATCTTCCCACAAGATTGATAAAGAGAGGGAGAGTCCTTTACTGTACTGGAATAAATAGCCCTTCCTTTTGAGAGGACAACCACTTCAGGATTGAGCTGGTTGTAATAATGTGGCATAATTTGACTTTGACTCTAACTATTCAATGATTGAAATATTTTATATACTTATAGCCCACAGAGGCACCGTCAAATTGACATTATGCACCAGTATATTCACATAGCCTTATAGCAGCAATGACCACAGCCAGCGGCTTCCCTGTCACAACTTCAGATATTGCAGGGTACACCATGTGTTTCCAAGGATCAGGAGAATTTGCCAGATTCTCACCAAAATCTTCATACATTCCACTGTAGCCTATTTCTTCCCACTTATTTTCCAGTATATTTCCAGCATTGTCTGTTTATAGTTGTTGTTCAAGTGTGCAACATTTAAGTTGGTGAGGAATTTTATAATGAAGATGTAAAGGGGGAATTAAGCTAAAAGGCATTGAAGTACGGAAAATACACTATCACATTTGGAAAATAACATATGTATGTCAGTCAAATGAAGATAGAAATTGTCTTGATATTTAAAAAAACATAACTGGTAATGTAACTTCATGTGAAATTTCTTGATGCTTACTGAGCATAAAAATCATAAATGATAATGTGATTTCATGTGGAATTCCTGGTGGTTACTGAGCATAGAAAAGATGACATGCATTGCAGTGAGATAGATCATACTCTTACCCCATTTTTATGTTTTATTGAAATAAAGTGCTGCATGTAAGCAGTTTTCACATAGTGAAGAGCAGTAAGACCCTCCAAGTTGCAGGGAAATGTAACAGTGGAAGAAACTACTGCTGAAACTTACTTTTCCTGGCAGAATGGCGGAAGCACAGGGGAAAAAAATACATCATAGCAAGATTTTTCAATATTTAAACAGTAATATGTGAAACGGAGGCTGAAATGCAAGGCTGAATCAGAGAAAAGAGGGGTATTAGAGGGCTGTAGAAGAGTTGCTCAAAAAGGAAAGCAAGTCCCCTGCATGATACCTGGGCCTTTGCCGATTTGGATTCATGTGTTATTAATGGCTCAGCAGAGGCATTTTATTAGCGACGATTCTACCAGCTTAGGGAAGGCATCTAGAATCCATGCTCAGAATCACTAAGCTCTCCTGCCTCTATCTATGGTAATAAGTACATGGTTACTCTTTCACTGTCAATTTTACCTTTAAGACAAAATAAGAAAAAATCATTCCCACAATGTGTAAAAATTTTCCACATTGGTTAATAGGTGACAGAGATGAAATGAAAGGCATGGTCACACCTAAAATAAATGCTTCTATTTTTGCTTCTGTTTTGGCATCTCTGACAAGCAATGGATCTTAACCTGTTGTTGACTGTCAGTGACATATGTACACTTAAGAAATTTTTCAACACCAAGTAGGTCTGTGGTGCTAAGGTTGGACATGTGAAGTACATGCAGGAATAAAATTTCTGCAATTGTTCAATTTCCAAACTTACCCAAATTAACAAATCAATAAATAATATCATTTTAGGAAAATAGTACCTTTCTTTTAAAAAAATCCAAAGCATTTTACAGAAACTGTTTTTCTAATACATCTACACTATAATTTTGTGAAGTAAATAGGACATTTATAGGCAGTATTTATTCTACCTGG
This sequence comes from Cebus imitator, assembly GCF_001604975.1. Classification (NCBI taxonomy): domain Eukaryota; kingdom Metazoa; phylum Chordata; class Mammalia; order Primates; family Cebidae; genus Cebus; species Cebus imitator. Next base: position 938,308 of record NW_016107359.1, read on the forward strand.
TGGATTAGAAAGCTATTACAGAGAGAGACTAAGGCTGTGCCTGCATAAGCTATGGAGAAAAAAAAAGGAACATTCACTTGTATATATTAAGACGTTTCACACTGCTCCCAGGGGGCAAATATGTGGTTTGTCTAGTTAAAATAAATAGTTGCATGAGTGGTTATACCTTAAAATTCAGTGAGTAAACGCACAAGAAAAAGGCATGAGTCCTACTTCTCTGGGCTGAGATATCCTTCTCTTCACTGTGGTCATGTTGTGAAGCATGAATTTGACCTACGTTCCTCAGAGCCGAGTTTCTATTTGGAATTGTGGCCATATCCATGCCCAATCAATGAATCTTAAGGAGGAATCTGAGTACTGAATAATGAGAATTCCAAAGCAAAAAAAAAAAATTAAATGTCTTTTAAATTTAAAAATAAACATTTAAAAATAATAAATTAGACAATTTCAAAAAAAATTAAAACCTGCAGAATCCCCAGCCAGGTAGTGACAGAAAGCAATAACTAGTCAGTTTTAATGGGTGTTAAGTTTGCTACATGCCTAAAGAGGCCAGAAACCAACCTGAAGGAAAAATGTCCTCAGTTTGTTACTCAAGAAGGAAGATAAAAAATGGAATGTCATTTTAGTGTTGTGGTTAAGAATGCCTGTGCTTAAAACATCTTTTCGTAGTTGAACTCCTTCCTTAGGCTCATGATGCCATTTGTGGAGGTGCTGAACGGTGTAAAACAGCAAAGCTGGTGCTCAGCAAGGCTCGGCTATGCCAAGCTATGTCCTAAAGATGACAGTTAACTTTAGACCATTATGGGAGAGTGGCTGTTGAAGCTGGATGGTGCCTGTGAAATTACCCAGCTCTTCATGTTACGAATGAGCATCCTCAGAAGAGACCTGGTCCTGATCCAGGGCACTTGTCACTGGACCATGCTCCCTTTCTTGATGATACACAGAGGATGCTGAAATGGAGGAGCTCCTCTGGGCCAACTCAGGGTGGTCTCAAGCCTGGTGAGTGGGGAGCTGCAGTAAATTCTAGTGTCCAATTCACTGTAACCCTGTCCCCTAACTGAAGGTGCTGACTGCCTTTGATGAAGTTTCATGCCACTGAAGGTATTGATCAAGTATGCACCAGGGCAATGCCAAATAATTATACCAATTCTTTCTTCATAGGTAGCTTCACATATTTGTTATAATTCCAAATTTTTATCATGACAGAACGTTTGAAAAACATGATTCTTTTCTTTCTCCAAGGGGATAGGAAATGTAGAAAGTCTTGGCCAGGTGTGGTGGCTCGTTCCTGTAATCCCAGCACTTTGGGAGGCCAAGGCGAGTAGATCACCTAAGGTCAGGAGTTCGAGACCAACCTGGCCAACATGGCAAAATCCTGTATTTACTAAAAATACCAAAATTAGCCAGGTGTGGTGTCAGATGCCTGTAGTCCCAGCTACTTAGGAGGCTGAGGCAGGAGAATCACTTGAACCCTGGAGGTGGAGATTGCAGTGAACCAAGACTGGGTTACTTCATTCTAATCTGGGCAACAAAGTAAGACTCTGTCTCAAAAAAAAAAAAAAAAAAAAGTCTGTACAAAGAGCACAAACAGATGTTTTTCTTACAAGCACATCTTTTAAATTTGTTAAAGTTTTCCTAGCGTGCCACAGAAATAACAAATTTAACGAGTCATAAAACCCCACTGCCCTTAAATTCCTCTTTAGTAAAGTTAAGCCATTGGACTTGCATAAGTCCATTTTAGCCCTGTGATTCTGTAATTTCCATGTGCACCAGAAGATTGTGGAATAATGTTGGATTGTTGTTCTTTTACTTGATTTCTAGATGTTTTACTTCTAACACTGATAATTTCTTGAGAGAATTTTGAGAAATATAGTATGCACAGGTGTTTTATAAACTTCTTATACATATGAAAATTAGCATTATTAATTATATCACCCTTCCTAATATAAAACTTTATAGAGAGACTTGTGCAACATTCCTTATACATACATTTTAGTCAGTATTCCATGTATATTCTAATCTCAAAGCAATAGCCTAAAATAGAAAAAAATCTTAGAGTTACAGATAAATTTTCAGATTATTTAGTTATTTAGTTATTACCTTTCAATGTCAGAATATCTTTTGAATCTTACTAATTGAAATCATCCAACTACTATTTGAATATTTCCAATGATAGCAAACTTGTTCCCTTTCAAGGCAGCCCATCCTATTATTGTACTATTTGCATTTGAAAAAGTGTCTTATTTATATTTTTCACTTTTTAATTCCAGTTTTAACTTCTTAACCTCTTTTATTTTGACTTTTTAATCTTTTATTTCTAACAATTCTTGTATTAGTCTGTTCTGACACTGCTAATACAGACATAACCGAGACTGGGAAATGTATAAAAGAAATAAGTTTAATGGACTCACAGTTTTACGTGGCTGAAGAGGCCTCACAATCATGGCGGAAGTCAAAGGAGAAGCAAAGGCATGTCTTACATGGTGGCAGGCAAGAGAACGAGTGCAGGGGAACTCCCCTTTATAAAACCATCACATACCACACAGGAAAGATCTGACCCCATGATTCAATTACCTCCCTCTGGGTCCCTCCCATGACACATGGGAATTATGTAAGCTACAATTCAAGATGAGATTTTGGTGGGGAAACAGCCATACCATATCAACTCTCTTCTATAATTTCTCCCTTAATTAAGTTCTTTCATGATTCTTCTGTGGCATAGTTTGTAAATTTCTCAATGTATTACTTCATACTCACTGTACCAATATTCTTATGTGCTCTGAGTAGTGTGAAGACTAGGTGGGGTGGACTAAACCCTTGATCTAAAAATTATACTTGTATTAATATGGCTTAAAAATTATACTTGCTATTTAACAGCCACTTCATTGTTGACTAGTATCTAACTTTTGGTCAACTATAGTTCCAGATCTCAGTCATAAGAAAAATAGTCAACTAGGCGTGGTGGTACCTACCTGCAGTCTCACCTACTTAGGAGGCTGAGGCAAGGCTGTAGGATTGTGTGAGCCCAGGGGTTTGAATTCAGCCTGGACAACGTAGCAAGTTCCTGTATATATATATATATATATATATATATATATATATATATATATGAACAGAACTACAGTCAAGCCAGGTGATATGGTTTGACTATATCCCAAATTTCATATTGAATTATAGTTCCCATAATCCCCATGTGTCCTGGGAGGGACCTGGTGGAAGGTAATTGAATCGTGGGGGACAGTTTCCCCCATGCTAGTCTCATGATAGTAAGTTCTCATGAGTTCTGATGGTTTTATAAGGGGCTTCCCCCTTCACTCAGGTCTCAGTCTTCTTACTGTCGCCATGTAAAGAAGGACATATTTGCTTCCCTTTGTGTCATGGTTGTAAGTTTCCTGAGGCCTCCCCTGCCATATTGAACTGTGAATCAATTGAACCTCTTTCTTTCATAAATTATCCAGTCTTGGATATGTCCTTATTAGCAGCATGAGAACAAACTAATACACCAGGTTTTTCCATCTTGCATTTAAGTTAATGATTTGTTAGCCTCAGTTTAGGACTTGACATTTAGTTCTGCTGACTCTATGTTTAATGTTTTCTGAACCTTGTTTGCTTAAAGAGTTAAAGTTGAATCCTGATAATTTGATAATTTACCTTTATCTGAGTTCTGCCTCTAAAATACACTTTATCTATATGAAATGTCTTTATGAGAACATTATTTAAAATGTGGGATGATTCAGGATAATTACAGAGCAAACCAGTAGAAGAGAGAGTCCTTTACAGAATCACCAGCTTCCCTCAGTTAACACTAAATTCTGTGATTCAAGTTATTACTCCATTGTTCATAGCTAGCACTCCATTTAACTATTTTTTTGTCTACCACATCTTCCTAAATTTCAAGTCTATTGAATATGCTGCTAAAAACAATATTACAGTTAAGGGGATCATTTGACTGGAAATCTAGAAATTCTGTTCAAAGGGGAAAAAAATGTTAACTCACCAAGATTTATAATGCATGCTTGCTGTTTTCCAGTGATCACTGGTTTCTTTTACAGAGCATTCTTTATCTTTAATAAAATGTTCCAAAGATTGCTAACTTTATGTATTGAATGAAACTCTATTTGTTTAGCTGGTAACTACTGTCCCCAGCAGCCGAGAGGCCCAAACAAAAGAGCACCAATAGAGGATCCAGTTGTATAGGTCTTGTCCTGGAAGGTACATGACATGCCTGGAGGTGCTCACCCCCTCCACACAGGCCAAGGAGCACAGGCAGAGAGGCAACCAGTGGGCCAAAGCCTTTATTGGCTCCAGGGCATAATCCAAACAGATTTCTTGCAGGGAAGCTTTAATTGCAGGGTTTAAAGCCGCAGCCGCTAGTTCCAGGAGGTCACACTGTGACTGAGAAACGTTCACTTTAAGTTTGCAGGCAAATGACTGAATGGTCCATTTAAAGGAAGTGGCAGGAAAGTGGGGAGCCCAGCCTGCTAGGTGGAAGAGATGCCTCTGAATTTTATCTCTGGCCACCAGCTGGAGCTGTTTGGGTAGGGTATAATATTGGAAACTGTGTCAAGGGTAACTGAGACCTGCTTCTGGTATGAGAAAGTTAAACTTTTATATGAAAATAGATGCTGAGGCAACATAAAATTAAAAGCACCCTCTATTCCATGGTACTGGATCTTTTGATTATGGTTTGCCTATATCATGGAACTTGAACTTACTTAATTTGGTACATTTGTACTTTATTCTAGTAGAAGAAATTTATACATATATATGGTTATACACATATAGGTAACAAATATGCATGTGCACATGCTGCACAGACATATACACACACCCTATGTCAAGCCCTTTGTTCCTTTTCAGTGATGCTGTTGACACTTTGGAAAAGCCAATATTACAAGAATATGTACAAACTAAAATTTTCTTCTGTATTCTTTTCTTGTTCGAGAATCGGGAAAGAAAAAGAAAACCTGGAAAGAAAAATTATGCATTTCCCCTTTACCCCCTGTGGTGAATCAGCATTATAGAATCTTGCCAATTAATCTTGTCATTAACCCTTCCCGATTTGTTGTCTCGTAGCAGATGCATCTATATCTCTGTGTATGTATGTGTGTGTATATTTACCTTGCTATCTCCAGCAGCATTTATAAACCCAAGGTTATTCTACGCTCTGGCTTTTCTGAGGCTTTTATGCCATTTTTAAAACTTATCCTACTCCTTGTGTCTCCTACCTTGTATGTATTCTTTTAATATCTGCATTAAGAAGCCTACTTCCATCTTTGTGATTTTCATGTATTTTGCTGTCTTTAACTTGTGTACATCCTCATTTGGATTATTACAATAGTAGTTGGTCTTTCAGAATCTTCAAGACACCTGGAGAGACATTCGGTTGTAGTATTCCTAGTCATGGAATTATGTCTATCTGTTCACTATGCATTAAGAATCTGTATGCCTAAAACAGACGGCATGAGGCTGAGGATACCCAGCCTTTTCTTTCTTTATGATAATGACCACAGTCTTGTCTAAGCTTCTTGTCTATATCTCCTCAGTGTTCCTTCCTTGTTTTGTCCAGAAGAAAACAAGCAGGGGGTGAAAACTTGTAGAACAAGTCACGTGAGCAGTTATGGCATGGCATGGGGCCGTTAAGCCTGGGGAAAAGAAAGTTTGAGTGAACAAAGTAACTGTCTTTGAACATTTGAGAGACATTGAGTTGAGGAAAAAGAGTTAGTTTTAATTTGCGGATTCAGAGAAATTTAAATTAAGGCCAGTAACTACGCAACTTTAATCTCATTATAAAGACAACTTGGTCTAAACTGGCAGAACATGGAATTACCCATTTTCTGACAGCTGTGTCACTGGAGTGTTCAGGGACTTCTGGGTCCCGTGGTGGAGTTGGAAGATGGAGTCCATATGGATTGGCCTGAAGTATGTTCATGATTCTTCCAGTCCTGAGATCACATGATTCTTTTGCTTCATATTTATATCTTGTTTAAAAGAGATCTAAGGAAACTCCATGAAAATCTGTGCACATCTATTCCTCTTTTTCCCTTTTCCTTCTGAAAGTTGAAATTGCCTATAAGGCATGAATTTGTCAGATGCTCTGCTTTCACCCGAACGATACTCACAACAGCTAGTCTAATGCTTGAGGTTCCTTCATCACCAACTTATTCTGCTACCCAGTTTGATTATCTGCTTTTGGGAATCATCCTCCTCATCCCCCATACTATGATCTTCTCTCATAGCAACTTAAGTATTTTTTTTAAAACCAAAATATTCTCTATCGTGTTCCCACCTTCTAGGATTATTTTTCCTCAGGGGGTTACACTTTTTGTGTTTGTTCACAACAGACTGTACTATTCTTCCTCACTTGGTTCATTGCATTTATTTTGATCACTACATGCCCTCTGTCACTGTTCTCCCTGCATGAGTCACATCCCTCTGAGTCGAGGTATAACTGATATACTGCTCATTCCTATGTATTAAAAAATTTTGTATTCTTCTTTGTGCTAATATTTAATTTTTTGCCTACACTTTACATATTTCTATGTGTACTTCAAAAACCGTAAGTATTCCTAGCAAGACCACTGTTACCTTTCATCTCTGTGAAACTCACTGTCTTCTACTGAGGGAATGTATTTCTTACTGGATCCAAAAAGGGGCGTAGTTTTAAGGGCAAGAATTTCCCAGCACCATGCCCCGTTCCCATCTGTCTCCATCTGGGAGATTTAATGGTTTATGTTTGAATTTCGCAGCACGGGAAGAAACTAAGAGTTAGTCGCCCCAGCAGAAGTTTAAAGGAACTCCTTTCATTGGCCAGAGGAACTTGGGAAGGTGGGAATTTCTCCCAGGATAAACTCCTCTGCTCCTTCACCCATGCTGGATTTCGAGATCTCTGGAATCCCCTCCCACATGGTGGGAGCTCTCTTTCCCCTCCTGGATTTTCCCCTCTGGAATTCCCTTCCACGCTCTCGTGGAAGTCTTTTAAATAAAATCACCTTTCTGCCACACTTCTTGGGTCTGATATTTACTTTTATGAGCTTACCAGACACCTGCAGTGGTCCCTTCTCTCATCCTTAAGAGGGTGGAGACCAAGAACCTACAACATTCTTTTGGGGGAGCTGTGCCTCACCAACACCCCAAAACCAGTTACACTACTGCAGCTGTTCTCCTGTAGAATTGTACTACCCGTTTCACCCCAACTCTGCCATGTACCTCCAATTTTCCTTTGAAACATTTTTTATACCCCAAATACACCTGTCCTGATCTTTAGAATAATTCCTCTATCTTGAGCCAGAAAAGTAAAATATAACTCTGTTATACAATTGAAAAAATGTGTCCATTAACACAAAAATATGTTGACACTGTTCTTAACCAGCTTTCTCATACCAAGCCATAACCTCAAGGGTGAAGATATTTTCCCAAGGCCTTCAATTTCAGACCCAGAGCTTTAAATCTTCAAGAGACAATTTGGAGCGCTTTCTGTAACTACCATTTATTCTCTCTTCATTCAACCTACTTGAATAGGAATTTGTGGATTCAATGGCACATCATTTGAGGCAAGAATGAACTTCTTGGTTAGCCATATTGAATCACCACCCCATTGTCTAGTAGGCAGTCACCATGTGAGCTATCAGCCTTATTTCTCCGGAAGGTACACAGGGACCTCCCTGGGCTGAGGCCTGTGCCTCTTCTTTGGATAAGGAGTGCTATACTTTTTTTTTTTTTTTGAAGGTCCACATTTACTTGCTATGGGCAGTGACATTTACAGATTTTGTGGCTTTGGTGAAATCTAGTTTTCTCTTATCATTTTCCTCAATGATAGCTTCAATTCTCTAATCTTAAGATGTTCCATTTGATTCAATGTCAACCCCACTGAAATCTTTTTCTTCCAGTTTTCATCTTGGATTATTTTTTTTTTCCCATCTTCTCTAGGAACACTTCATCCTTTCTAATAAGCGAGAGGATACATAGATATTCCTCAAATTCTTTCATGTTCTTTACTAGATAGTTTTATCTCACTCCTCTCTCAGAAGAGATGGAGAAAAACTTGTTAACACTCTCAGCAGAAAATTCTTGATTTGGCTCAAGAGCTTCTATAGACTCACCCTTGGTCTTTTTTGTTTCTTTTTTTCTTCCTTTTTAACTGAGTAATTTTATTCTATTGCTTAATGTCTTACAGGATTTATTTTCTAAAATCTTTATTACTTCTGTAAGTTTTATTCATGTTTTCTATAACTTGAGTTGCTGAGAACAAAAGCTCTAAGTATATTCAGGTGTGATCTGACCAATCCTGCAAAATGAGATAATATTTTCTATGATACTTAATATTTTCTAGTATGTTGATTTGAGGTAAAATACTATGTTTTGGTTTTACAGCAGGCTCATTAACTAATACAACTACACTTGCATGTAGCTATCTATTGCATAATGGATCTTACAAATATTTACCAAATAGAAGTATGCACCAAATGCTATTCTGAATAGTGGGATATACTTATGAGCTAAGCAGGTGTCTTCATCTAAAGGAGCTCACAATCTATGGAGAGAGAGGTAGACCTATAATAGCAATCCATTGTGCTGAGTGCTATCACTTTGACATATGCAAAGGTGGGGCCCAAAGGCCCATCTTAGCTTGGTGGTAGAAGTATAGAGTGTCTTTGCAGAGGATAGTACTTGTAAGCTAAGTTTTTATGGGTGGATAAGATGTCACATGAATGCGAGAATTCTAAATGCAAGAAATGTGCAAGGGCACAGAAACATAGAAGAGCATGTTGTACAACCTGGCTGGAGTTTAGATTTCTGCACGTGCTGTGAGGGGGAGAGAGGACAGAGAGAGAGAGAGAGACAGACAGAGAGAGAGAGAGAGAGAGAGAGAGAGAGAGAGAGTGTGTGTGTGTGTGTGTGTGTGTGTGTGTGTGCACGCATGCACATGCATTTGTAGGAGGTAGGGAGAAGAGCGTCCGCATAACATGAAATAATATTGGGCCTCATATGGTGTGCCAAGATGTTTGATAATTTTATTTGAAGCAGTGACTTTTTCAATTTAGACATGCAACTATAACATGAAAGAGGATTTAGATATTAGAAGTAGCATGACCACTATGAAAAGAGGAGGAAATAGTGAGGGCCTAAAACTAAGGTAGCAGCGGTAGTGAAAACAGAATTGGCTGGGCAAGGAGGCACGTACCTGTAATGCCAGTGCCGTGGGAGGCTGAGGCAGGAAGATTATTTGAAACCAGAAGTTTCAGGCTAGCCTGGGCAACATAGTGAGATCTTGTCTCTACAAAAAAAAAAAAAAAATCAAATTAGCCAGGCATGATGGCACACACCTATAGTATGAGCTAGCTGGGAGGCTGAGGTAGGATTGCTTAAGCCCAGTTCAAGTTTAAAGTGAGCTATGATCATGTCACTGCACTCTAGCCTGGATGACAAAGTGAGACGCTGTCTCTTAATAAAACAAAAACAGAAGGATTAAGTGGCATTTAGAAAGTCCAAGAGATTGGATTTGGAGACTGAGTCTGTACATGCGTGGCAGAGAGAACAGCCTCTAGCATGTCTGACCAGAATATTTGGGTGGATAGTGATAATGATCAGTATGAATTATATAGGAGGAGGGATGGAGAAGATTATTAATTCAATTGGAGAGATAAAAAGTTTGAAGTGCTTTTAAGACATATGGTAAATATGGGACTGATTAGGGTCTCAAACTTAGGAGGCTTAGAGATACAGATTTGAACATCATTTGAATTTGTGTAGGTTGTGGTAAAAGTCATACACTTGGATGAGATCATCCAAGAAGAACATAGAAAGTTTTATAAGAAGAAAACTAAGGGCCCAGAATCTAGGGAATTCCATAATATAACGGGGAAACAGATTTCATGTCTCTAAAAGACAGTCCAAAGATAGAATAGGAATCTTAAAGAGAGTAGTGAAGATTGGAAATGGCAGCTGCAAAAGCAGCTCATGAGGTCCATGCAGAAGGGTTGCTGAGGACAAGCGGTGCTCAGGGGCCGTTGAGGTGTTGATAGCACACGTTTTGCATCTTACTTTATGCCATGAACTATGCTTGATATATAGTGCTGTGGCTGTCCTTACCAATTTAATTATGTTTCTGATTACCATTGTTCCTATTTGGCAAGATTATTTTAAATTCTGAGCTTATCTTGCAAGGGGGGGAGCTTCCTTTACACCTAAATTTTGGTGGTCTGTCTCATAATGAGGAACATCTCTCTGCCTTCATCTAGATCCGTGATGAAAACATCAAAGTTACCCCTGAAACAAGGATAAAACATTGCTGAAAACTGTTGTCCCTTTTCCAAATGTCTGTACAGATGTGAATGAAAAATAGCAGCATAGAAGCATCTGACCTGGCTTGGTCAGCCCAGCCTGAGTGACCAGGCCAAAATCTGTCTGCACCAGATGCCAGCCAGGTCCAAGTGAAACCCAAAAGGATCTGATAAAACAGAGGAAACCCTGACAAGCCTGTAGCCAAAAATAATTAGCAATGGAAATGGAAGGTCACTTAAAAGAGGAGGAAGTGAAGGAGAAGAAGGAGGAGTGTGGCGATTCTTCAAAAAGAAGGATCCCTGGGCAGACACTCAAAGAGGGTTAAACACCCCAACCCTGTAGGCTTCAAGGAGCAAGTAGAGGTGATGTTGTCTGCTTTATGTCCGCAGAAAAAACTGCAGATCTGGACAGGGTGCACATTCACCCTAGTGATAAGACAGAGGCTTAGATGACTGAGTGTGCTGAGTCCTACATGCCTTCCCAACTCCATACTCATATTTTAGGAGTTTTCTGGGCAGACGTCAGTGGACTATATCACAGGGGCCAGATCCAGCCCTCTGCCTGTTTTCATAAATAGATTTTTTTGGCATACAGCCACACCCATTAATTTATGTGTTGTCATGACTGCTTTCATACGACCACAGCAGAACTGAGTAGTTGTAACGGAGGATGTATGGCCTGCAAAGCCTAAAATATTTACATTCTAGCCCTTTACAGAAAGCGTTTTTTGACCCCTGTCTTAGAATGAAGACACTTTAGCTTGAAAAACAGCTGTGCCTAAATGCATCTTATATGATTGAACCACTTTATAGCATAAATACACAGACACACACACATCCACATGTACACACACATACACACACAGAGAAGAAACCGAGAATTTAAATGGCTAAAAAATGCAATCTGCATTCTGACTCTGAATTATAGTTTTTAAATGTTGCATAGACTTTGTTTGGATTACCCTCTTTTATTCCCCCCCAGGCTCTGTCTTAATCTTCCTAAGTGAAATCCGTCCTTTGCTTCATGTTGTCTTGTAACCGTATTTCAATAGCACTTAATCAGTGATAAAACTGCTTTGATTTATTCCCAGCTGTGGATATTATTGTTGAAATCTGTGTAAGTGTTCCGACGTGTTATGATTGGAGCAATAGCATTTAAGAGTCCAGAGGCAAGTCAGAAAATTAACAACTGAGTTTTCTGATGCCTAAATTAACTGCACAGACAGCGCTGAGTACAATGAGAAAGTTCTGTAGGAACTTAGTCGGCAGTATGTAAAGTGTTGAAATGGCTCACCCATTAAAAGTATTACATTGCAAGGACAAGTTCTCATTGGGTAGACTTCCTACAGGCAGTGCCACAATTTCTTATAAAGGACAGCTGGCTGCTTTTCTGGGACACTTTTCTTCATGCAACATGTAGATAGTCCTTGCTAAAGCATCTAATGTGATGTTTCTTGGTTCTACAGCAAAACTGAGCCCGAGTAGGTGCTGTGTGGTAGGTTCTGCCTATGCACCTGCAGTCATCTGAAAAGAAAAAAAGCCGTATGATTATAAAAGCAATCTGTGTTCATTGCAGAAAGCTTAGACTACAGAAAACACAGAGAAAAGCAAAGGGACCCGTAATGGTAGCACTGACAGATAACTGCTCCTTGGTGTCTGGTCTCCCGAATTATTTTTTAAATTCCTGCATTATTCATGAAGTGAGATAGATCCTGCAAAAAAAATCTGGGTTTAGATGACATGTAGAATAATATGTTCTCAATTTTTCAGTTAAATTTCTGGCACTTCATTTCTTCACGGAAACTTCCCTTAAATGCTGTTGTTGCTTCGCTACCAGATTGCTTGTAGTTCGAGTTGTACTGTTTGTTAGAGTTGGCCGTGATATTTTGTTGTTTGCCATTTTTCTGAATCTGTGTGAATTGGAGAGAAAGTTTTCAATACATATTTTAATTGCCATTGGTTTTACTCAACTGTCTTCATTTATTGTTTACAAATATCCCCAAACATAACTAGATATTATTGGTAATTATTGGTTATCACGGTTGCCATGCATTACTGGACCTAGAGTTCTTTTTTTAATATATAGAAACTCAAAATATTCTTTTTTCATGAGATAAATATGCTTTCATGTCCACAGGAACTCTGTAACTGTCATAAGTCTTTTTACAATTTGAAATAATGATATTAGATCATTTACTAACAAAAGCCGAAAATGGCTACATCCTTAATTTGTGTAGCCTTACTCTATTATTGTGATTCAAATTGTTTATCATTCCAGCTAGACTCGGAGCTCCTTGAGAGCCAAGATATTTTATCTCTGTGTTTTCAGTACCTTTTCTAGTCTCTGGCACATAAAAAATACATGCCTAATACGTATTTTACAATAAAGAGAAAATTACTTGCCCCAAATCATAATTGACATAGCTGTGCCTCCTCATTTGCTCTGCCTGTCCCCATATTTCCTCTTATGTTAAACAGATATGGTACAGTGGTTACAAAGTAGGCTTTTGAGTTCAAAGTCTCTAGACACAGTAGAAGTTAAATCTGAAGCTTTGTCCACTTCTTGGTCATGTGACCTTGGCAATGTCTGTGGACCTCAGTCCTGCTATTTGTAGAATGTTGGCATTAATAGAACCGACAGCACAGAATCACTGCAGGTGAAGTGAAGCAATATCCTGAAGTGCCTTGCCCATTCTCGGTGTCCAGCAACTGTTACTTCTTATTTCCCTCCGTCTGGATCATTTTCATCGATTGGAATAAGCTATAATAGACATAAGTTTTACAATGCTTTAACATGTATAACAAATATTAAAAATATATGTTATGAAAATATGGCTCATTATTATGGTTTCGTTAGGTTCATTTTACCTTCATAGATTTACAAGCACTTGACGAGAATAGGTCACATGGGCCTGTTGTCTTTGCACATTATCTTGTGCCCATTTGCATTTAGGGAGAAATTAAGGAGTAGAGAAAGGATGCAGGTCTCCTTACGGCTACTCACAATTATAAACAATAAGAAATAGAAGTTCTGTAGCAAGATTCTCAAACTGTTGAGTAAAATCCTCCTTTCCAATAAAAAGACTGTTCTGAAGCATCTATACAAGTATCATTTATAACCACAGGCAGGATATGGGATTCGATTTCAGGTGCTGTGTTTTGCCAAAGTCTGCTAACAGCCTCTGCATCAAATTCATAATGAGATTAAAATCTATGGTTCTTAGAAAAAGAAGGTTGAGAATGTGTTACAAAAGCCATTTTGTCTCATCATATTAATGTTGATGCCCTCTTATCCCAGAACTTGGCTGAAGCTGGAGTCAAAATCTATATTGGTTTAATTTTAAGTGGCCTGTGAACGAGCGCATTCAGACAATGAAGGAACGGAACTGAAAGGTACTTAGAGCAGCCATGCTCCTGGATGTGGACTCTCAGATAGGGCTGGCAGTTGTTAACGGAGGTTGAACCTATAGGCCTAATGTTTCTGTGAAGGAAGAGTTGAATTTTTAGGACAGTGTCAGTTGCTTTTATTGTAATCGTGGTGAAAAACGGAATTTATTAACGAGCATAATAGGATTCGATATTTTTTAAAGCCTCTAATTTCCTAGTTTAATTTGAAAGGAGCTCCTCCTAAAGTAGACATATGCTTTCCTGCAATCTTTTAGAAGAAAGAATTTGTGGAGACTGATAAAGAAGTGAAGTCATAATGTACAGCCTGATGATGTGTATGACTAAAGGTGGCAAGTGGCACTTGTCATTAAAAAAATTAAGTATATGTATTCCTATTCAAGTGTAAGCTCCCTCTATTCTTCTAATTATGCTTGGGTAAGCATGGTTTCTTACTGTTTAAAAAAATGAAAGGAAATTAGGTATCCAAGAATGGCTTTTTCCCTTACTGGGAGAAAGCAACTAAATGGCATGATCGTAGGTGACAGAGGCTGCTTATTCTCTCACACGTACCGGTGGACCAGGATCATTTTGAAATGAGCCAAGCAAGCTCCAAGCTCAAGCTTACCCTCCTTCAGGTGTGCCGGCCTCACCAAGACCCTGCTGCTCAGTGAGGTGAAGAGTGCTTGATCTCTCCCATGCTTGTCTCAGCCAGGGGTCTATTGTTAAGACCTGCCTGAAAGCTGGCAAAATGACATTCCCTGGTGTGATTGAGTTTTAATGTAAGATTACAACCATAGATCAAAGTGAGGAGGACATGTGGGCAGGGGCTTTTAAGAATTTTAGAGCCAGAGCATAAAGAAGATAATTATGCTGTATGATTTAGGGTTGTTTCTGCATGTGTCACTCACAAGCAAGGCTTGTCCTCTAGTTTATAAAGGGCTTTGTGGGTTTTTTGTCCTTCCCAATATTTCCTATTATTTAGTATCTATAAGACCTTATAATGGCTATGATTAAAGAAACTGGAGCTGTTCTATAAATGGCCTTTCCTGATAATAATGAACAATCTTTTCTACAGACAGCATATTCTAGATTTGTTATCCACAAATTCAGCAACATAAAGAAGAAAAATGGAGTCAGCGATCTGGTAGCTTAAAGTCCTTTGGTTCTGATTTCACCAGTTCAGATTTTAAGATAATTCAATCCCAGCTGGGCTTCAGTTTACTTTTGCATTATTCACCCATTTTGTAAGTGTTAGAATAAAGTCATCTTCCTTACCTGGAGATCCATAGGGAAATTTCTCCTACATTTTAGAGCTTTGGAACAATTTAACACTCCTAATGGTCTGATATGCTTCCTTTGTTTGTTTGTTTTATTAGTAGAGATGGGGATTCACCATGTTGGCCAGGCTGATCTCAAACTTCTGACCTCAAGTGATCTGCCTGCCTTAGCCTCCCAAAGTGCTGGGATTACAGGCATGAACCACCATGTCCAGCCCTTGCTTCCTTTTTTAAATTAACAATGAAAGTTTTCCCGTTTTGCCCTGGCTGCCAGGGACTAAATTGGTTATGAATGCTTCCTTTAGATTTCTGGACACTGTACCCTTTTTCATTTGTAATTGCTGGCTTTTTCCCACATAATGACAGATATATTGTTCTATGTTTTCTATATTTACAGGGCCAATGAGTGTATATTAATGTCAAGTCATCTTTATACAATTTGTTTTTAAACTGTAAACATTTTGTCACAGAAGGAATACATGATTATTGTAAAAGAAAATGTGGAAAAGCAAAAGTAAAAATTAAAAATTCCCTTTGAGTTTACCAATCGGAAAATAATTTGCTTTTAAACATTATTGTTTCTTAACTTTCTATGGCCCAACCATAAAATGAGGATAATAAACAGACTCTACCTATAAGGCTTCACCCACTAAGGTTGCTGTGGGTATAAAACGTGTTACTCGATGAGATGTTCTTGGAACAGCACCAGGGATGAAATGAGTGTTTGCTGAGTGTTTGTGGTTATTGTTGTGATTGTTGGATATTTTATCCCAGACTTTTTTCCTAAGCATATATGACAAATCATTTTTGTAAGTATAGACATGCATTCAGTAAACTCCTGGTATTTGAGAGCTGCAAAGGGTAGGGTCTTTCTAATCTAGTTTCACCACAGGGGATTTGGGAAATAACCCGGGGAATTGGGAAGTTCTTTTCTACTGTTCAACTATTAGTGATTCTGCCTTAGGACCTACTGCATCAGAAACTCCAAGAATAGCTATGTGTATCTGGGGAGAAAAATGAGGTGATACTGATGGGACTCCCTGTGGACTGGACCCAAGGTATAGCCAGATTACGTTTAACAGGTGAGGAAAGGCAGCATCCCCCAGGCTGAGTGGCCACGGGATCACACAGTGTTTACACAGAACTGGAGCGAAACCTGAGTCAATGAACAGCACCTGGAGCTGCTTCCACCAGGCAAGACTAAAGAGATAAGCATTTTGTGTCCATTTTGGCAGCATGATAATCTTTTATATCCAGACAGTTGCTGCAAATAGTATTCCGTTTTAAGATGTACCATGATGTTTGCCAGAAGTTAATTCAGGTAGCTAAATCTGCAATTGTTGAAAGTAAAAACAAACAAAAAAAGCTTTTGCTTACACTTTAAAACATTGATGTTTTACTAAGTCATTTTAACCTTCTCTCATCAGTCTGACTCAGTGGAATTTTACTGTATTTCAGCTCCTAAGTTTAGATGGTATTAGGGGTGGGTAGAAGCAAAAGTTTCTTATGAACTTAAAACTTTTCAATGGCGCCTTCTAGTGAAATTCTTAGGGCCTTCATTTCACAAGGTGGTCTTCCTTGCGTTGCAGAGCACTGACGTGTGAAAACAGAGAGTGGAACAGGTCAGTTTAATATCATTCGTAGAAGTTCAGCTCCCTTGTAAAACTATAAGAAAACCATGTGCTGTGTGTTGACCCATGTCTGAGAAACTACCAAAAGAAACCCAACCTCTTGAAGGCTGCATGAGTTGAGCTTGTGATGGGATGATTTGTAACATTTTTGAATATTGCAGATGCAGCTACAATCTTGTATGGCACTGCCCTTGCCATTGCACATGACTGATTCTGTGAGGATCTACATGTAGGTGTTTAGATGTTTCACCACGTCTGCTTGACATAAACTAATGATGTAGACTGCTAAACATGGTGACATGATTAAACAGGATGTTAATTAGTGGCTCCTCTAAGAGTCTTGATCCCTCCTTTTAGCAGGCTTTGTTACGCATGTACAAAAGTTAAAGAGACAGAAATGGCTGTTCTTTGTAAAGCATCTGTTAACAGCAATGGGAATTCAAGAAGAAAGCATTTAAAATATCTAGTAAGACACACAGGGCCATCTTCTTGTCCTGGGGGTTGTCCAAAACCATGTCTTTGTGGGAAGGAATATGGCAGTTTTTCGGCAGGCAGTAATCATTTGTACTATTACTTAGTTGTCATGTATTGATGATCCCATTTCAATCAAACGTATCTCATTCAGAGAGCTTTTGATGGGAGGAATTTTTGGAAGGGTTTAGGAAGGTTAAATCTGTGAGACATGGCTTCCATCTGGAATGCATTAGCTACAAAGATTTATTAGTCAGAGTGCCTCTGCATAATGTTCCATGGAAAGCGGGCCCTGCATCTAATTTCCAGTGTGATGTCTATATGAGGAGTGATCTTTGAAATATCATAGGTGACAATCAAGTTTGTTATAAAAATAGTAAATGCCCAGGATTTTCATGGCGGCTATTTTAAATCCCTCATGAGGGCTGCTAAGCAGGTAGTTGATTTGTTGACAAATGCTAAAACTGTAGGAATAGCAACATGCATGAAATTTTAAAATGGGACAGCTCTTTTAAGCAGAAAAAAGACTATTAGGAAAATTGTGAGCATTTAGTGTTTTCATTTACCCTTTCTTTGAGCAAGATAACATTAGAAAATAAGACCCGTCCTCAACTACGCAAAGTACATCTCCCTTCTGATTAAAACCGTTTTTAAGAATTAGTGTTGTTGATCAATAAGTGAAGCAGGGAAACTTTATAACATCTCATATGTTAGACAGCCTGAGACCGCACTGTTCTCAGCTGTAATGTGATTGGTATAAATTAGAAATTATAGGGGTGCTAGAATCCCAACTCTACTGATCACTGCCTGGAAGGAAGGCAGAGCTGGCACGCAGTTCATGCTTACCTGTGCGACAGTTCTTTTAAAAGAAAGGCAGAAATGGAGGTAAAGGTTGAGTCTGGGCTGCAGAAATTAGGATTTAAAAACCAGAAGCCTCCTCAGCTTCATGCGTAAGAGGCAACTCAAGCAGGGAAAGGGCTTCCTCCTCCTCACCTGTCCTGTTCTCAGTCGCCAACATTAAAGTAACATAATGAGGGCAAATGCAGTCCCACAAAGGCATTTTATACCATCCGAGGGAATAGGGTTCAAGATGCTTTCCCTGGCTGTGTCATATCTTCCTGAAATGGAAGGGCAAAGGATTAATGCCAGGTGAAGGGCGAGTCGCCGTCCAAATATTTATCTGTGAATTTAGGTCACAACACAATGCCCAGTTGTGTCATTCCCTCTCAGCATAGGAAAAAGTGTTCTGTATCCTGGATACAAGTTCAGTACTAAATTGTTCTCCAAGGATTACAAGGGAAATGCTGGAGCTCAGCAATTTTCTTTTACCCTCCTGTTGGGCTTCTGTGCCATTGAGTGGTTTTGTGCCAGACAACAGAATTGAGAGTGAAGTAGTACTAACCACAAAACACATGTTACAGAATGAAAAGATATTTTACTGCAAGACCTCAAAGAGCAAGGTTTGGGTTTTTCACCAAGTCAACATTTAGAGGGTTCTAAGCTTGAAATGTGTATTTCTCTTCTGCTTCCTCTGTGCATGCTGATAAGGGCATCGCAGGAGCAATGTCTCCCACTACTGAGGAGGACACATTCCCAGTAACCCACTTACAATAGGATGCATTCGAGGATCTTAATTGCTTCTATTTTCCCATCAGGTTTTAGCAAGGAATTTCATTCCTTCTTCCTTTCAGGCAGAGCAATAAGAGGTCCCCACAAACCCATGTCCCAGACATATTTCCCTACTCCAAATGACTGGGTCCTTCCGTATTCCTCAGGGCAGCCTTGCCCTTACCGTGACTAAGTCTGGCTTGCTCTCTGGGCTTGCCTTGACATGAACTATGGGATGATGCCAGATTGCCTCATCAGCTGGTGCTTCCATTTACTAAGGTGGGGCAGCACCCTGGTCAACACCCTGGCTGCCCGCTTGTTTGCAGGAACCTGTGTTTATCAAGGCCTCACTGTGTCCTGAAGTCTTTGTATGTAATTTAATATGAACTAAATAAGACATTGGAAACCACGACAGGTTCGCAAAGTCCCATTGCTTGATGTGTTTTTACATTTGGCATATGATTGAAAATAATTTCAAGGACATCGCTTTTGTGGACTTTGGCATATGATTGAGAATACTTCCAAGGACATAGCTCTTATGGAAGTTAAGTTACTAATCCAAGAAGTTTGAATATTGTAGTAAGACCACCCCAGCCTGCTCAGTTGTCCAAATTACTTCAATTCTTTTTGATGACATTCATGTAAACTCCACTCTCCAACATCCATTCCCTCTTTTCAAAGTAATACTTTATTTTCTTTCATTATTCATTTACTTTTAGGCACATAAAATCTGGACAGTTTCTACATTTACTCAAGGAAAGTTCCTCTTTAAAATTCAAAGTAATCTTTTGTTTTTTAAGACTTCAGTGGCTTAGAATTAAATTAATTGCCTAATGTAGACTTGAATACACAGAAATATTTAGAAAGAAATTCCAAAAACATTTAAGGAAAAATAATCAGTTTTTCTTTCATGTCACAATCTAGGCTGTTTTTGATATTTTGAATCACTTTAAATTTTCTCTATTTTGATAGTGATTAGTAAATTGGCACAGATTTATTTTTTGGATATATGCCTGATGTTCAGAACCCCTTTTAAGTCACATGGGGGGGGGGAAGAAATACTGTGAAGTTCTGTGAGCAAAGTTGTATGAATAAAGGTTAATTTTACTAAATCCAGCAAAAATTATTTTCATTACAGTTAAATTCTTGAAGAAGGAAACATAACATTAGCATGTTAATTGTCATATCTGAAACAGAAATTTAACATCTTTGAAATGAGATTTGACTTTAAAAAGCAGTTGCAGTTGTGCTGTCTGTCGTTTTTCAGTGAAAATTTTAAACTGTGTGCTTTGTGTTATATGAAAAAAATGTAGTCATTTTGGCCAATTCAATAATAATCAGTAATTAAGTAACCAAAAGAAAAAGGATAGTTAGCTGCTTGACTAACTTATTACATGTGATAGTTTTGTTACAGGAAAGGGGTCCTGATCCAGACCCCGAGAGAGGGTTCTTAGATCTCACACAAGAAATAATTCAGGGCGAGTCCACAGAGTAAAATGAAAGCAAGTTTATTAAGAAAGTAAAGGAATAAAAGAATGGCTACTCCATAGACAGAGCAGCCCCAAAGGCTGCTGGGAGCCCATTTTCATGGTTATTTCTTGATGATATGCTAAACAAGGGGTGGATTATTCATGCCTCCCCTTTTAGACCATGCAGGGTAACTTCCCGACAACGCCATGGCATTTGTAAACTGTCGTGGCGCTGGTGGGAGTGTAGCAGTGAGGACAACCACAGGTCACTCTTGTTGCCATTTTGGTTTTGGTGGGTTTTGGCCAGCTTCTTCACTGCAACCTGTTTTCTCTGCAGGGTCTTTATGACCTGTGTCTCGTGCTGACCTCCCATCTCATCCTGTAACTTTGAATACATAACCGTCTGGGAATGCAGCCCAGTAGACCTCAGCCTTATTTTACCCAGCTCCTATTCAAGATGGAGTTGCTCTAGTTCACATGCCTCTGACACTTTCATATGTAACAAAGGGATAAGAAAACTGTAAAATATTATAGAGATGTAAGGTGTTATTATTGATTCACTGAACCAGTGAGAAAGTCTACACATTTAGTTGATTGAGTACATAATCCTGGAAATCTGCAGTGGAAATCATGGACAGTGTTACTGCATGAGCACTTAAAATCAGTGTCATCTCAAAGTCATCTGGTCAGCCAATCTGAGGTAAGTCAGTTTATCTTTCTGATTTATCTGTGAAAAGAATATTAATTTTATCTCATGGTGTTACTAGTAAGATTAAAGGAGTGTTGGTAAAAATGATATACAAAAGCTAATTCTTTTGTATTTTATAAACTCTACCTGCCCCTCTTATAGCACCGTATCATATTTTGAAGGAAATATTGTACAAATCTCCCTTAAATATCACTGAGTGCATAATCCATCCCCTGGCTGGGCCAGAGTCCTTCCTTTTTTGCTGGGTGCCCAAGAACCCTCTTTCCTTTCATATAATCATCTGTTATAATAATCTGTTCTCTCTCTGTCAGCCTTGCTAGACTGTAGACTCTTTAACGGTAGATCCTTTCTGCCTAGTGCCCAGCATGGTGCTTGGCACACAGTAGTTATTCAATAATTATGTGCTGAATGAGTGAATGAATGCATAGAAAATTACACAGAAGGTGACTGCTAGATCCTTCCGGCAGAGATTTTGTAGTAGCATCAAAGATATGGCCTTTCACAAAGTGAGCAGAAGGGCTATTACAAGGGTACCAGTACTCATGCAGCCCTGTTACGAGCATACTGTTTTTTTACTTTCTTATCAGCAACTTTGGCAATGACAATAAAGGTTGTTTTATAGTTGCCCTCAGGACTCCAAGTCTAAACATTCCCTTCGTACTATTGTGTTGGAGTACAACCTGGGGATCTCTGGATTTTAACCCTCACTTCCCTCTGGGCAGGGTGCCTTGTGTATTGCACAGCCTCCAAGCAATCCTTATTTCACAGTTTGAAATAGGCTGGCTACCAGTGTTTTAAAAAGTAATGTAACTCCAAGTTTCTCTCTCTGTTTTATTTTGCACTATATTTTCTAAGTATGGTAACTAGGCAACTCCATGTTATACAAGTAAATGCTTTTGCACTTGTGGAATACAGTTATCCCCCCTGAAGCAATGACTCTTCCCAAAAATATATGTATCAAACCCTTTTTGAATTCTAAACTTTCCTAGAACATCCTAAATTTTTATAAGCTCATCATCATCTTATTGAATAATCACCCATATTGTCAGTATACCTGCTGCCTCCTACCCTCCTACTTTCTACTCTCTTTTGCTCATTGATTCTTGTACCTTAGCAATTCCTTTTATTGTTGTTACTGTTATTTTATTGTTTTGGTTTTTAACCTACTGGACTTGCTATTCATATACTTACGGAATGTTTAAAAATCAGCAAGCAAAGCACACAAACAACGAACAACAAACTAGATTTACAGATAAACCAGAGAGTGGGCCCAGGAAATTGAGACACTCAAAATCAGCTTGGTGTCGTGATGACATCGGAGAGGAGGAGAGTAACATTATTGGCCTAAAACATTTTTAAAAAGTGTTTTAAAAAGTATTGTTTAAAAACAATCTTATGTGAGTTTTGTTAATCATATCGTCTCCTGTTTCTTGACAAGGACATTTTTGAGCTACCCACCATATGAAAGACTCTACAAGGGTAACTTATTATTGCCAATAAAGCTGGTGCTAATACTACTAATAATTGAATATGTTCAAAGCCTGACTCCTGCTATTTATTTATTCACTTAGGGCCTGCAAGCCTTTATTTTAAAAAAACAATTTTTTTAATAGTAGAATCATGGAATAATCTCAGATTGTCTTATGATCTTCTCCCTTGCCTTTAGGAATTCAGTGCTGGGCTAGCCAAAAGACAGGAATGTCTGTTTTATTTTGAATGCTTTTCTGGGTCTGGGAGATTCAACTGCAAAGCCTATTTTAGGGTTGCATAAAATGATTCCTGTCAAAATCATTTCTATAACTGTTCTGCCTATTTCAATAAGATAGTTTTACCCTGGTGTTTTTAAAAAATCTTTTCATTCATGGTATTCTACAGGCTTATTATTGTCAGATAATAATAGCTAACACCTAGATAGACAGTATGGGTCAGACATCTTAAATATGTTCATGAAAGGTTTTTATAAAAGATGTTATGAGTTCCGACGGAAAAATCACACCCTGATGGGCATGAAGGAAGATTTCATGAAGGAGGTAACATTTGGTTAGGATTCGTATTCCCTGTGTGACTGTTAGCCTTAAGCAGAACCACTGCCATGTTTGCAGTAACTGACAAAAGCAGGTTCCAGTCTGAAATCTGACCTTGTGCTTAGTATCCAGTTAGATAAGGTTATGCATATAGGATACATAATACTTCTTAAGCAACCCCCAGAAGGAAGCATAGCTTAGTGCAGGCTTAAACTAGAACCCCTGATTCAAATCCCTGCTCTTCCATTTCCTCTGGTGGCAGATGAATTGCCCTGTCTACCCTTCAGTTTCATCACTTGTGAAATGGGAATGATAATAGTTTCAAATTCGTGAAGTAATAGGGACAGTAGTGATTTCGGCAGAAGTCAAGGGTTGTGAATGTGTCCTAATATTTTCCAAAAGAAAGGCTTCTTGTGAGGAAGTTCTTCCTGTCTTTCAGTCACAAATAATAGCAACTCCTTCTTGGTTTATTTTTATCTCTGTGCTCTCCATGACTGAGCATTAGGTAAAGTGGAAACCATCTTTACAGGAAATTAGTCCACATGAGTATGTGTTGTTGATAAAGTGTGGTGGACTGCAGAAACCTGGGCGCTCATTCCTCACCTGTTTCTAGCTAGCTTATCTGGGCAACATTAGGCAAGTCACACAACCTTTCTGGATGCAGTTCCTTCCCTATATCCTGAAGGCACAGGGCCAGCTAATCCCCACAGCACTATGATAGTCATTAGCGCTGCTTGCAGACCTCTGATTCTCCTCTCCTTCTGGGCACAAAGATAATTTTTGCCCCTTTGAGGTCAGGTGGGACCATGTAACTAGTTCTGGCCAATGAGCTGTGAGTGGAAATGACGTGTTTCCTACAAGCTGATATGTGTAATGACAAGACCCTCTGAATTTCTCCTTCCTTCTTCATGGCATAGACAGTGATTGTTCTGTGGCCTGGACCCTATAGGAAGGGTAGTGGGGAGCAGAGACCCCAGTGACCCATGCTGGCTTTGAGTAGGAGTGAGAAATAAGCTACCATTTTTTAAACCACTCATAAAGTGGGATCATTTGTTACTCCAGCGTAACACACTTATGCCAAATTGTCACTGGTACCTTCCGGCCTAGGCACCAGGGAAGACTTCAGGAGGAGCTGATGTCTGAAGTCCTAATGACCATGAGTATGTGCTCTGGATTCAAACCCTAGCTCCACACGCCTCCAGCAGTGTGACCTTATGCTTGTTGCTTAGCCTCTGAGTCTTCGTTCCTTTCTATGAAAATGGGGATTTTACCATTGGTTATCTTATTGAGCTGATACAAAGATGAGAATAAAATGAGTTCTTACATATAATGTATTACATATAATGGCAGACAGAAAGGTAAGTATATAATCAATTGTCATTCTCATTTCTCTAGTTTTAACATTCTGTGAGTTATTTCCTTATCTTTTTATATTATTGTGCTCACTGCGAGGACTGAGGAAGTTTATAAGAAATGTGGCAACAGGCAATAGCTTAGGAAGAAAGTAAAAGGAGCAGTACCTTGGCCCCTTTAAGCCACCTGCTTCTAATGGTAATCAGCACATGATCATTACATCTTGGCCGGCCCGTTTCCAAAAATAAGAGTCAAAGCCACGAAACAAATGTGTAGTAATCCTTTCTAAGTAGCCATCATCCAACCAGTGATATTTTCCTACAAAAACTTCTTTGGGAAAAGAGATTATTTATTTGTATCACCTTGAATCTTGCAAATTTGTGTCACATTTTGTGTCTTTAAAGCTTTCAAATAAACATTAAATTGATTATACAATAAAGGCAATAGCTCATTTGGAATATTTACAAGAAAACCCCCATAGAATGAGCATAATGAGAAAAATAATGAAGCAGTAATTATAATTCTCAAGGCTAATAATTTTAATAATAATTTATACTTAAACAGCTCTACACATAAGGAGATTTCAAAGGTTTATAAATATTAAGTAAGCTCCGTATGTGCTTCCATTCCTAAAACAATGCATTGAACCTAACATTTCTGAAACATTGATGCATCATCGGTATTAATCTTATTTTACAAATGGGTAAACTAAGGCAAAGAAAATATGCCTGGAGTCAGGAATGCTTAGCAATAAATTCTTGTCTTACAAACCTATACTTCAAATCAACCAAATTAAAACATCACACTGGAATAACTGATATTTCAGTCTCTCAAGGAGTTAAATTGCACTAACTGCTTCAACTGGTTTATGTGATGTGAGCCATGGATTTTATTTAGAGTAATGGTATCTGTATGAAAACAGCTGCAATGGGGATGGTAGGTTTTGGTGGCATGTGGTCAGTCCTCGGTTGATGTGTGAGGGAGGTTTCATGTTGGATTCCTGGCATGGCAAATCCAAAACGTGGGCTTCAGCCAGCAGATTACTGCTGAGTGTGCCTACCTCCTCAAGAGTGGAACCAGAGCCCGTCAGAAGCTGTAGTCCCTGCACACAGTTTGTATAAGCCCCTTTTTTTTCCCTGTTCCATTGTGCTCATTCACACATGATATCCCAAAACAGTTAAGTAAAATGAGGGATATTATGTCTGTCACACATGAGAAAACTGCAGTTATGGATTCACTTAATGCATTCATTGCTTTTTGGACTCAGGAGTCCCCTGGGCAGTGCCACAAATCTACATGTTGGCCCCTAGTTCCATATTCTATGTGGGACTCTCTAGTGAAGCCAGCATGTGTATGAAAGGTTCATTATTATTGCTGTTAATTTTTTTATTTTTATGGTTTAAATGAATCGGCCTAAACTCATGGTAACAGTAAGGGCTGCACTGGCGAAGTACGTTATGGTAATCTATTGTTGAAATAGCTCCCTCCTGGCTATACAGTGAGCACTGAGGTCCTGCCTTCTGAATTAATACCAAAGCATCGGTGACATAGCTGACCCATAGCAGAGAGCCTGAAGCCACTGCTTCTCTATGAAGTTTTTGAGAGATCGACCCCTCCTAATTTTTCCAAATGCAGTCCCCCTGATTCCTGGGATCTTGAATAATGTGGAAGATGAAGCTGGTAGTCATTTATTCCAAATACATTTACTGTCTGTGGCTGCAGCTGTGACACAAGTTGTATGGAGCATGCTGTCCTTTTTCATCGGCCGTGCATGAGGATTGTTCTTTGATTTATGGTCATAGGCTCTGTTTGAAGAGCTGGGAGCTGTTTGCACCTTCCTGTGTGATGCCAAGTGCAAAGCCCTTTCTTCAGAGAATTGCTGGGTCCTGATGGAGAAGCCTGGGCTTCTCTGGCAGCATCTGCAGTTGCCTGGGCCCCAACACCTATGACCCACAGGGCCTGGCACACACTAAGCACCCAGTTGATGTTAGCTCTTGTTATCGTCATCAGATTCATCATCATTATCAGCATGCCAGGATTATTATCTTTCCATTCACTATAGAAACAGTAAATAGGGATCCTGCTTTGGTGTGTTTAATGTGTGTTGCCTTTAGTCACTCACTATTAAATTCCCAAAGATTCTTTTTACTTGAGCGATCAATAATCAAACAAATTATGTATTTGTAGTATCCATTTACAATTTTATTAAGGAATCTGTGGTGGCAAGGACTATCTTTTGGTTTTTCTGAGGCAGAGTTTTCCTGCTTTGCATACAGCAGATGCTCAATGAATATTATGAAATGAACAATAAGTAAATTAATCCTTTAATTCTATCAACCCCATACATTAAACTATTTTATGTGTCCATGCTTAATAAGTTATCTGCTCAGGCTTAAGAAGTTACATGCCAACTATGCATTCTCAGAGTGAAAAAGTTTAAAATGTAGCTACTGTCTTTAAGCAGTTCACATTAAGTAAGATCAGTCATATGCATAAAGGTAACAAAAAAAATTTATAGAGTATATTGATTCAAGCATGATGTTTAGTGTTCTTGGTGTTATTACTAGCTTTGGTTGAGCACTTACTATGTACCAGGCACTTTTTAAAACACTCTTGTTTAATTCTCACATAAAAATCTGTTTTTATTAGCCCTGGTTTATAAGTGAAGACACCAAAGCTTAGAAAAGCTTCATGTGACCAAAGTCATATAGTTTTCAAACGGTGGTGTTATAGGATATGATGTGCTTAACTTCTATACACTAAATAAATATGGCTGTGCACCCCTTTATTTCCTTTCACAAAACATACCTTTGATATTCAACTTATTTATATTTTCCCTTGCTTTAGTTCAGTATAATATATGGCACATATTCATTTTATGATTATTCAGTTTTATTTGTTCTTAGTTTAGCCACCTCGAATCATTTGTGGAATCACACAGGATCCAACAAATATGGATAATAAAATGCTGAATTGTGTGGTGTCTATAATAAGCAAATTAACAATTTTGAAAACGGAGCCTGAGTAGTTGAGCATTGGGCTTCTCTAGAAGAATGGATCAAATCAAAACACATAGCAGATGGGGAGAGGAGCTGGAGCATGAGCAGCACGATGAGCGCGTACTTGAGCTTCAGGAGCATGCTGGGGAGAGCAAGGAGGCTCACTGCCCAGGAGTATGACACTGTGTGGGAAAGAAGACGGAGCTGCTCAGAGAAGCAGGAGATGGACCATGGCTCATGCTGAGTGTGTGAAACCTCGTAAAGCCAGGGCTAGAAACTGGGTTTCTTGGAGCAGCAAAACCAGGGTAATTGTGTTGGAGGCCCCTGTCTTTC
Organism: Cebus imitator; assembly: GCF_001604975.1. Classification (NCBI taxonomy): domain Eukaryota; kingdom Metazoa; phylum Chordata; class Mammalia; order Primates; family Cebidae; genus Cebus; species Cebus imitator. The sequence goes on from NW_016107359.1 coordinate 965,852, forward strand.
CTGTCTTAGCAAGAGCCTCAAATTCTAGGGTTTAGAATAAAAAAAAAAAAGATGCTAGAAAAAGCAGGTGATGCTTAGCATGATTTGTGTTAACCTCTTAACAAATATTCTTATAACAGAAGTAGTTATCACCAATTTGGTTATCAAGTAAGTACTGTCAGCATTAGACCACTGTTCATATAGCAACTGTAGACCTTTTGAGAAGACATGGGAAGACTGAAGAGCTTGATTACTCCTTGTCTTAGTCAGTTCTCAAATTGCTATAAAGAAATATACTTGGGACTGAGTAATTTATAAAGAAAAGAGGTTTAATTCACTCACAATTCTACAGGCTGTACAGGAAGCATAGTGGCTTCTGCTTCTGGGGAGGCCTCAGGAAACTTACAGTCGTGGTTGAAGGCAAAGAGAGAGCAAGGTGTCTCGCATTATGGGAGCAGGAGGAAAAGAGAGAGGTGGAGGGGGCGCCATACACTTTTAAACAACCAGATCTTGTGAGATCTCTCTCACTATACCAAGGGGGGATGCTGCTGAACCATTCATGAGAACTCCACCGCCATGATCCAATCACCTTCTACCAGGCCCCACCTCTGATGCTGGGGATTACAATTAGATACAAGGTTTGGTAAGGACACAGATCCAAACCATATCGTTCCTTGAAGGAGGTGATAAAAGAAAGGTTAGACTGAAAGTTTCATGTCTAACATATTTATTAATGAAAGTTTTTATTTATTGGTTTTCTTTTAATCTGTCTGTGAGTGGATATAATACTAGTGATCACAAAGTTGTTGCTTGGTTGGAATTACCCCTCAAAACCAGGGCCATGTGAGGACTGTGAGCTTGGGCTGCCTGCTGGGGATGTGCTCACGTCCACTTGTGTGCACACCCTCGGTAGACAGATTTCCTAAAGTGAATTAAAGGAAGAAAAGTCTTAGGGATTTTGATGCTCAGATTCTGTATTAGGACTCAATACATGTGCCAGGTCACATAAGGATTTCACTTTTTATGCTTATGTACAGAAGATCTCGTTATAACAGTGTGTAAGCTGATAAAAGAGCTAACTTTCTGTCTTTGGGGGAGGTAGATGGAAAACAATCTAGTTGTAATTAAAGCTAAGGTCCTGCTGTGGATCATTGAAAAGTTAAACTACCATGCACTGGAGAAGGAAATGATGTGATTTTTTTTTTTTTAAAGACAGAGTCTTGCTTTGTCACTAGGCTGGAGTGCAGTGGCACGATCTTAGCTCACTGCAACCACCGCCTCCTGGGTTCAAGCAATTTTCTTGCCTCAGCCTACCGAGTAGCTGGGATTACAGGCATGCACCACCATGCCCAGCTAATTTTGTACTTTTAGTAGAGATGGAGTTTCACCATATTGGCCAGGCTGGTCTTGAACTCCTGACCTCGTGATCTGCCCACCTCAGCCTCCCAAAGTGGCTGGGATTACAGGTATGAGCCACCAAACCCACTGTGATTCATTTTTTTACTTGAGCTGTTATAGAGCTCAGTTTAGACATGAAGTTCTATCTAGTTGGCTTGAAATAGCTGAAAGAAAAGAGAACATGAAAGCATCTGTGTTTCCAGAATGTAGCTGCATTGTACCTGGGGGGAGCTAACTACCTGGAAATGTGACTGGAATTTTTACTCCACCAACTATTTTGGCCTTGTCCAGGCCGAGCGGCAGCGCCCTTTGTATGCTGTGGCAGTGACTAAGCAATGTGGAGCACGTGTGGCAGGGCTCCGAGGCCTCAGAATCAATAAGGACCCTTTAGATTTAAAACTAATGATTTTCTGTGTTCAGCAAAAGTCAAAATCTCTCAAAGTTGCCATTGTTGTCTCTGATTTTTTCCCCAGAGAATAAGAGATGGTGTGATAAATCATCATGCTTGCAACACAAATAAAATGCACGTCAGAGGAGACTTGAACTAGACCAGAGATGGATAGCTCGAGCCCCAAACATCTTAATTATTTCAGTCTTGAGCAAAACCCTTAAACTAGAATTATGGTAACAGTGATCGTAACAGCAGTAGACACACCATCTGATGGGGTCATCACGCCCCCACAAGAGTACAAGTGTGACCCATCCAGGCATGCAAGTACAATCATTTCCTCCCGGCAGAATTAGTTGAATGGATGACGTCAAATGCTTTTGAATGTATCTATAAACTGCTGTTGAATGTACATAAAATTTCTCCAGACTCTCTGATTTAAAGCCCTGGGGAAGGCCACCAGGCTAGTATGGAAATTAGCTAAACATAATTTATTCATGAAAGGCAGAAAAGCTGAATTAATAAATACATGAGTATGTAAACTTATAACTGCATAAAGATCTGTAGAAAATGTGAAAGCCAAGCTCTATGTGTTAACAGAAAACCGTAGGGTGTGGCCACTTGGTCCTTTCTTGCAAATAGTTCTGTCTTCTGTTTTAAAAGCCAGTGTGGAAATAACATAAGAAATACATTTATTCTTTGGAGGGTCTCTTTTTCCCCTAAAAATGTGGACCTGCCTTGTGTATGCTTCTCTATGAGAATCAATCTCAGAGAATTATTTTTTAAATATTAATGAAGGCACTAATTCCGGAGATTCAGAAAACTGCTTCTCAGCAGGTTTAACTCATACTCTCTCTGGATGGACCCAATTCTGAGAGCATTTTCACAGTGTTGTTGTAAGTACAAGGTTTCACCTTATTACTAGTGGTCATCATTCATTTTTCCCTTATACTCACCATTATATTACAATCTGTGTCAACATTATTGGCCTCATCAAGCATTGATTTAGCAGTGTACTTTTTATATACCGTGAATTGGGGTAAAAGATACACTGTCACACAATTCTTTAGAGGGAGTCTTGCCTTACATTGAATGCATTCTAGTGAAACCTCATTCTTGTTGAATTCTGAGCTACAATTAAGACCGGTTGGAATCTGGAAGGCCAGTTCTACAGGGGTGTTACCTAGGATTTGATAATCAAGCAACACAATTCGGTATCTCCTACAGTTCTTGTAATTTGGTCAGAACATTCCAAGAGAAGCATAATACAGTAATTCCATACATCCTTATTACTGCTGCTATCCTTTTACTAATTCAAGATATTTTCTGAAAGTCTGTTTTGGAAAGCATCAGTCCTTCTCAAACTTTGCCGCTAGTCAAGGGATGAGGACAAAACTAATAAATGTGTGAACCTTTAAAAAATAGTCTTATTTGAGAATTATAATGCATACAGGATAAAAGTGATTCAACAAATGCCTTGCTATCCACAGCCATGATTAATAAAGAGGAAGTCTTCTTTAAAAAAAAAAAAACATGTATGTTCTATTTTCTAGTCACGGAGTGCTTCATAAATATTTACTCATTAAATTCTTGTGGCAACTCTATGAGGTAGGTATATTTATATCCATTTTACGGGTAAGAAAGTGAGACAAAAAGGAATATATAACTTACTTGGGACCTCACAACTAGTATGAAAATATTAGAAATCAGCCCTGTTGTTGTGAATATATATTTAAAGCGAATGCCAAGACCCCGTGACTTTCTGACTTCAATCCTTACAATGTGTTAATGGGATCTAGTTATTCTGTGATAGGGAAAAAAGGTTCCTCTGTAGAACATGGATCCCGCCAGTTACCTAGGCTGAGAACTTTTACGACAGGCTGTTGATAACCCTTGGTGCAGTATTTCATTCCTGTTCTGAACACTGTCTTCTCCTTGATTTACTGTTGTCTGGTAAGCAGGCCACATTCTGGTAAAACAGAGCAATGGAAATGCGTGTGTGAAAGTAGGAAGGTATATGTTGTGATTATCTGTTGCTGCATTAAAAAAATTTACCTTAAAACTTAGTAGCTTGAAATAATGACATCATTTATTTGACTTTTAAATCTGCAGTTTGAGTAGTGTTTGGCATGGGTAGCTTTTCTCAGCTTCACTTGGCATCACTAGGGCAGCCCAGAGGCTTGGGTTTGGAATAATCTGCAGCCACCAACACATTTCTGCTGATTGATCTGCCCATCAGCCGAAATCTCAGCTCGGCCTGGAACACTCACCTGTGGTCTCCTCATGTGACTATCTGGCCTCCTCACAGCATGGTGGTAACTTCCAAGAGTTAAGGTCCTAAGACAGAGAAAGCCAGGTGCAGTAACCTACCTCAGAAGTTGTATAATGTCATTTACAACATATTTTATTGGAAATGGCTGTCACAAAGTTCTGTCAGGTTCTGGGAAAGGGAACGTAGATCCTACTGCTTGATGAAGGAGTGTCGACAGCAGTCTGTAAGAAGAGCACGGGAGATGCATAAATTGGTTCTGCCATTTTTTGGATAACACAATCTTCTAGAGTTTATATTTTCTTAAGCATTTAACACCATAGTATGAAGAAATGTTTTGTTTGAACAAATCCCTTTACTGTAAGAATTGGGTCCTTATTGAACCATAGGCTTGACTGAAATAATTGTCCAAAGAATCAAGTTTTGCCAAAAATCAAATCTCACATCAAATAGAAATAACCAAGGAATAGTGAAGGAAGCCTTCTAAAGTTAGTTTTAGCCTTGTTCCTACTTCATAGGAAAATTCTTTAGAGGTGGGAATTCCCCAAACATATGTAAGGTGGTTCATTTAGGCTGATCACATCTTTAACAGTTGCCAAAGAATCTTATACCAGATGTTAACGTTCTAGTTTCTATCAAAGAGCTATGTTGGATTTTTTTCATTATTTAATACGAGAACAATAGAAATGAACTTATATGAAGTTTCTTCCCTGTGGAATCCAAGTGAAGTTAACCAGACACACTTTAAGAAACATGGTGACCATTTTAGAGATATGCTGTTTACTGAGCATCTGGTCTGAGAACAAAATGGACCCCAACCTTGAGAAACTTGAGAGCTGATGCAGGATTTGTAGAGCATACTTTTTTTAAAAAAAACAACGTTTTCTTTGTGAAGGGGATACTAACAGTCTACCTCCGTAGACTGTTAGTATCTTTGAGCAGTTTCTCCCTTTGTATGATAGAATTGCATGTAGCCAGTTATACACTGTCCTCCATTCTCTTTCACAAGAGCTCTGTGCATATTAGGTAGCCCTTCTGAGTTAATAACAAAACTGATGATTGTTTTGTTCAATTCATACAATGCCCTGTGAATTCAAAATGCTTTCCCATCCAGTATCATATTTGATGCTCACCGTAAGTCTGTAGTCTGGATAGAATCATTGTCATCTCCATTTTTCAAATGGGATGTGAGAGGCAAGTTACACTAGCTGGAGAAGCTGGGGCAGTAATCTCATGACCTTACTCCTTGTTCATCTCTTTTTGCCAACCGTATGATTTTCAGTGATACCAAACTTTGTGCCCAATAGTTGGAAAGCAAGGTTTCCTTTCTTTTAGGCCATGGCAAACAGAAAGCACATGATTGTGCTTATGATAAGGGTGTAACTGATGGATGAGTGTGGTACAGAGGAGTAAGCATTGGAGTAGGAGCCAGGAAACAGCGATTCATGTCCTGGCTCTGTTACCCATCGTTGCCCCTGGATGTGGAACATGAAGAAGATAGACTAGATAAGTTTCCAAGATTAATTTCAAGTCTGAGTGTTTATAATGCCATGTTATATAAATGAAAATCCAGAGTAGTTGATATCACCGTCTTCAAAAGAAATCAAGGAGGTAGGCAGAAATTAAGCTGTAAAATGATTATTTTTATCTAATAGAGTTAAAAGGGGAAATTACCAGTAGGAAGTTTGAATATGGTTAAAACAGGGGTCCCCAACCCCCAATACTGGTCTGTGACCCATTAGGACCCGGGCTGCACAACAGGAGGTGTGAGCAGTGGGCAAACGGCAAGCGAGGGAAAATTCATCTGTATTTACAGCCACTTCCCATCGCTCGCATTACTGCCAGAGCTCTGCCTCCTGTCAGTTCAGTGGCATTAGATTCTCACAGAAGCATAAGCCTTATTGTGAACTGCACATGTGAGAGATCCAGGTTGCACACTCCTTATGAAAATCTAATGCCTGATGATCTGTCACTGTCTCCCATCACCCACAGATGAGACCATCTAGTTGCAGGAAGACAAGCTCAGGACTCCTACTGATTCTACAGTATGGTAAATTGTATAATCATTTCCTTATATATTACAGTGTAATAATAATAGAAATAAAGTGCACCATAAATGTGATGCACTTGACTTACCCCAAAACCATCTCCTACCCCAGTTCATAGAAAAATTGTCTTCTATGAAACCCGTCCCTGGTACTAAAATGGTTGAGACTGCTGGGTTAGAAGATGGAAATATGAGAAGAAGAAATTTTAAAATAGCTTTTAAAATTCATTCAACAGTTATTTGTTGAGCACCTACTATGTTCCAGTCATTTTCCATACCACGGGCACAAAAAAATTTCTCTGCCCTCACGGAGCTTGAATTCTATCTGGAGGAGAGAACAAGGAAGTCAACTAGATGTATGCCAAATGATTAAAAGGGGAATAGGAAGTGCTGGAGGTGACTGCAGTTAAAAAGCATTGATCCAAGTAGGTCTCACTGTGAAAGTGCCGTTTGAATAGAGACCTGAGGAAGGGAGGGGGCCGAGGTCATGTAGAAGACAGCTGGGAGAAGAGCTGCCCAGGCAGTGCAGTGTGGCTGGAGGGACATGTGCTAGAGGAAAAGATTAGGTTGGAGAGGCAAGAGGGTTTTGCAGGATGTAGGGGGCCTTGAAGGCTTTTTGTAAGGAGTTTTGTCTTTATTCTGAGTAATTTAAGGAAACCATGTGGGATGGGTTTGAACTAAGGAGTGACAAGATTTGACTTCAGGCTTTAAAAGAATACCTTTAATGTGAGTTAGATCTTAATAACGCTGTTATTAAAAAACAAAAAGAATCATCTCTAACTGTCATTTTACTAACAGACTGTTGAGAATAGACTGGAAGTTGGAAGACCAGGAAGCTATTAAAATCTTCTAGGCTAGTGACAGTAGTTACTTGAATCATTTCATAGCAGTGGAGGTTGGTGAGAAATGATCAGATTCTGTATAAATGAATGAGTGTCAAGCCCATAGGAGTGGCTAGGGTGACTCCAGTGTTTTGTCCTCAGTGGCTGGATGAAGTTGCCTTTTATTCAGAGAAACCTGTGAGAAAGCAGGTTTGGCTATGTGTGTATATGGGGTGGAGTGGAGGGTGGATTAGAAGTCAAAAGATGTGTGCAAAGCAGAAAAAAAAAAGAAGGCATTTATTATTGATATGATTATATTCTTTTACTTTCCAAAAGGATTTGAAAAGGCTTATAATAAAACATAGAGATAGAATACAGATGGAAGCCATTTAACAAGCAAAAACAGCTGAAACCCAATCAAATCGTGGTGGACCTAAATGGAAATTTCCTGTGGGGAACAATAGTAAGCATGTTTGCTTGATTTTTGTAGAGTGTTCATGGTCAAGAATAAAAATATGAGGGTACAATAGTGGTAAAGAGGGATTTTGCAGAGTAGGCCTGGCTTAAGAATACCACATTGTCAAGGGGAACTGGGAGGTTGGCTGATTGAAACTGGGAAACTGGCAAAGAGATGCTAGGATTCTGTCAGTATCATGACTGGAACATGCATGAGAATCACCCAATAGGCATTTAAAACAAATACAAGGCCTCACTCTGATCTCCTGAGTCTAAATTCTCTGTCAGAAGACCCAGTACTGCCTGTGTTTTAAAGCCCTCCAGATGATTCAGATGCAAGTCCTACTTAAAAGATGTGGAGGAAAAGCTGATGAATTAAATTAGCTTTTAGATAATGCAGATCACCTAATTGGAATGTTTTCTAGAGAGAACAAAGTAATCATTAAAAAATAATTTTACAGAGATTTATTCATTCATTTACTGAATATTTATTGAGTACTTATTAAATGTCATGCATATCAGTGCTAGAGACACAAAGATGGGCAGAAAGCATAGTCCTCCCCTCAAGGAGTTAATAATCTGCTGAGAAAACCAAACACATACATCAACAGTTTTAGAAGGCAATGTGTTCTTCTTGCATTGAGTATAATGGAAAGAGGGGTAGAAATGGAAATATAGCAAAGGTTTTCTGGAAGGAGCATCACCTGAACTGAAAAATTGTCTAGAACCACAGCTGGCAAATTATGTGGTTTAGTTTGCTGCCTGTTTTTGTAAATAAAGTTTTATGGGAACCACAGCAATTATTTATTTAAGTGCTGTCTGTGACTGCTTTAGCACTACAATTGCAAGGTTAAGGAGATGTGATGAAGGCATATGATCCACTAGGCCTCAAATATTTACAACATGTCCCATTACAAAAAGTTGGTCAACAGAAACATATGGTACTATTCAAGGAATTACAAGCAAATGATTAAGGCAGGGAATGGCAGTGTGCGATGCTGGTGAGATGGCAGGGGCTAGATCATTGAGACCCTGCACCCAGTAGGGAACTTTCACTTTCTCGAGGGCAGTGAGGATCAGTGCAGGGTTTTAAGCAGTGACACTGCAGAGTCAAGCTTGAACTTTGGATAGATTATTCTGTTTGCTTCATGGAATATAGATCGGAGGGGGGAAAGACGGTTAGGAGAGAAACTTCTAGGAGGTCTGTAGAAGTAATTTATGTTATTTATTATTATTTTTTTTTGAGACGGAGTTTCACTCTTGTTACCCAGGCTGGAGTGCAGTGGCGCTATCTCGGCTCACCACAACCTCCGCCTCCTGGGTTCAGGCAATTCTCCTGCCTCAGCCTCCTGAGTAGCTGGGATTACAGGCATGCGCCACCATGCCCAGCTAATGTTTTGTATTTTTAGTAGAGACGGGGTTTCACCATGATGACCAGGATGGTCTCGATCTCTTGACCTCGTGATCAACCTGCCTCAGCCTCCCAAAGTGCTGGGATTACAGGCTTGAGCCACCGTGCCCAGCTAGTAATTTATGTTATAATTAATGAGCTGAGTAGAAGTTTGACCATAAATATATAAAATGGAGTATTGTCATTATAAAGCGGTGTATCTAAATTATATTGACAAGGAAAGATAACTACAATATGTTCAGTAAAAATAATCAAGGAAACTGCCTACACAAACATACAAAACATACGTGTTATTTTTTGCAAAGGAGAAAAATGAAGAGAATATGCAGAAAAATGTCAAAGTCTTTTGCAGACGGAAGGGAGGTAAAATTACAGGAAACTATTGCCTTTAATTTCACATATTTCTGTACTCTTTTTGCATGTAAGTAGATTGCTTTTCAATTAGACCAAACAAATTTAACTTTTCACAGTTAGTTGGAGAGAGAAAGAGAGAGGGAGAGAGAGAGAGAATGAGAGCTTCTACCATGACTTAGAATAGGGAAGGAGGGATAAAGAGAAGGGTATAAATTTGAGAATGATTTAGGAAGTTAAGCTAGCAAAATTTAGTAATGTGGGAGGTGAAGAGAAAAGGGAAAAATTACAATGCCTAGGTTTTTTGTTTGGGTAACTGTAGTGATTTGTGGTGTCAATAATGTAATAAAAATAAATAACTTTACTGATTACTTATGAAGCACAAGTAGTCTTATGGTAACTGTGCCTTACACATTTTTAGTGCATTTAAACTATCAACAAGTGAAGGAGGAATTTTTATTTTTCCCATTTTATAGATGTGAAAACTGAGACTCAAAGAGGTTAAGTGGTTTACCCAAGGTAATGTGATCTGTGAGTGGGTTAGCTGGGAATTGAACACGGATTTGATTGATTCTAAAACTGACACGTATGCCTACCTCTCAATCTTGAATGAATTTTTTTCAAGCCTCATAGATGGAAAGATAACCTTAGTTCAGGACATACTGAGTCATCAATGTAGACGTTTTGATCTAATGTGATAAGCTCTGAATAAATGAAACAAAAAGAGAAGGCGTCAGATTGAATTCTGGAGAATGTAGTTAATAGATCTTCATCACAGAAGTTTTAAGAATAATGGCATGGAATATATAAAAGATTTTCCCCTTTCATTGTGTTTGGATACTTGACATGCTTATTGATGCAGTTAATAATGCACATTAAAGAATTTGAATAAAACAAATTTGATGTATTTTTCTTTACATCAAAAATCACAGGTCTGATTTTGTCATTTTAACTTAGAGAACATCTGTTGAGTGCTCACTGTGTGCAAAGCATATCGATGCTACGGTCTTACCTACTTTAAGTTTTTGTGTGTCTAAAATTTTTTTGGAGCTAGGAAGAATTAAGATCAAAAAAAAAAAATTGTGTGATCTCGGCTTACTGTCACCTCTGCCTCCTGGGTTCAAGTGATTCTACAGCCTCACCCTCCTGAGTAGCTGGAATTACAAGCATGCCACCATGCCTGGCTCATTTTTGTATTTTCAATAGAGACAGTGTTTCACCATGTTGGCCGGGCTGGGCTGGAACTCCTGACCTCAGGTGATCCACTCACCTTAGCCTCCCAAAGTGCTGAAATTACAAGCGTGAGCCACCACGCCCAGCAAGAAGTCTTCTTTGACAACAGTATTTCTAGTTCTGGGTCCGAGAGTTTGGGTTAAAGGTAAGCTGAATTGCCTGAGGAAATGCTGTGGGCCTTTGTGAATGGGAGAGAAAACGATGCACCTCCCACTGAGAGGGAAGCAATTTCTCATTGTGTTACTTCACCCTGGCATTCAGCCACCAGAGGGGGCGTGGACCAGAGTGAAATAAATTCTGCCAGCTGCCTGGCTGGTTTCTCTGACTTCCAGAGAAGGACCATAACTATCCTTACTTTGAGATGGGAATAGAGCCTCATTTCCCATTTGATGAGAAACTGAGTGATTGACTAGTAGTCATGGCTGTGCTTTCCCCAGTGAAGAATAAGACATGCCTTCCAGGCTCTCTAAAAGGCACAGAGGAATGTACTGTTAAAATGGACTTGAAAACATAGCGATGGTTTTTCCTTAGCGCTATATCCCATGTACGGTTTACTTCCTTTCTCATATGTTGGTTTTTATCCAATTACAGATAAGAGCTTTCAGAAAGAGAAATCATGTCAGGATTGACCATTCAACAAAAAGTTTGAACATTGCATAAAAATGTGTTTTTGACACAGTAAAATACATTCACTTTATGTTCATTGTAATTTACTTTACAGTGACTTGCTTGATAGCATAATATATATCATTTATACTGCTATCCTTCATGCTTTTAAACTGTAATATCCTTTCCTCAATGACTACTTGTCAATTTCACTGATCTAGATTTGATTTCATAAATTAACTAGGCCAATTAAGTAGAGAGTTATCATTAGAATAAGAAGTGGAAGCAAATAAATATTAATCTTCCCTCTCTGAATGTCGGTATTTCAACACAACTTTGATCATACTTGAACACTTCTTAATGGAAAAAATGCACCCCTCTATTGTCAATTTAGTATTACCCAATTTAAACATTTATGAATATTTTTTATTAATTTTCTCATTCCAAATCCATCCCACTTAGGGGCAGTTGTGTTTCTATTTCATCAATATAACATGGGGGAATGAGCAAATACCGGAACTTCATTATTTAAGAATTCTGATCATGGCAATTTGCCTGGCTTTTCCAACTAGTCCCTTTACTTTGTGGGGTATTTGTTTCAGAACTACAGGAAACACATCATTTATTGGTAGTTTGCCTGCTGTGCCTTTCTTTGTATTGCTTTAGTCATTTTGCACTCTTACAGATTTTTGGGAACCACCTGGAAATGACAATATTTGACAGAGAATAGCATTGGAGTATAATCCCCGTGATTTCAAAGCATCTCTTTCTAAAAATCTTAAGAGTCAGGGGTTCCTTTCTCTTTCTCTCTTATTTAAATAATAATTCTTACAATATTAACATCTTACTTTGTCTTCCTTGGAGTTGGAAAAGAGTTTGTCAACTCTTTTTTTTCCAACCCTTTTTATAAAAATATTTAGTGTACACAAATGCAGTGATAAGTTCACCCTTTAGCCTTTTGTTCCCTTCTGGCTTTAATAATTTCAGCTTCTTTTGTCTTTTAAAAATAGATTCTATTTACAACCTTTCATCTCTTTGGCGGTAGGGGTAGGGGTAGGGGTGGAGAGAGAGGTGGTTTTCCTCAGAACCCTTTTAATTTCTCCTTTCCAAATTACAGAAACATTAGATTGCTGTGGTAAAGGAGTATCTTTCCAGATTCTCTATGAAAGCTACCCATAAGAGGATATGATACAGGGATCCATGGGAAAAACCAACTTGGGACTCCTGTGTTTTGATGTTGACACTGCTCTCACTGCCCATCCCTAACTCTGAATAGGGATAACTTGATCATGTGCCCAACACACACACAAACACTCATTCACAGAACATGTGAATGTGCCCCGTACACTCACATACAACACACTCATTCACAGAACATACATGCCCATGCACTCACAGCACACACAGATTCATATAAGTAGGCTATGGAATATTTTGGGACCCATGATGGTGTGACTTCTGGACTTAGATTTCCCTGCTTGTTCTGATTAAACACTTTGCATCCAAAAGCCAGCAAATCAGAGCTTCTTAGTCTCTCCAAGTTCACTTACCCCTTGCAGCCCTTCAAGCCTCAGTAGTTTTACCATAGTAATAATTTTTCACTAAGAATTTTAAACAAGAGTTTGCTATTGGACATCCTTTGAAATAGTTAGCTTTGCTTCACTATTTTTTGTAACCTGCCAAAATCACAAATAAAAGGAACTATGTCCTCTAATGCTTCTTCTGTGGTCATTATCTTGGAAAATATGCAGAGTCTGGTCCAAGTAGAGTGCTCCCCAAACCTTGCTGTTACTTTGAGAATAGTTTTAATGAGGCTTGCAGCTGAGCCAAGCTCTCCTGTTGTGCTATTATTTGGGCATGTGGAAGCCCTAGTGATTGATCTGTGTGGGGGGACTGGCAACACTCACATGCCCTCTGGGTAGAGGCAGAGCCTCCAGCAGGAAAAATTAGGGAAAGAGAAAAAATGGAGAGGAAATGTTTATCACCCATCTCCTAGCATTTTATGGCAGTGTTGTGGTGAACTGGGAGATGGATGTGTATATTCATGGATTTTGCACCACTTTAAGCACTAATAACATTAAATCAACCTTAATACTTCATGCCAAATGTGCTCTAAAAGAGGGAATAATGGGAATTTTTGTTGACTTTAGTAAAGCATCAAAAGTTACACTGGAAACACATAAAATGCTACAATGCAGAGGTCACAATTATGCTAATATCATGATAATATAAAATATTAAGTCACCAAAATGACAGGATTTACAACCAACCATCCTTAGTCCCCAGAAGCCTTAGCGATAAGCTCATGGTAAACACAACAGCCTGTCCTCCCAAGGAGTCTGATTACAAATTTAAATATGTATATGATTAGAGCTCTGCCAGTCTCCCACCCCTGGAGACAGATGAAGTAAAATTTGATTTATGTCATACCTGAAAATCTATTGTGTTGGATTCACTGTGTTTTGCAGAATCACTACCAGGCCTGATAAATTTTGTATGTTTAGAAAGTTGCATTTGGGAAAAACAGGGACTACTGTTAATGATCTTGAATAGCCCTATAATCTCATGAACTAAAACTTAAACATTGATGCAGAACAGTCAAATATTTGGAAACGGAATACTGGCAAACGGAAAGCATTATACTAGTGTTACTTTCTTTTTTGATATCCTGGCTGAGGTCCAGGATTGAAAAGCCTTTTACCCTGAACCTTAATCTCATGGCCTTTAATTTGCCTTTAACTCTCTGGCTGCCAATCTCATTAAAGTCTCTTCTACCATGGAGTTCTTTAGACACAATAACTTGTTTATTGGTCATAGTTATCAGGGAAGGTAGACATGTCACAGCTAGGCAGCTTTCCTAATTGTTGTCAATTCCGGCCAAATGATGCTGACTTCTATTTAACTTAACCAATGCCATTATGACAATAAAAGGCAAAGGAAAATAAACATGCAGTTAAAGTACGACATTATTGTAAACCATCGCTCTTTATTATTTCTTTGTGCTGAGGTGCTTCAGCTGTTTCATTATGCCAACTAAGGTTAGCAAATGCATGTTTGCGAAGAGTGTGCTTTTCCTTTTTAATGTTAAATGCATGCATGTTGCCTGCACTTATAGCTCGCCATGCCAGAGGTAATAAATATATATGCTTTGCCACTACATGCATATTATTGGTACCCTCACCACTAATTAGTCTCTACCAGCAGAGTGTGGACTAGCCTCACCACCCCACCCCCAAACTGTGAGGTCCTCAGCGAGGACAGGATGTCAGTGTCACCTAGATGCTTATCTAGGCCACCCTTCACCCAGTTGTCACTCTGTCGCATCATTAATGCAAATGTTATAGATGACAATAAAATAAAACAAGCTACCCCCAAAGGAATTTCTGTTTGTGTGCTATTAAGAAAAGCTCTAAAGCCTGTTTTTAAAGTGCAGCTTGTGATCCCTAGAGGGTACAGCAAAGTTCTTATAGGAGTTGGCAGCATCAAAAGAACACTGACACTCTGTGGGCACTTTTCCTCGGTCAGTCTCTCCATCTTAGCAAGCGCCAATCAATATTTCTTGATCTCCAATTTTGTGCAAAACTCTGCTTGTGCTTAACCCTTCCAGCTATCTCCTTCTTTGCCAGCTCCCTCTTTCTGGGACAAAAGGAATGTGTTCACCCTTTTGACAGGATGCGACTTTTGAACACACTTATTTCTTTCCACTTACGAAGAATTTCTTGGGGTTTCAGGGTTTCTGTAACCCCTCGCATGATTTAGAGAATTTTTTAAAAAGTATGGGAAAGACATTTCCAAGATTATCAAAATTATATTTGTTTCTAAATAAATGAGATTGTTTCCCCTTTTTTCTCAGGAGGCTTGAGTTGGCTCACTTCCCAAACTCAACCTTTTGGATAATAAATTCCTTTTGAAAAGAAGCACGAAGCCCTTTTGATGTTATAAATAGTATATGTTCTAGAAGGGAAAGGATCATGTAATTGCAGCACAAAGCCTGAGAGATGTCTATGGGATAAAGTAGCTCTTATTCTTTACTCAACACTTAGTAACTTTATGCAGTATTAGAAGGTATATTTTAAGAAGCATTGACAGTTGTTCTACCTATTTGCCTCTAATACAGTGTGAGTGATTTACTGATACATAGATATACATCTATAACTACAGCACAAAAAGAAATTCAGTGGGGATTCAGTCATGTACTGCTAGCATGGCCTTTAGGCAATCTTCCATAAGGCAAATTACAGTCTGGTATTAGGCCTGAAAAAGCACAAGATTTTTCTGTTTCATAGAATTCCTGAAGAACTCCCAAGGCAGTTAATTCGTTTTTTTTTCTGTCTCTCCCTCTCCCTCTCTCCCTCTCTCCCCCTCTCCCTCTCTCCCTCTCTCCCTCTCTCCCTC
>NW_016107359.1:981333-996342 GCF_001604975.1 Cebus imitator
TCTCTCCCTCTCCCTCTCTCTCTCGTGCTCTCTCTCTCTCTCTCTGTCTCTCCCTCTCCTCTCTCTCCCTCTCCCCCTCTCCATCTCTCCCTCCCTCCCTCTCCCTTCCTCTCAGCTGTCCCTGTGCACATCCAAGTGTACACCTTACAGATTCACTTCTCAGGATGGCCTGTTGTCTTCCCCACTGTGACCCTTTCCCGTCCAAGTTTAGTGCTCTGTTTTTGGCAGGCATTTAAAACCCTGAAGACATAAACCTCACTTTGTCAATGTAGCAGTGAGACCCAACACATCAGTAAAATGTCATGGAGGTGTCAGCCCTTTACATCATAACTGCAGTTCATTTCTCTGCATTGACAGTGATGCTTATACTGAGTAAGGATTAGAATGGGCATATTTCCAGATCTTAATTACATCAGGCATAAGGATGAGCAACAGCATTTTTCTTTGGGGGAGAACAGGAGAGGAGGGAGAGAGAGAGAGAGGGGAGAGTAATGCTGAATTTGGCCATCTAGAGCCTCATGCGTCCCCGTTTATCAAGAGATAATAGGATTAAGCTAAGCTATGGGACTTCTCTGGCTAATGCTGCCTTCAGCAGGGGTCTAATAAGGATAGATATAATTGGGTAAATGGCAAATAAGAATGAAAAAGTACAAAGTATAAGCACAATGCTTAGGAATAAATAATGACAAATTGGATTTTGTCCAATCTCTGCAGACCTGGTTCAAATCTGGCATCCTACACTGAATTATAAGGGGTAGCATCTATTTTTCTTCTTGTGTAACTTGTCTCTGTTCATTGCAAACATCACAAAGTATCTTCACAAGTTTAACGGAGTCTATCAGTGTTGCTCATGTGAGATCAAGTAGGAACTGTTAAAGAACATTCAAATAAGGTTAAAGAAACAGAGTAAATTAAGTGCCTAAAAACAAATGTGATACAAATTACAGTTTGTGTCTTTGACCCTCATCCATTTACAGAATTTACCCCATTAACAGCTGGAAATTTATTTTCACTTTCTTCACCTCTCTAAGAGGAAAGCAAACATATAACACAGCCCCAAAGGAGTAATTAATTAGATCATTTACTGACATGGATTTGAATAGTTTATTTAAATACAATTCTGTTATTTATTTATTTTACAACATTATGCAAGAGGTTGAAACTCCTGTTCTAATTTGCACTTAGCAAGAATCTCTGAAAAAATATCACAGTGAAGGAAATAAACAAAGAACCAGTGATCAAAGGGCCACATTCAGAAATGCATAAAAGAATTTCACCAGGACGTGTGTTTCAGTGATAAAAAAATAAAAATAAGTGGTGGATTCGGTTGGGAAGTGTGCGAGAGGACAAGCCTGTTTGTTTGTTTTGCATCCCCATGGGCATATTTTGAACAAACATAATGAGATCATTGAAAAGATGCTATATAAAAAGGCAAGAAAAGAAATTTAAAAATAAAAGATGCCAATGTAGGTAAGAAAGGTGTAATGAATATGCACATTATCACAACAAAATGAAGACTGCTTTTGAAAACAGGCAGTGGAAAATTCATGAAGTCAGAAGCAAGTTTTTTTTCAAAAAGATAACCGTGCAACCTCACAAATTATAATACTTGTAAATTATTCCCAGAAAACGAAAGGTTCTTCAAGTATATTTTCAAAGGCTGGAAGTAAAAGTAGGAAATTAGTTCACCAAAGGTGAGTAATGAGTCTCCTCTAGAATTAAGTAGGTTTGATTCTTTTTTGAAAAACAAATTATGAGATGTTTAGATGTTCATATTCAAACCTTTAGATAAGTAAAGGGCCCTATAAATGCTTGTATGTTATTATTTAAATATTTTCATTCAATGGGCTTTCAGGGAAATCTCTGATTAAACTATCATGTATACCCTTCAGTTTTATTTCTCTAACTTATGGGATTATAGTCCTCTGGCCACTATAACTACAGAACACAGGAAAATGTCTTCCCAGCGCTTTTATCCCAGAGAGTCAAAAGATTAGAGAAGCTGAAAAGCGGTGGAGATAGGAGGTGGCATTTCAGAAGGGGAGTGGATGATGGGTAAGCATCATATTCTAAAACCCAAATTTGCAGAGAGCTGAGGAGCAGAGTATTCCTCACCTAACACCCACCTCAGAGCCTCCCTCTCCATTCTCCTTCCTCCCTGTTCTTCCACAACACCTGGAGGTCTCCACTCTTTCCGTCCTCTCTCCTTGCCCCCTCTTCTCCCCCTGTCCTTCACGCCCCTGCTTGTCGCTCATGATCTCCCTCTGTCAGACCGGAATGTGAAGGTGCTGTATCTGCCTTTCTACAATTTCTCTCTTCACTTTTTCTCTTTCTTTCTCAGTTGGAACTAAAAAATTATGTTGGTAATAAACATGTTTAAATATGCTAATTATGTCAATAAATCAAAACATCTTCATGCATATACAAGTCACTTTAAAAGAAGGGAGCCAAACATTATTTTTTAGGAAAAAAGGTAATGCTAGATGACAGTGTTTGTTTTCGAATCCAGCTGGGGAAAGCCAAGGAGGACCTGAGAGAGAGAAATTCATCCCGTGTGTGATGGTTGACTATGTAGTCTCTCTTTTCTGTGGTAACTGTGGAAAGCTGGTGAGCTGATAACCAATTCAGGCTAAAACAGAACATTCAACCATGTAAGTAGTATGAAACTTTAGCGTAACTTAGAAACAAGTGAGCAGAAAAATGTCTCCATCTTTGAGTGGCTCAGCTCAGTGTCCTGGTGGTCAGTTCTGCAGGGCGGTTTGTCCTGCTAGGACAGACGGTAGTTACCTAAATCAGTGTTGGAAGGCTTGTCTCCACCCTTGGGTGTTATTTCGTTCTGTTTGAACAGAAAACCAAGGCTAGCATTTTACTAGGACTGTGTATTTACACAGTTATCAACTCTATTATCTGTCCGGAGCAAGAGAACCATGAAATGCATCTGATCTCTCCCACAACATGTAGAGAAACTAGTGAAATAAACTTGGGCCTGGGTTTTCATTAAGGTCTTAAAGCTAAGTCAGAATGGTTCACGAACAGCACATAAAATGCCCTTGACACGGCCGACAGTTAACCTAATAGTAAGCGATGAGGGATCATGGTTTTAGGTGAACTGTCATGTCACAGGGGCTTAAGTAGCTTCTCCATTAGAAAAGTGACTGCAGGATTATGAGACCGGAACTAGTTGTCACCTTACTCACTTTTCTGTCACCAGACTACTGCATGAGCCAAGCACCTCCCTTGAACACCTTTCCCCTCCATTGAAATATGCTCCTTCTCTCCATCCAAAGTCAGCGGATGATTTACCTTTCTCTGGACAGTGACAGCTTCCCAGATAGCTCCAGCAGAAATACTGCATTTCCCCTACAACAGCCTTTCAGAAACGGTTCCTGTTTTTGTAACTTGATACATTTTTGCAAATTCCACTATGTAATCCATGCTGTATATTCAGTTATCAGATATTTATGAAGCACCTACTGTATGCCCGGCACTAGGAGTACAGCAGTGAACACAACAGGCAAAAAGTTCTGCCTTCGTAATACTCATATTTTTGATGAGGGATGTATGACGTTAAAGTAAAAGGGTCATATGGTATGTTTGAAGGCATAAATTCTAGGGAGGAAAATAAAGCAATCTGGAGATGATTCTGGATGGTAGGGTTGTAGTTATGAATAGGCTGGTCAGGGAAGACCTCGCGAAGGAGTGACATGTGGCGGCGGGAGTGTGGAGGGCCGTAGGAGGGACTGAGTCACTGTGGAGGAAGCTCAAGGAGGGCGGGCCCTGCAGCCCACAGTTAAAATCTGCTAAATATTTACTGGGCATAAGTTGCTCTGTATTTGTCTGGTTTTTTTCTCTTCCTTCACAGCATTACCTCATGACAAGGAGGTGGTACTAAGTCTGTTCTTTCTTCCCGTAGTGTGTTTTACAGGGCTTGACCTGTCAACAGGAAGCACTCAGTAACGGCCAAATACTTGACTCAGAGATAAAAATACCCAGAAAGGACTGGTAGCATCATAACACAGGCATAGTGGCTCCTCACACTGAATTCTACACATTTGTGAATGTGTGTGAGGAGATGGATGGTGCGTGCTTAGAGAGACGTGGATTTCAAAGTAATCACACAGATCACATTCAAGTATCCCCTGAGTTCAAGTACCTGGTCAATAAGCCACTGTCAAAAGAAAGGTACGTTGTTAGTAAAACAGCTTAGTGTGAGGAAAAGATTCTCGTGCCGGAGACCTCTACTGAACGGCCAGCAGCCTGGCACAGGCATGTCACTGAGAAAAATAAAGTCCAGGGACTTTAAAGCTGCAGAGCAAGACACAAATCAAGGTGAGAGGAATTGTATCCACACTTCACCTGACACCCAGACCCTTCACAGACTTCATTTCCTTGTTCCCTTGATGCGTCACAGAGGGAGGAAACCCAGCTTGTCGGGCACTTCAGTCACTTCTGTTAAAAGGAAAGAAGTTTATAATATGTGGATGAACCTCCTGCTTTTGGTAAATAGAACTAAATCATGGACAGGTCAATAAATAGTACCTTTGGAAAGGTAGGTAGGTATAAACACAAAACTAGAAAAGAAAATCCCAGGACTCATCCTAGCTTCTCATGGATAGACAGTTTCTCCTTTCTGGGTCTGTGTTAAGAATCTCATATGGATTCGTTGTGTGCTTAGTCTCATCTTTGTTAAAAGTCTGCAGCATCCCAAATTATCACCAAGAATCCATCTTCTTGAAGATGAGACACCAGGAGCAACAGAGATTGGCTAAACGGGAGGTGTTTTGAATGAAATGCATAGTTTAATCACATTCTACTTTCAGAAAACTACTTCATTTAAGTCGGTGCTTGCCTGGGGTAATAATTTATGCTCCACACTTGAGTAATCACCAGGAAGATTGCTCGGGACCCATCCCACCACAAACATAGCCACCAGTATTCATGGCCTTAAGTAAACTTCTGAAAACTTTAGATCTAGATAATCTCAGCAAAATGCAGACCTCTGGATTTAGTGGGCCCCCCACCACCCCACCTTCAGAGAGAATAATTTCATTTCTCATGCTTTACATTAACATTTGGAAGCGAAGCGTGTCCTCTTTTCTCCTAATCAACATATTTTAAAAGACAGTACTCTTGAACATTAAAAATGCTCAGTTTTCTACATACTATGTATTTTGTCTCATAAAAATGGAGAACTACAAAATGTCAGCCGAAAAAAAACATTCATTTTTAAATTTGAATTTTTTTCACAAGATCTCCTTGATGTCTTCACTTCCCATGTTAGAATGTAACCACATCCATGAAGTGCATTTGAATTTGCATTTTTTTCACCTTCTCCCTCTGCCCCAAGGAGGGTTGCCACATAAGACTGTTCAGGTTGTATAGTGAACAAAGACACCATATCTAGGGGGTCACAGTATATGAATGTGAGTGACCACTTACATACTCTGTGTTCTGGATGTGTATGTTAGTAGGGGAGTGGGGCAGGTTCAGTGGTGCAGGCAGCCTCCTGTATGCTCTGGAAAGCACCCGAGACAGAGCAGCCAGGCCTCACTGTATGGTTGTTCCAAGTCCTGCATTGTTAAACTAATATAAACATCTTTTACCCATGGAGGGAATGCATTTTATTTTTAAATTCTCACAAAGTCATGTATGGACTGGCTGCTGTTCTGGTACCGAGACATGGCATGCAAAGAAATAGATAGTCTAATGTTGGCCCGTTGTGATTACATTTTCCAATTGTCCCCAAATTTCTGCTGTAAAAATGGTCCCTTTCTCCTGGCGTCCTCAGCTATCTTGATTTTCCTTCAGCTTATCTCAGCCCTGAGCATGCCTTTTTTTTTCAGCAACCACCAAGTTGCACAGAATAGACTATGTTACTAAATTACCGTAAAAGCTGTCTGTGTTTAGTTAAGTATTTAGTCAAATCACTTATCTAACCAGGAGCAACCCTGGGCTATCAGGAGGAGAGACAGTGGCGGAGTTTTGTTGTAACTCTAGGCTGTAGATGCACTAAACTCCTCTTAGCTATAACCTCTGTTTTACACAGAGGGACGATCATTGTCTCCCATGATTTCAGTTCTGAAGCTCTCAAGTAGTCTTGCTTGACTAGATGTTTAAGTTGGCTAGTCAGCTCGGTCAGAGAACATTCTAGCAACCCAACATCTGTGACCCAGCATGCTGAGGGGCCCGGCCGATTCCTGACAAACTTGGCTGCTCCTCAGGCCTCAGGACTCCTATTTTTAGAGTGTAATTTTTCTTCACCTAACCTTTAAACTTGGAGGTATTAGTTACCTCATCATTCCAGACCAAACTCAGTAGACATTTCACTAAAAAGAATAGAGACAGAGAATATCACTTTCCTGATCCTGTTCAGCAATTTTCAAGCCGCTTTGGCCTCCTATTGGGAGCCTTCATGCTTGGTTTGTTTATGCTCTCAGAAGACTCTGTTTTGAGGTGTTTATTCCAATGGTTAAATTTGAAGAGGTGAGGAAAAGTCAGACTCTCCCCAATATTGCCTAGGAAGAGTCTAAAATAATTGGTACGTATTTCTTACATCTGAGGAAAGAATAGAAGCTTCCGTTTCTTTATAACAGCAGAGTTTTTCAGAATTCTTGGCCAGGGAAACTAAAGAACAAATTTGCTTTATCTTCAAGAGTAAAGGTGCCTATTTCTTTCTTAACATGCATAGCAGATACTATTTTGTAATGTGATTTCCCTCTTAAATTTTTGTTTCATATTTCTTCATTCCCTTAACCAAGTCCCAGACATAATAGTTAAAATTAGTGGATCATCTTTCTGAAATTATACATTTTAATTATGATTATTTGATAAGCATTTCAGGCAAACTCGCCCATATATCACATAAAATCAGAAATAAGTGTGTATATCAATATCAGTTTAATCCCAAATGGAGGCTTTATTTAAACTATCGAGGACTTGATTACAGGAGCTTGGAGATTAGAAATGAGATTTACAATAGGCTAGAGGGAAATATTTAAATATCTTTGCTAGAGCAAATTATAGTCATTTTTAAAAAGCCTTAGAATATGAGTGTACTGAGAATTTCCTCCAATGTATCCATTTATTGAATTATGCTCTTTTTTTTATGGTCACCTCTTCAACTTACTTAGAAGACAGCTTATCTATAAGCAAGGAACATCTAGGTTCTGTCATACAGCTAGCAAAGTAAGCTTTTTGTGGAAAATGTGAGTTCTAAGTAATTTTCCATTTGAAATTTCCTGTAAAATCAAGGGTGAAAGCTTGTCTACTTCTTTTTGCTATGCTACTAAAAGAACCAAGTAAGTGTTGTTTTTAAATATTTTGGGCTCCAAAATGATTCTCATGAATTAACCATGGATTTACTGAGCAATTATTTCTGATACATTTATATATGTATTTTGAATTGAAGGATCTCCTATGTCTACAAGTGTGTATATGTTGAATAAATGAATTTAATTCAATAGAAATTTATTAAACATTCACTATATATAAGATACTGTAAGGTGTTACAGGGGTTAAGAAAGGAGACAGAGCAGGTAAAAGGCTCGGATAGGCTCAAAAGGGAAAATGTGTTTAGATGAGGTGGTGTCACTTCCCTGGGAAAATAACATTCAGATAGAGCTCTGAAGGAGGTAAGAGGGCATTAGGATGGAGAAAGTGGATTCCAAGAGAAAACAGCATCATAATAGTTGAAAGGTGAAGAGATGCTTGAGGCTTTAAAAAACCGAAGGGAAGTAAGTATGACCATAGTTCAGTGAACAAGCAGAAGGTGCCATGAGGTAATCTGGAGAAGGAGGTGGGCCACCAAGAGTCCTGCGGAGCTGGCAGCTCCTGAGTATTATGTGCAATGGAAAGCCATGAAAGTGTTTTTTAAGCAGCCCACACACAAACTCAAAGTCTTCAGTTCTGCACATGACATAAGCTGTATTAGTTCTATCAGAATAGACTGAAAGTGAGCCTATCTGGTTCCCAGGAAGCTCCCCCAAATCTCATTTTAGGAACCCAAAATATCTTTAAAAGCGGGCATTTTTTTCTGTGAGAATACATTAAAAAATAACATTTCCTTGAATGAGTTGGTCATATTGCTAGAGCTGGCTCAGAGTGTTTGGGGGTTTTACTGAACAGGACTGCCTGTCCTATGATGGGAATATTTGTTCTCTTTTATGCTTGGGAGTTGGATGTCAGCCTGGGCTAGAAAGCTGGGTGGAGAGCTTCCCTGCCATCTCCCTGGCACAGTTCTGGGTGTGCACAGAGCTGGCAGAACTGGAGAAATGCGCTTTAGTTTTAGTTTACATTCTCACCCATTGATACGATATGTATTGAAGGAGTGTTTTCCATATTGAGGCACCGTATGAAAGTGTAAAACACCAGCATGTGCAGGAAGTATGAACGTGGGCAGTGATTTCACTGTTGTTTTTAAAGATGCTCACATTACAAAGCAGGCTGCTCAAAATTGTACCCATTCTCCCTGATTGCTGTAGCTGTAAGCCCTTAACTCGCTTTGAAGGTGACGATAAAACTGCTAAATTTAGCTTTTAGAGACAGTGAGGGTTTGGTTTTGTTTTTCTTTGATAGGTATCTGATGTTCATTACAGAAGTGGACTAGAATTACATTTTATTTATTTTTAGTGGAATTGAATTTAGTAAATTGACAGACCGAACACAAATAATCTGTGTACAATTTCTACTCTTTTGGATTGACTCCAAAAGAAAGTCAATATAATATAGGGATTTTGTTTCCATGACATCAAACTTCACACTAGCACATGGTAAAGAATAACTACAGTACTAACTATAGGAATATGCCTGTATCAGAAGGGATTTTGATAGAATCCTGTGGCTGAGATTGGCTTCAGTGAAGGCAGAGACTGTGTCAATAAAGAAAATGTTATATATTTGATGTTTTTAAAAAAAGCAAAAAAGTTATTCAATAAGAACCATCCATTTCCATAATGGAGAAAGGAAATACATCAGCAAAAGCTAGGCTAAGAAAATGTAGCATATACTCTTCCACTTTAAAAGAATGCAAACTTGTATTTTAATATTTAGCAAATATAATTAAAATTAAAGCGGCTATGCTTTAAAAACCATAACTCCTTATTAGTTTTTTATTTCAGTTGAAACACAATATTTTGTGCTACATTTTAGCAGATATGAATGCTGCTGTTTCAAGTGCAAGAAGAGTAACCTCCAGAACATATTATAAATTGGCTGGCCTCAGAATAGGAGGCGATGATTAGATTGCCGAGCTTCCTGCTGAGTGGTACATGCTTGTTTTGTAATACTGTTTTATGAGTTGGAGATTCAAACAGAACATGTAGGTTCAATTCAATACCTCAGCATTGTTGATCTGCTTTTTATTGATTTTTCATCTGTTCAAATCTGGAGTTCTTGGTAGGTTTCAAGAATATTGTAGCAAAAGGTTGCAGTGGAAGAGTTGTAATTAGAAATGCATTGTTTTCACTAAAATATTGTGGGCTGTTTTGTTGCGTTTTGGCTTTGCCCTACTATATTCATGAAGTAGGATCTTTTTATCAAGAAAAAAGTTCTCTTTGTGCAAGTCAAAGTTAGAGTAATAAGAGGTTATGGATTTTGTGTCTGAGCATCACTGAAGACAGTGGCTTAGCCTGTATTCATTTGTTTCATGGGCAGGTAAACATTCTCATATTAAATAGGGAGACATGGTGCCTATAAGTTTGGAACCCATTATCTGCCTGATCAATTTTTCATATCTTTTCTGTTTTATATTACTAAATAATTACCTTATGATATTTGGAGAGAAAATTGCTAAGCATGTTTATGCCATTTGAAATTACCATCTAAATCCCAGTTATATTTCCTTTTTTTTTTTTTTTCTTATTGCCTCTGTTAATTTTTCTTCAGGATCCATTGAAGAGTATACAGTGACATTGTAAGTGGGTTGTACTTCCTCACATCAGTGCCTTGTTAATGCCGTTCATTAATCTAGAACCTCGAGCTTGTTCAGAGATGGTTAGATATTCCATATTTCCATGGAGTTTTGGAGAAGGGTGACAGCTTACTTACAGCTTCTGCAACCAGACCTCGTTGGTTGTCATGTCATTTTTAATATTGATAAAATGGAAGGGCATGCACATGAGCTTGAAGCCTTTGAAGGCAGGGAGAGAGGCACAGTGGCACACACAGCATACGCAGTCATTCCATCACCCTGCACTGTGCTGGAACAAATCGAGTCCTTTTGTGTTTGTTTACCTCCCTGTTTGCTTTCAGTACCTGGCAGAGAATGAATTCATGTCCAGGAGCAAGCTCCTCTCCTAGAGAGCCTCAGATGCCGCAGTAGCACCACCAGGCCTGGAAGCTCTAAAGCATATTTATTCTGAGAGACCAGTTAGAGCTGACCCAAAGGGCTGAGCCCCTAGCCCACAAAGCATAAATACAATTTTTCACCGCAGCAGCAGCAACAGCAGCAGCAGCCTCTCCTTATCTGTTCTATTTTCCTATCTTGTAAACTCAATGCAGATTCCTCAATCCTACCATGATTTCAAGTTTGAAACAAACAATTTAGTAGCGAAATATTTGGGGACCTGGTGAAAAGTTATTGTTAACAAACCTCCACAAGTAAAAGGAAAACAGCTACAAATAGAAAAGCCATTTTTTGATATTTCCAAAGCCAGCCCTTTTGCTGCATTTCTTATGAGAGATGAACATTTAAAGTTTTTTTTTTCCTCAGTGCCTAATAAGGGACATGGAGAAGAGAAATAACTGACTCAATGTTGTATTAGGGTTTACACATAAAGCCAAGATTTAGACACAGGCTTCTAGATCTCAGAATAGACCATTCTGGTCCTTTGTGGGTGAAGACTATGTAAGGTCTCTGGATGGTATTGTCCAGTGGAACTTGCTGTGATGATGGAAACATTCTGTTTTGCACGGTCTTATATGGTAGGCACTAGCCACATGTGGCCAGTGAGCACTAGGATTGCAGCTCATGCAACTGAGGAACTGAATTTTATATGTTCTTTAATTGTAATTGATTAGAAGAGGCAAATATGATTGCTAGCTACCATATTAGCTCTAGCATAATCACAAGGCTTTTAAATCTTTAAATAAGTGTATTGAATTGTTCTGGTTCACCTTCAGAGGACAAGCATGATAAAATATTTTGTTGTAGAAAGTACAATAATATGTTATTCTGCACTATAATACTTTATTCTGCTTCAGCCTGTAAGCGTTGCTTGTGGGAATAAATGGCTAAGCATATTAATTTATAAGTCAAAAGTATTGCCAGTATTTACATATTATCATATATGGCTAAAAGTGCTTGTGAGTTGTGTGTATGCGTATTTTAATTATCTCTACCAAAATGTACACGTAGCCAAATGTATGGTATTTGTAGACAAACATCCATGTTGTTGATCAAATTATTTTTTCACCCAGATTTATTGAAATTGGGTAAGCCATTCACTCTTGTGTACCAAAACTACTGAAATTGGGTCAACTAGACTACAATTTGAGTTTTTCTTGAGGTTATGTCAAGATAGTCCTATAATCAAAGTGCTATGCAAACATTCAGAGATGTTCACAGGCAGGGTGATAATCTCACTCACTTAGGGAATCCATGCTGCCTTCAATACAGATGTGTAACCCCATTAACATTAATAGGACTTACGCTCACATATCGATGGAGAGTAAATCCCTAATTAACAGTGAGAACTGTTAACACCCCCACTGTGGTAATACCTCTGAAAGATTTTCATGTTGCTGTGATAATAGGAACATCTGTAAAAAATATATATTTTATAAACAATGTAGAAGTTGACACACAATCAAGCATGAGATTTATATACCTGTAACTGTCACAGGTAACATGCTTTTACTAAGACAGTCTGGGCCTGAATCTGATAAGAGCAGGTGGAGAAACAGATTCTTTTTTGCATTTACTTAGGAGGACATGAATGTTTCTCTTATGCAAAGAGGAGAATTTCTTGCTCTTTTTCCTACCCAGGATGGTAATTATTTTGCAAAGATGTGTAGAAGATTTCATCGAAGGACTCAGTGGCCTTTCATCCCACTTAGAATGTAATATGTAAATAGGATACACATTGGACATGGTTTGGCTCCTTTTGGTAATGAAAGGGACATGGATTGAAGCAAGGAGCTTCCCGTCCACGGCGATGTGTTATTGATGAGCTGGCATTTGCCCTGTGGCCCTCCCAGAGGATTGCTTACATCTATTACTCACACACATCGATTGGTTAATTTGATAATTCTATCACCAATCGGCTGGTGTCTGACCTTTCACCATGGCAATGATGGCAGGCTCTTCATTTTTACATTGCAGACCAGTTAGATTGACCTTTTTGAGGAGAATGTCAAGGCATCCCTTGATCTTAACCTGTCACTATGTTTGTTAGAACTACACTGTCCCTTAACCTTGATTTATGGTATTTCAGCACTCAGGATATGCGTTTTGTTTATCTTAAAAATTCCCGGTAAGGTATGTTGACCTGAAGAGGGGAGCTTTACAATTAATGTTTCATTTTCACCGCATAAGCTTTGTGCTCAGAAACCATCCAGTGCTGTTTCTCCTTTCATTTGACAAGCCAGTTTATACGTCCCAGGAAACTTCTCATCATCATTTTGGTGGCAAATTGAAATGTAAGGTGGTTTTTTTCGTATTTTGTGATTTTACTTTATTTTGCTCTCTCACACATTGATAAAACTGAAAAACCCCTTTAAATACTTTCTGACAATCAGGGGAAGATATTATGGTAAAGTTCTGTTTGCTCTCTTAGTCTTTTTCTTTCTTTCTTTCTTTTTTTTTTTTTTTTTTTACACTCCTAATTTATACTCTTGCCAGAGGGAAAAAATTGTCTTGTCTCTGCGCTGCTCCTCCGGGAGCAATACAAGGGCATCGCTTTGTGACTCTGAAACCATAGATTTGCTCTTCAGTTCAACGACAGGCAGAATGGAAGGAACTTTCTCACCGATCTTCCTGTGTTTTTGTGTGTACCCACATGTTGTGTACATAAGGACACATGGATGTGTATTAAGGCATGCCCCATGTTACCTCAGCCTGCTGTGAGAGGCAAGCAAAGAGACGGTGTGTAATTAAGGCTCCGTGGTTATCTAGCTGAAAATAGAGGGAGGAGCTAGCCCCTTTGCTTCCCTGTGACTAAAAACCAGCCAAACCAATTTCACTAAAATTTAGTAAAATAAAAACTGTGCTCCCAGGATGAGAAGTCGCATGCCAAATTTCAGCCTGAAGCGAATTTAAATGGCTGAGTTATAAACCTTTCATAAAGGATGTTTTGTCACTCACTAAAGATAAAAAGGCTCCTTTTTTGAAAAGGAAATTATCTAGGCACATAGTCTTTAGCGGGGATTGTTGCCATTTATTTAAAGAAAACACAATTTTAAATGACTGGGTTTTTGAGGACTGAAAGCAGCAACTGTGTCTGAGCAGTAATTATGTTTCATAATTTTGTTTAGCAAGTATTACATATTATATGAATAGCATCATCGTAAAAATGATTAGCATTCATACTATGCAAAATTCTGCATATTAAGAGCTCCACAGTAGTGTCCTACATACAATACATTGTAATGGCTCCGAATTATATTGTGTCAGCTGAGCTCTCTGTTTCTGTGGCATGCCCTGGAGCCCAGCTCGGTGCCAGGGCTCAGAACAGACCTCAGTTTCACATCAAGCACTAGGAGAGCAAGCACTTCCCAAATAGCTTGAGAGAAACATTTAAAGTTGGAGCAGCAGTTTCATCAAGGATGCTTGTATTTTCTTATGTGTTCTGCAAGCATAGAAAAATACCTGTCAGCCCCGCTGTGTTCATTTTTTTAATGTGCATGCAGTGTTGCTGTGTGAAACCAAAGGAGAAGGCTCTGCCTTCTACACATGACCCCTTGGGCATGATGGGACTTCCTGACTGTGAGGTTTCTGTCTTAGGTCTTGTGTTTGGCACCTCATTGTCTCAAAACAAGTTGCTTCCCAATTTGGGTATCAGACTGTGAAGTGAGACTAGTGATGTTTCAGCGGGGAAACCTACAGAGGTTGGGAACAGGACTGAAGTCAGACCTGGACGGACCTACAGGGACCCAGACAATGAGAGAGACTTCTTCTAAGACATGCAAAGTTTCACAGGCCTGAAATAGTTTCTGCAATAAAAGCTATCTTTATTGCTATTACTGTTGTTTAAACCATAGGCATATATTTCTGTTTCCCTAATTTGTTTTTTTTTTTTACAGTGAACAGCAATTCTTTATAAAGTCAAAATTAATATGAGAAATAAAAAAATATATGTCACTGCCCTTCCTCACTGATTTCTTATAAAACAGTAGCTTCATGGTCAGAGTACCTCAGAAAAGACAAAAACAGAAGAGTTTGAGGAAGGCACCTAATAATTTGTTGCACAGCAATCACTGAGCCATACACAACCCACAGAGTCTCAGCTGGGATTTTTCTTCAAGACGTGCAGTACCTCCATCAGCTCTGCTCTGATATTAGTTATTTCCTGTCTTCTACTAGCTTTTGAATTTGTTTTCTCTTGCTTCTCTAGTTGTTTTAATTGTGATGTTAGGGTGTCGATTTTAGATCTTTTTAAAGAAAGATGCTTTTAGATTTTAGATGCTTTCTCCTGTGGGCATTTAGTGCTATAAATGTCCCTCTAAACACTGCTTTAGCTGCCTCCCAGAGATTCTGGTACATTATATTTTTGTTCTCATTGGTTTCAGAGAACTTATTTATTTCTGCCCTAATTTCGTTATTTACCCACTAGTCATTCAGGAGCAGGTTGTTCAGTTCCCATGTAGTTGTGTGGTTTTGAGTGAGTTTCTTAATCCTGAGTTCTGATTTGATTGCACTGTGGTCTGAGAGACTGTTACGATTTCCGTTCTTTTGCATTTGCTGAGGAGTGTTCTACTTCCAATTAAGTAGTCAATTTTAGAATAAATGTGAGGTACTGAGAAGAATGTATATTCTGTTGATTTGTAGTGGAGAGTTCTGTAGATGTCTATTAG
>NW_016107359.1:996357-1141357 GCF_001604975.1 Cebus imitator
TTCTACTTCCAATTAAGTAGTCAATTTTAGAATAAATGTGAGGTACTGAGAAGAATGTATATTCTGTTGATTTGTAGTGGAGAGTTCTGTAGATGGTCTATTAGATCCACTTGGTCCAGAGCTGAGTTCAATCCTGAATATCTTTGTTAATTTTTTGTCTCATTGATCTGTCTGATATTGACAGTGGGGTGTTGGAAGTCTCCCACTATATTGTGTGGGAGTCTAAGCCTCTTTGTAGGTCTCTAAGCACTTGCTTTATGAATTTGGGTGATCCTGTATTGGGTGTACACATATGTAGGATAGTTAGCTCTTCTTGTTGTGTTGATCCCTTTGCCATTATGTAATGCCCTTCTTTGTCTGTTTTGATCTTTGTTGGTTTAACATCTGTTTTATCAGAGACTAGGATTGCAAGCTCTGCTTTGCTTTATTTATTTATTTTTTTTTTTGCTTTCCATTTGCTTTGTAAATATTCCTCCATCCCTTTATTTTGAGCCTAGAAGGAGAAACAGAAAAAACCCTTCAAAAAAATCAATGAATCCCAGAGTTGGTTTTTTGAAATGATTAACAAAACAGACCACTAGCCAGACACATAAAAGAGAAAAGAGAGAAGAATCAAATAGGCACAATAAAAAATGATAAAGGAGATATCACCACTGATCCCACAGAAATACAGACTACCATCAGAGAATACTATAAACACCTCTACGCAAATAAGCTAGAAAATCTAGAAGAAATGGATAAATTCCTGGACACATACGCCCTCCCAAGACTAAACCAGGAAGAAGTCAAATCCCTGAATAGACCAATAACAAGTTCTGAAATTGAGGCAGTAATTAATAGCCTCCCAACCAAAAAAGCCCAGGACCAGAGGGATTCATGACTGAACTCTACCAGAGGTACAAAAGAGAAGCTGGTACCATGCCTTCTAAAACTCTTCCAAACAATAAATAAAAGGGAGTCCTCCCTCCTCATTTTATGAGGCCAGTATCATCCTGATACCAAAACATGGCAGCAACACAACAATAAAAGAAAACTTCAAGCCAATATCCCTGATGAACATCGAGCAAAAATCCTCAGTAAAATATGGGCAAACCAAATTGAGTAGCACATCAAAAAGCTTATCCACCACAATCAAGTTAGCTTGATCCCTGGGATGCAAGGCTGGTTCAACATATGCAAATCAATATATCACATAAAAAGAATCAATGACAAAAACCACATGATTATCTCAATAGATGCAGAAAAGGCCTTCGATAAAATTCAACACCCCTTCATGCCAAAAACTCCCACTACTCAATAGATGGAACATATCTCAAAATAATAAGAGTTATTTATGACAAACCCACAACCAGTATCATACTGAATGGGCAAAAGCTAGAAGCATTCCCTTTGAAAACTGGCACAGCAAGGATGGCCTCTCTCACCTCTCCTGTTCAACATAGTATTTGAAGTTCTGGCCAGGGAAGTCAGGCAAAGAAAGAGATAAAGCATATTTAAATAGGAAGAGGGGAAGTCAAATTTGATTGTATATTTAGAAAACCCCATTGTCTCAGCCCAAAATTTCCTTAAACTGATAAGCAACTTCAGCAAAGTCTCAGACACAAAATCAATGTGCAAAAATCACAAGCATTCCTATAAACCAGTAATAGACAAACAGCCAAATCATGAGTCAACTCCCATTCACAATTGCTACAAAGAGAATAAAATACTTAGGAATACAACTCACAAGGGATGTGAAGGACCTCTTCAAGGAGAACTACAAACCACTGCTCAAGGAAATAAGAGAGGACACAAACAAATGGAAAAACATTTCACGCTCATGGACAGGAAGAATCAATATCGTGAAGATGGCCAAAGTACTTCCCAAAGTAATTTATGGATTCAATGCTATCCCCATCAAGCTACCATTGACTTTCTTCACAGAATTAGAAAAAAGTACTTTAAATTTCAGATGAAACCAAAAAAGAGTCCATTGAGCCAAGACAATCCTAAGCAAAAAGAACAAAGCTGGAGGCATCATGCTACCTGGCTTCAAACTGTACTACAAGTCTACAGTAACCAAAACAGCATGGTACTGGTACCAAAACAGATATATAGACCAATGGAACAGACAGAGGCCTCAGAAATAACACCACACATCTACAACCATCTGATCTTTGACAAACCTGACAAAAACATGCAATGGGGAAAGGATTCCCTATTTAATAAATGATATTGGGAAAACTGGCTAGCCATATGCGAAAAACTAAAATTGGACCCCTTCCTTATATACCTTACACAGAAATTCACTCAAGATGGATTAAAGACTTAAATGTAAGATCTAAAACCATAAAAACCCTAGAAGAAAACTTTGGCAATACCATTCAGGACATAGGCATGGACAAAGACTTCATGACTAAAACAGCAAAAGCAATGTCAACAAAAGCCAAAAGTGACAAATTGGATCTAATTAAACTAAAGAGCTCTGAAGAGCAAAAGAAACTATCATCAGAGTGAACAGGCAAGCTATAGAATGGCAGAACATTTTTGCTATCTATCTGACAAAGGGCTAATATCCAGAATCTATAAGGAACTTAAATTTGCAAGAAAAAAATCCCCATCAAAAAGTGGGCAAAGGATATGAACAGATACTTCTCAAAAGAAGACATTTATGCAGCCAACAAACATACCGAAAAAACTTATCATCACTGGCCATTAGAGAAATGCAAATCAAAACCACAAGGAGATACCATCTCAAGCCAGTTAGAATGGCAATCATTAAAAAGTCAGGAAACAACAGATGCTGGAGAGGATGTGGAGAAATAGGAATGCTTTCACACCGTTACCGGGAGTATAAATTAGTTCAACCATTGTGGAAGACAGTGTGGCGATTCTTCAAGGATCTAGAACCAGAGCTACCATTTGATCCAGCAATCCCATTACTGAATATATACCCAAAGGATTATAAAGCATGCTACTATAAAGATACATGCACATGTGTGTTTATTTAAGCACTATTCACAATAGCAAAGACTTGGAACCAACCTAAATGCCCATCAGTGATAGAGTGGATAAAGAAAGTGTGGCACAAATACACCATGGAATACTATGCAGCTGTTAAAAAAGGAGGAGTTCATGTCCTTTGCAGGGACATAGATGAAGCTGGAAGCCATCTTTCTCAGCAAACTAACACAGGAACAGAAAACCAAACACTGCGTGTTCTCACTCATAAGTGGAAGTTGAATAATGAGAACACGTGCACAAAGGGAGGAGAACTTCACACACTGGGCAGGGGGTGGGGGACTAGGGGAGGGATAGCATTTGGATAAATACCTAATGTAGATGATGGGTCGATAGGTGCAGCAAACCACCATGCCATGTGTATACTTATATAACAGATCTACATGGTCTGCACATGTATCCCAGAACTAAAAGTATAATTAAAAAAAAAGACATGCAATACCACATAAGGGAGGTTTATTTTTAAAATCTGGGGTTGGACAGGGGGTTAAATGAATGAAAGAATGCGTGTGTGTGTGTGTGTGTGTGTGTGTGTGTGTGTGTGTGTGGTGGAGAGTGGTGTGTATAGACCTGTAGATAAAAGAGACTGCTGTAATGGGTTAAGAAAAAAAAGTTGTATAATTACACAGGAAAATGTTTATTTTAAACACAACGCCATAGCAAAGTGTCACTTGTTTCAGGGTTCCAGGGTTTTTCCTACGGTAAACATAGCACTGTAGGAAAGTGCTGTGTTTACCGTAGGAAAAACCCTGGAACCCTGAAACAAGTGACTATATGTTAGTTAAAACTTACTTAAAAATTTAATTTCTCCAAAAAATATTATCGAAAAGAGCACTATGTTCAGACTTGATTCCTTTCCAGAATCAGACCTCAGAGACTGTTGGGAACCTTTTGGTTTAATGCTATAAATGAATCCCCAGGAAAATAAAATACTAAATTTGAAAGCTGTTAGTACACTACCTTCCTTTTGTGAATGCCCTTTAAATCCTAGAGGATAAATTTCAAACTTTAAACATTTTTTTAAAACAAATAGAAAGAAAGAACATAAAACAAGCCTAGACCCCTATTTTCCCACAGTGCTTAAAGATATGGTTTCCTTATACCACCCCAGCCAACAACAGAAAGACAGCAAAGTAGTCTGAGATCACTTGTAAGCTCCAGCATACCTCGAGGTCTGGGCAGTCCACCCTAACCCTGTGTCTAGCTGCCACATGAAGCTACATCAGCATGTTTTTTTTATCTGGGTGTGCCTCCTGACTTGCTTAAATCTAGCATTTGCCCATGGGGCAGAGATTTCAAGCAATTGTAATAGAAGGCCTCTAATCGGTTATTGATGATGCACAGTCCTATGATATTAGTAATGATATTTGCAGGCTGAACAGTGCCCCACACACTGAAACTTGCTGATGCCCCTTCTCTGGGTATGGATGCTTTCTTTCTCATTTTTCTTGCTTTCCTGCTATTTCCAACTGTTTATCTCTGGCAGCCTTCTCACAGTGAGACATAGGAAGAAGAATGCCCGGTCTGTGTTTCTTTTTCTCCTCTGCCCAACTCCAGTCTTTGTTTTGTTTCTGTCTTGTGGCGTCTGAACGGAAGAAAATAAAGGAATCAAGGGTTCACTGCATTTCTTGGACATTCTCCCCATTGTTACTGCCCCTCCTCACTGACTTATGAAACGGTAGTTCAGGGTCAGAGTACCCTAGACAAGACAAAAACGGAAGGGAGTTTGAGGAAGGCACCTAGCAATTTGGTGTCCAGCAATCACTGAGCCATACACAACCAATCAAACGCACAGAGTCTCAGTTGGGATTTTTCTTTGAGAAATGCAATACCACAAAGGGAGGTTTATTTTTTGAATCTAGGAGGGGCGGGGTTGGGGGTTTAAGAATCCCAAGAAGTGGCATTTTTAGTTTGAGGCTGGAGTTCTCTGAATGTAAAGCTACATGAATTTCTCTCTGGGGTGTCTTTCAAAGTAGGTTTATATGCTCTGAGGAAAAGATAAGGGGAGCAACGGAAGTCCCTTAGACTGATTTCCCACATCTAATCAGTGCAGCCAAACCATCTGGAAGCCTGCTACAGATGAATCAGGTGTGGTTTTTAAGTAACATGAAGATAACCTAAATGATCAGGACCAGCAGAAGGCAAGTTTCTGGGACTAAGTTGTCGCTATTGTTGTCCTTTCCATCAAGAAAAGAGTTATGGAGGAAAATACGACCTCATTCACACAAATACTATGCAAACTTCTTTAGATATGATTCTTGTCTGGCCTGGATATTTGTTACATCCGCTTTTTTAAAAAAAAAAAAAAAAAAAAAAAACCTCTTTAGTTGGAGGTTCTCAGACAAATCCCTTCAGGCAGGGTAACCACAAGCAGAATCTCTTGTTTTTGGTAGAATGTGATCTCCAAACATGTTTCAAGTGCAGTCTAAACTAGATTTAAATGTCAATCATGAAAAGGGAAAAGGTAGCTGGCCCTTGTAAGGGCTGATAGGTCATCACCCACCTCTTGGCCCAAAGAATATTCAACATGCAAAAATGGCTTGAATTATTACACAAGATGAGAAAAGTCTTCCTTACTAATTAGGAACCACTTATTAAAAACTTTAAAAATGTGTACTTAGCATGTTGTCTTTCTCTTTGATTTACATCAAGAGAAATTATTTTTTGTGATTCTAATATTTAATGTTAGCTACTGGAATTCATATCAATATATACTTTTATATGTCCTTAAATCTAAATTGTTACAGAAATGATATAAATTAAGGAATGTGTGCTAAACATATCTCATCTGTCCATCCATTCTATTAGGTACTATTTTAATGAAGATTTTCTTTACATGGAAAAACAAAAAGTAAAACAGTATATTTGAAGATTAAAGCCAATAATAAAAGGAACAGTATTCCTCTTTATGGTGGTAGCCTGAAAGGTCAGCAGCTCAGTAATATGTATTTTGCATAATCTATAAATAGTTTGATCTGTTGTCTAACAGTGGCAATCGTATTAAAAGGTGAATTTGAAATGCAAGTCTGTTATTGTCCTTAAAGATTAACATTTACTTAAAAATATTACTTTTCGGTAATAATACGTTCTAAATATTGGACACTCTCCTTCACAACAATAATATACAACAAAATAACATGTTGCAATCTTCCTGTTACCCTTTCTCTCCTTTCTCTCATCAGATTTTTTGAATAGAATGTTTCCAATTCCTATTTCTTGTTTTATATTGGTCTCCCTTCTGGAATCGGGGTTTTTCTTAGCCTTCGAAAACAGCTCCTGTGTCTGGATTTCAGGTTCATGACTTGGGTGTTAACAGTCCTGAGCTGCTTCTGAACCTCAGCAGCAGGTAGAGCCTGCAGCAGCTCAGTGAAGAGAGGCTCTCCTAAGACCTTCTTTCGGAGATCTGATGTTGATTTGTAATTTCTGTGTTGGACTTTCATGTGCTAGGTGTCACAGTCTCAGGAAGTTGTATGTCACAAAACAAAGGGACGACTGCACTGGGAACCTTCTCTGGAGTATATTTATACATTAAAATAAAAAATGAATCATTATTCAGGGAAAGGACCCTATGAGTAAACCCTCTAATGAGCTCAAGTATCATAATTTCATCTAATTCATCCAATTGCTCCCCAACCAAAAATTAATTTCAAGCCATGAGGGTAATACAAGAAAATAAAATATTATTTATGGGTTCCCAAATCCATAGCAGCATTAAAAATGATCTTTGCACTTATTTTAACACCCCAGGTAGAATAGACTGAAAGTCTGCTAAATTAAAAGCAAATGGCAGCTGGGGTTAGTGGAATGGTGGGGTGATTTATGAAAAGCACCTTTTTTTTTTCCTGTTTCTAGCCATAATTTAAGTGTATTTCCTATGGCCCTCCCCCATTTTTTTAACATTTGTCTTTTGCGTCCCCTTTTCTTCCCTCCTCCCAGTGGAGAAGGCTCCTTCTATTCTGCTAGTGCCCTGGCAGTTATATCTAGTTCTTACTCATCATCCTCATGGCTGTTGGCCAGAGCTGAGCTCCCGTTCTGCTCTCCATTGGGGAGAGCCTTGTCCTGAACCTGAGTTCGACTCTCTGTTCACTTGTGAAGTAGTCTTAGTTTTATCTTTGACTTCGTGTATTTTCTTCCTCTGCCCAAAATAAAATGATTCCAAAGCTAAATTCTGTTCTTATTTTCTAGAGAACTTCCTCCAAATAGTCTCCTCTCTATACCTCTGCTTACCCTTATTATGAATTATTCAGCGTAATCTTCTCCATCTCTTCGCTTCACTTCTGTACCATCTCCAAGCCTCCTTCTTTAAGTCTTCAGAATATCATGTGTTAAAACCTTCCCCCAGTTTCCTTCTCTTCCGTCCTTCAGTCTATCCTAATAACTTACTGCAAGCTGTCCCCCATCCATAAAAGCTCCTTCTGCTTCTTACCAGTCCATCTCTGTGCTGCAGATTAAGGCACCATGTTTTGGGTCTTGCTTGCCATAAGAACATTTTATTCAGTGATTTATGGAAACTTGTAGATCTGGAGTATCTAACATACCCCAAACTCAGCTACTCACACAGCCACTACACCGTCTATACTCTGCTTGTTGCCATGTTCTTCATGAGCATACTTCAACAATTACTTCAAAAAATGGTGTGTTTTAAGCTCTCTCAGGATTGATTCTTTGTGAAGTTTCTACAGTTGTCAGAATATAACCAGGAATACATGTAAAATGATGGCAGAAAAATATATCAATACAAAAGCCAAAAGTAATTGCCTTTGTCTTCTTAAATAGATAAGTGAGACCTTAACTGGAATATATAACAGTATCTGCAATTACAGTAGTAGCTGCTAATGCACACTATGTGATACTCTAATATTAGTCATGTATTCTAAATGACTTGAGTTTCCATGCCAGTTGAGCCACTTAGTAACTCAGAGACAAAATACTTACAATGACTATAATAATGTTCATGCCATAAAATGGTTTTAGGGACTAAGATAACATATGAAAACATATTTACATGTGGTAGTTGCTCAGTAAGTGATCAGAAAAGAAAATAACAAGACCCTAATTGGTAAGATAGAATGATACCTTCGGATTCCATAGCTCCAGTGTGTTTTATATAATCTGGTTGACACAGCGCTTCTTCAGGCCACATTGTAGTATCTCTTGTTCCTGTGGAAAAAAAAATGGCATGGCAATGGAGCAGAGGCTTTCATCCTCATATATAGTTTATTGAGCCTCATTAAAAATGCGATTCATTTAAAAATGCATCTTCTAGAAAGCTTTATGAGAAGAAATATTACTTGATACATGGGGAAAATGCAACCCCTGCCAGAAAAGGTGAAGGGAAAGCTGAAGGAAGAAAATGACTCCCAGCTGAATCTTTTTCTTACACTGCTTTGTTTTTCCTTTTACTTTACCTTTCATTTTTCCCTTTAGAGGGAGACTTTATTTAGTATACAAGGAAATATTCATAACTCAATAGTAAAGAATTAATTGCTCTGCTAAAAGCTAATTGGTAGACAGAATAACTATTTTTAGAAAAGGTCCTGTGCACAGCAACCTTATCTAGACATTGTTATTTAGATATTATTCTGGTGTGGTAAAAATTAGTATCAGTCCCAAACTACAATTACTGACACCCATACCACATAGAGTGTTGGCCATTGCTTCCAAAATTTTCCACACATTAAATCTAGAAAAGCTTAGAGACCTAATACTTCAAGTCTAATCTTTTTATGTGAGAGACTTACCAGTGGATCTCAAGTTCCCTGCTTGATCATAAATGAGGACCCAATTCTATGTAGCGTGGACTCAGCAGGCTACCATCTTGAATTCCTCTGTGAGCTGACTTACATCGCCAGGCCTTTTTTTCTTATGTTGTGTGTTACTGTGCTTAGCAGAAGGTTTTATATTGCATGTGCTTTGAGGACTTCACAAATACCATAGAATATGTAATGCGTTTACAAAACTACCAACAATAAAAGCTGGCATGAGCTTTAAGAAATGTGATTCCCAAGACTTTTATATTTCTAATCATATGCAGAACAAACTGGTTTTAGCTTCCTTGGCATATGGGATGGAAATTCTCTAACAGTCCCTTTGTAGCATTTTTAATTGGCTGGCCATTTTAAAAGGTAACATTTGCAGTAGAATTAAATGAATTAAATTGTTAAACTTAAGTAGAAGAGTTTATGAATTGATATATTTTTCTTTAGTTCCCTATTCAGAGTTGCATCTTCAAGGGCTGATTTAAGCAAATATTTATTCAGCACCTACTATGTGTTGGCAATTGTTCTGGCTGTCAGGGAAACATTGCAAAATAAACACAGCCCCTGCTACGGTGATGTTTAGAGCCTTTGGGGAAGTTACAGACAAGTAAATTGGCAATTACAATTAGTGCTATGATAGCAAAAGACCAGCATGTTATGGGATTCAATGGGAGGAACACCCAGTAACCCAGAGTTGGAAGGGAACTGAGAACTACAGAGACAGACAGGAATTAAGCAAAAGAAATGATGAGAGAAAAAGCCTCAGATGAATAGGAAAGCATATGGAAATACTGGCCAATAATTTATGTCTCTCTCAAATAAATTGAATGGGTATTTTAGATAAATATTTGCTTCAGTGCTTTAAATAAAAATTGTGGAAGTTTTGCAAGGATGCCAAGTTAATACACACAACAGTTATTCAG
Organism: Cebus imitator; assembly: GCF_001604975.1. NCBI lineage: Eukaryota > Metazoa > Chordata > Mammalia > Primates > Cebidae > Cebus > Cebus imitator. The sequence goes on from NW_016107359.1 coordinate 1,006,040, forward strand.
GTATGTATTGTGGTCACAGCATTCTCAGTATTTTTGGCAAAAGTTTGTTAATAACAAGAATACATATCAGCCAGCAAAAATATTGACTATAGAGATTTGAAATTTATTAGCAGCTAAGAACTATACCTTATAATTACAGTTGGCAGCTCGAGATAAATATTATAGCCACATAATAGGATCACAATTGATGGCGGTTGAATTTTTAATGCAAGAAAGTGGAGAAAAGTTATAAACTCACTAGCGAAAAAGAAAGTCAAGTTTCTTCAATCCAACTTTAGCAATTTCTGTTTTGATACCCTGCAGACATGTTCCTTCGAAAGTTTTGAAGAAAGCCCACTTGCTAGAAATTCACATGAGGTAAAATAACGTATGAGTTATTAAAATGTCTTTCAACAGAACTGGGATTAATTTCCATATCCCTCAGGATCCCATCTGCACTCCCTTATCACACAAATGGAATTTTGGTATGTGGGTTAAAAATTACTTACCAAAAATTAAATTAAAAATAACTGAACCATACTCAAACCAGCAAGCTGTATTTGTCTTATTTGTTTATTTATTCAAAACCAGAAAAAAAGAATAGAACTTTCCAAATCAGAGAATTTATTTCTTGTCACCATGATGTCAAAGATACACAGTTGAACACCAATAGACAGTGGCATTCAAATGCCCTTATGTCCAGTGGCCTTCAGAATGATTCATGATTGGCCTCCATCGCCCCTCTTCCCAGGCTGCCTCTCTGCACTTCCCACCACCCTCTTCCTCGTCTGCCCTCCTCTGGCTCACTGACCTTGCTGACATATGCCAAACTCACCTTCTTCAGGACTTTTTTTTTTTTCACTTTTCTTTCTGTCACAAGTACTTTCTCCAGCCTCATATCCAGGTGTTCTTTCTTCAAGTCCTCAAATGACATCTTACAAGAGTCCCTCCCTCTCAGTATAGACAATCAGTACTCCATCTTTCCCTGCTATGCCACCCTGCTACTCCCTGTCTTCCTCCTTACCCCGCTTCATTTTTTGCCATTTCCCATAGTGCCAGATAAAATACTCCACATTTACTTAATTGTTCATTGTCTGTCTCTTCAAACCCGATACAGGCTTTATAAGGGAAGGATGTTTGCCTGTGTTATTTATTGCTCAATAAGCAATCTTAGAATAGAGCCTGGCATATAGTTAGTGCTCAGTGAATATTTGTTAAATGAATAAAAGCTAATTACAGAAGCAGGAGATATCTTTTCTTAAAGGTATATAAATATATGACTTTCTGCAATTTGCAACGCTGCCCATATGTAAATGAAAGATACTGTCCAAGTGATTAAACGGAAGGATTAAAAGAAAGACTCCTTCTTTACCTTTCACATTTAAATGTATGGTTGTTTTTAGTTTTTACATTTTCAAACATTCTCCACTAAATGGTAACAAATTATAGGGTGGTTACAACATCACAGTCTGACATTTTTCCATCATCTATGAAGTAAATCCACAAATTTTGTATTGCTATGATTAAAAGAGATCTTTGTAGACAATGTTAGTGTATGGTAGGCAGCCAGAAGCCATAGGCTATGATCCAGTTAACGCTTTATCGTGATTATGATGAGCATTAAATATTTATTGACTATCCTGTTGTATATATCACAAGAGAATAAAAATTCAGGTCTAGGTAGATTACTGTGTAGTAAGACAGTCTCTTCCCTAAGTCCCCACACTTGAAGTAGGAACTTGTATGTTTCCTATTTATTTTTCTCCGTAACCCTAAAGGTCTTATTTTACTCCCTGACTTTTAAAATTTTCTCCTATTGAGTTGTAAACTTCGGCATCATTGAGCATTTTGCTTTTAAATTCTATTCAGGCCAAAGGAGATCAAAAATAAACTCAGAAAAAAATTATATAGAAAAAATTGTATTAAAAAATTGCATAGAAAAAATGAAGAGTCACATAAAAGAGCCATCTCTACCTCAACACATGAAATACTGTGGGTCTAAGATGGACCACGATGCCCATTTTGTAGAATTTCATGAGCGTGTGGAGTTTGCCCCACCCCAACCCGAAGATCTGAGAATATTTTTGATATATTTGGAATGTTAGCCCAAATAGAGAACGTAAGGATAGAACGCAATTTTTTGGTTACCAGAGAGAAGTTAATGGAGGAGAAATGTCTCTTCTCAGAATTTGCTGCTGTTTGTTTTCCTTTATATTTCTGGTAATATCTATTCATGATCAAACAGAAATAGAAATAAATACCTTAGACTGCTATCTTGTGCAGGAATTAAAACAGCAGTGCATTTAAGTAAATATTGAGGGTTTAATGTCTGTTTATTTGTGGCCACTGAAACCTGCTTAATCTTTTCAGTCTTTCTGATCCTACAGATGTCCATCCCCTCCTTCCCTGTATTTTGTTCCCTGAATTGTTCACTGTTGTTCCTTCCAGGCATAGTCAGGTTATTCTTTTTGTTAACTAACTAGTAGAAAGAGGCTTTGAAAATTTTCATTTTCAAATGGAATTCCAATTCAGTTTTAGCCTACTGTTCTCCCTCTTTCTGGAATATGACCTGACCCTGGAGCGTGGAATTTTTGTCTAATTTTACAGAATTCAAATTATCCAGTTCTGTTTTGCCAAATTTTCTTGATAAACTTCTTTGTCTAATATCAAGAGGTAATTTTTCCCTGACAATGCTGTTCTCTTTGGCTTCTGGTTCGGAGTTCTGTATTTTTGTACTTTTCTTTGCTTGTTTATGGTATACACACATATGCATTTTTCTGGTTTTGATGTGCAGTTAGTTTCCATCTTTAATGCGGATGTCGGTATACGTGGGTGTGTCGGTCTCTGTCACTTTTTTAAGACTAAGCTTCTCCTCCCCTACTCCCCCTACCCTCATCAAGACTCTGAGAGGCTCAAGTTGCTGCCAAGGAGCTCTTCCATGAGAGCACTCAACTGGCCATGGAAAAGTTTGCTAAGGTGTCATTCAATCTCCTAGTCTCCATAGAAAACAATATTGCCATTGTTTCTCCAGGAAGGAGCAGCCTGCTTTCAGGTTTCCATGTTTCCTATGTTATGGCAAAACCAGCAGAGGAAACTTCTCAGCCAAAGCAGAATAAAATTTACAAGCAGTTTGCTTGGGCAAAGGAGCCAACTGCACACACAGTGCTTGCTGTTTAATTCAGAACAAAATCATATCTGTTCTTATAATTACGTGACAAATCATCCCTTCCAGATGCATTACCAAATGGCCTGCAGAGGTGAAGCCTAGATTTTTCCCAGCACTATCAATGAGTGAAGTGATGCCGAAAAGTGTGTATAGGAGCACACTACGTACAAAGATCTAAGTTTGAGGAGGGATAGATAGTCAGCCGAAACCAGGTTTATTGAATGTGCTGTTTTACACCATGTAAATCCAAAAGGTTCCAGTGCAAATAACTCTGGGGTGAGTTCTTAGCATGCAGGAAGCCAGGCGCACACAGGGCCCACACAAGTGCCTGGTTGGCTGTCGTCCTCCATTATCCTCAGGGAGCCTCAGGAAACAGAGGCTGCTTACAGCCCAGAGGGAGAGAGCCAGGTAACACTCTTACTGCCCATGTGAAAGTATATATGATCATTTTTAAGGTGCACTTGATTGTTTTCATGACCTACACAATTTCCTTCACTTCCCTTAACTGTGGTATAGCTGAGAAAATAAAACATTCACATCTAGATGGGGTCGGAGGACTGGTATGAGCGTGGGAATGACCAGACTTTGACCTCACTCTCATCCCTGAGCGTTCATCCCTTGACAGGCCCACCAGAGCCCTTAGCTGCCCTGCGGTCTCTGTCATGGGGGTCTCTGTTCACGCTCTAAGAGTGATTTTACTGCTTCAGAGGGTGGTGGCCTGTTTGTCCGTCTCAAGAAAGGTGTGGTTCTGCTCAATTTAACCTTAAAAGGCTATCCAACTTGTTTTTTTCAACTGTGACTGTATCCTATATATAAGTAAAAGGATCCAGTAGTCTTCAGGGGGTGGTATTATTAGCATTATGTTTTCTGCTGTTATAATTGATTCTTGATCATATTTTGCTTTGTCTTGTCGGTTGGCAAATCATATTACATTGATGGCTCCTTTGTTTTTATTCAGCTTGTTGTATTTTAATGTTTGATCTCTCCATACAAAGTATGAACTTTCTGAGGACAAGAAGAAAAGAGAATCTAAGCAGTATAAGGGAGTTGGGCAAACATTTGACCTACTCTTTCTCTTCTCATCCATTCCATTATACAGATGAAAAAGCTGAAGACCCAGAGATATAAAATGACTTGCCCTGATCCAGTAGCTACTTGGTAGCAGACAGAATTAAAGCCTGGATGTTAATTTTAATCTCACTGTCCTCTGCAGCTTTCTCTTCTAGTTCCTTCTTGTGCAAATGACTATATAATTAAATGCTTCATTATGTGGATTTTGTGACCTGGAGAGGCAGACTGGGATGACGGAGGATGTGTGTTAGGCTCAGTCAAAAAGACCTGGAGGAGGAGGTGGGGCTTACTCTGGGCCTTGTGTAACTCACTAAGTACTTGGAAGGAAAGAGTAATAAGTCCAGTTACTCTGGTCTTCGGTGTACTAGCAAGATCACCGAACTATTGTTGGGAAACCTGCATTAAACATGAAATTAGGTCATGACTTCTGAAAGCTCTTTATGGCTCTGAGTCCATAGAGCCTATATAGATAGATGTTATCAGACTGTTGATGACCTTGTCATTAGAATCTCTTTTGTGCCAAATTCAACTTGAGAGTTACTGTGATTCCCGAGCTAGCCTGTACATTTATTTTTTAAATGGGGAACCTAGCATCAAATCTAAAGTCTACTCTCCAAAGCTTTTATATCCTGAACCTACGTTCGTGCACACTTTTTCTTTCTCCTCCCCCGGCGCGCCCCGGGATAATAAAAATCAGAAAGATCTGACAAAGGAGGAGAGCTCTCAGGACATGCTCTTCCATAACAGTCTTGCAATTTCGAGCGGGAGCTGGAGCAGTGTGATGTGGTGTGTGGTTGGAAAAGCAGTTTGCTCTCTGCTAATGACAGCTGTGGATACTGAAATGAAGCACAGCAGGTGGGACAGCGGTACTCAATTTTCAAAATCTGTGCCCTAAAATGTGTTTGCTTAAACCTAGTCTCACCACCCTTTAGGGGCCTCCACATCCATCAAAACCAGACCCCAGGAAAGGAATTCAGGCCTCTATTTCTCACCAATGCTTTCACAATCACTGCTATGATTCAGAGGTTGTGTGGAAAGTTCAGTAGCCAAAAGTTCCCTCCTTCTCCCTAGAGTGATAAATTAAATCACTTCCAGTTCCTGGGGTTGGGGGGTGGATCGGGATTGGCCTTGCCTAGGTATCCGCAGTAACTTTGAAAAGGACTTGCAATTCCTTACAAGCATGACTAACAGCATTATGTTGTAAGGAGTTCATTTTCTCAAAATACAGTAGTGCACGAGTAAGGTGTTAATAATGCCATTGTCTGTTTCTGAAAGCCATGGATGAGGAAAGAAAAGTTTCCTGAGTGTTGGAAGATTTTAAGCTTTTCAGGTTTAGTGTGTTACCCCAAATTCTTATGTTGACTTTTTATATAACCTGTGCTTACTGGAAAACTACCACTTTCCCCTTCTAAGGCGAACATGGATGCATGGTGTAGGTTTTTAGGGTATTATTAAAGTATTTAGGAAGTTGTAAGGCAAAAGGTACCCCATCAGGCAAATGACTGATGCTGTATGTGTTCTTCTTTATCGACGTGTTGAATAATGTTTTTTTTCCTTTATGTTTTTCAGTGGTCACTCAGGCATAGGTAGAGGGGGCTTACTGAGCTTTCAGCTCTTACTGAGCAATTTCTTAGGTGGGTACTGCCAATAATTCTGAGAGTGCTCGTGTTGTTTTTAATTAAGCTGCTGTTGAGTGGATAATTTACAGAAACTCCCAGTTTCATAATTCTTTTACTTTTTGAATGTTATTTTTCTTCAAGAAGAAAGGTTTCAGCACAGCATTCAGGTCCCTTGTGTTGGGGGAAATCCCCTGAGAGCAAGATCTCCCAAGGGAGATGCAGATGGCACAGTTGTGAATTCAACAGACTTCACAGAGACGCATCAGACTCTTCAAATCCAAATGCATTATCTTTCCATGTAATTCAATCACCTGTTATTTTATGGCTCTGTTTGATTTGATTAAAACCTCAGCAACCAAATCATTGGTATTATAAATTATACAACTTCCTGTTTTTATTTCCATCACTTTTGATCCCTTTTGGCAGGTCTCACCAGATAATTTAATTACAAACTGTTTTAGAAAAATTGCAATTTAACCAATAAAAAGAAAAGGCCAAATTTTTAAACAAGATCAAAGGATATAAAACAGCATAAAAATTTGTCTTTATTTCAAAAGGTACATTTGGTGACATTTTTGGCTTGATACGCGGATGTGCTGTTGTATCCTCTTTGGTGGTTAGCTAGATGACAGCCACCAGTTCCTTTTGCATTAAATGAATGTGATAGATAAAGACTTGATTAAAATGAACAGAATCACTGGCAGGCAGTGAACTCTGCCAAGAATGTTAGGGGAAATAAATGAAACTCCTGAACTTAAGAAGGGACAAAGAGATTGAAGTATGCTTTGGTAGCAGGACTACTTGTTCTTGTATAGAAAGAATGATTTTTTTTCCATGGGACATTCATGGATAGCAGGTGAGACATTCCATATGATAGCAAGATGTTTTTGGTTTTGTAGCATTCCACTTCAGTGTGGCTCAAACATGAGCATGCGACAGAATCACCTTTGAGGCCTTGTTAAAACTCCATTGCTGACTCTCACTCAGAGAAACCCTGACTCCTTTAGGTCTAGGATGTGGCTAGTCAAGTTTCCAGCTTCTGCTGCTGGTGCTGGTCCACACAACATGGGCTGAGTAGCACCACTCTATATAGGAACCAATTTTGAACAGTCTTGCACTTTTTTATTAGCTTGTCCATTACCATGGTGACAGAAAGAATACCTCTATAGTAGGTGAATAGTACAAGCTTAAAGAAATACTGGACTGAATCTTTTTTCCTGTGTTAATTTGCATTTCATAGCATTTTAAATATCATAACAATTTTTAATCTTGGATCCAAGCTAGTTGGCTCAATGCATTCGTAAATACTTTTCCACATCAAATTTGTAGAGCATCTTTTTTTTTCCAGTGAGGTCAGCATAGTCTGTGACATGGTATGTTGTTTTCCTGTCAACACACAGAAGTGAAGAAACCCATTCAACACCCAAGAAAATTCTGTAGGACTCTACAGTGTTTCCGGCTTTGATCTGAAACAAGAAGAAGCTGACATTAGTCATGTGTTTTACTTTAGACAGCTACTTCCAGATTTGTCGGATCAAAATATCTTATAAATGACTCAAATGTTATAACAAATGGTTCAAACCTCATGGTATTTGTGGAAAACAATTTAATGGGGTCCCTGAGCAGCTACAGGATAAAGAAATTTGAGTTATGAACTCTAGCAGCATTTTGATGTGGGGTTTGCATTCTGATGTGCCTCTGTGGGTACTAAGTATTTCTCTCTTTGTAGAACTTCTAGTTTCTTCTGTGGCAAGGTCAGAAATAAACATGCTTACATTCTCTATAGCCTCTATGGCTTGGCAATGAAATTATTTCTCATAGACGTGGAACCCTCTATGTAGATATAAAGATGGAGCCAACCTTAAAGAACATCGAGTTAGAGTCCTTATTTTACAGAGGAGAGAAAAAATACACTTCAGTGATTTTTATATCACCATATATTTTTAAAGCGCCATTTCTTTTTTTTTAACTGCATTTTAGGTTTTGGGGTACATGTGAAGAACATGGAAGATTGTTGCATAGGTACATACATGGCAGGTGATGTGCGCCTTCCTCCCCCTCATCTATATCGGGCATTTCTCCCCATGCTATTTTTTCAACTCCCCACCCCCCGCTGTCCCTCTTAAAGTGCCATTTCTAAATTTAGAAGGTTTTGAAAATTAATTTCAAGGTAGGTTCTTATGAAAGGGAAGTTTACTGGTAACTCCCATGTGTTTGCAATTTTGACACTCTTTCTCCAGCAAAGAGAGGTTTTACCTCGAATTTAGTGGCTGAGAAGCCAATAACCTTAGCACAGCTGTTTTACTCTTTGGTGGGTAGTGGAACTTTATCTATTTATTTATTAAAGATGGGGTTTCACCATGATGGCCATGCTGGTCTTAAAACTGCTGACCTCAGGTGATCCACCCATGTTGGCCTCCCAAAGTGCTAAGATTACAGGCTTGAGCCACCGCGCCTGGCGGTGGAACTTTAAAAAGGAGATCTTATGCCCATTCACTTACTGGCAGAAGGGTTCCGGGGCGCCCAGCTGTGTAATGCCTAGACTAGGTAAGTATTCTTGTCATTTGGTTTAACATGAAGTCATGAGACAGTGGATTGTTCAGATTCTAATGAACATATGCATTATATACATTCTAGTGAACACTACACATAATTATCTGCAAGACTCTTCTTGTTAACAAATTAGAATTCTGTTATAAGGTGGTCACACTAACAACACCACAGTAATAAAAGTGATTATTTCTTAAGTGCTATGTGTCAGGCACTGTGCTAAGCACCTTGTATGATTTGTCTATTAATTGTCACAGCTACACTTTGAGTACAGTAGGTATTGGTTCTATAATTACATAATGTTATTAGTAAGTACTATTATTATTTCCATCCTGTAAAAATAGAGTTGCAACTTAAGGAGGTCAAGCAACTTTGCCCAAGTTCACATAGCTAGGAAGTGGTAAAGCCAAGATTTGAAACCAGTTCTTTCCATCATTCTAATCTATTAAACTCTGCCACCTTCCAAGGGAGTAAGGAAGATTATATTCTCATGAATGAAGAGTTAAGTACAGATTCAAGCTGAATGGGCAAGTGTTTTTTCCTTCTTGACTCCTAGGATTTGCTGCAGAGTTTTTTGACAAAGAAAAAGCTCACTCTCTGGATTTTTGGGAGACTCTTACTAGCCACCATGAATATACTTTTCCCCCATGGGGGAAAAAGGTTTGAGAGGGGTGAGGTGACTAGAACAAGTCGGAGGAGAAGACTTGCATGCCTGGGCTTGATAAAAAGCATGCACCCCAGGCGCCAGAATCATTGTTTAATAATTCTTCATCCTAATACATGCATATCCACAGGGGGCCAGTTTGAGAGATGATTAGGTCACAAGTGAAATGAGTTTGGTGGTCTCAGCATAATCCCCATTGGACTTAGTTCACTCACACAATTGCCATACAATTTTGTCCATGTCTGCATTATTGTCTGCTTCAACTCAAGAAATGCTCAGAATTGAATTAACAAGGGGCTCTGGGTCAGTCTGAAGGTGTGCAGAGGTACCCCATGCTATCAGGAATAGTGCCTTGCCAATGGAGCTGCACATAGGGCTTGTCCTGCACTGCTTTGTCTCTAAATAGAACCTCCTGTCCCTCTTAGGTAGACAAACAATGTGAACTGTAAGTTTCTAGCATCTCCCCAAGTGAGGTTATCTGAGTCATAATAAGGGCCACGGCAGTTACACTTGTTTCATGCTTAGACTGATTTGGATCTGTAACCTTTACTAAGACTATTTTGATGCCCAGATTGGTTACATTGCTTCCCTTGGTGAATATTCTTCTCTTAAAAGGGCATAAGTAAGTTGATGAAGAAGCAAAATCTCCTGAGAAGGTAAAAATAATTTAATTTTTTCTAATCTCATCAAGAAAGTTCCACAAAATTTAACAAATTAAGTTTGAAATTATAACATGAAGGAAAGAAATTATATCATGAAATAAAGCTCTGTCAAATAACTAAAAGATCTTATTGTATCTCATCCTAAACACTTGCTACTCTGTCATAAAAACCTTTAAGATTGAACTGACATACCTGTGATTATTTAATTATATGATTATTATAAACTACTGGATAAATTACCCATTAAAGTCATTTTAATCCAATTAAAATCATGACAGTTCTAGTTGACTCAATTCAGTCTCCTAAATCATCTGTAGAAAATACTGTAGAATACATTAAGTGCCCAACAGTTAATATCCTTTTGTACAGTATTTTAGAATCGTAGATGTTTACGACTAAAAGGGACTTCGTATTTAAGTCTAACTCCATTTTATATGGAAGAAACTGAGGCACAGAGATTCTGACTTGCCCAGTGTTACACAGCTAATCTGTGACTAAGATCCAGGTGTCTTCATTTTTAGTTTATTTCTGGTTTTGTTGAGCCAATTCTCATATTTTTTTTTAGGTGTAACATGCATGTGTGTGCATACAAACACATAGCATAGCTACTTCCACGCTCACTTCATACCCCCAGGTCCTATTCAGGAATACATACAATTCCCAGCATTCCAGTTACAGCTTCATCCCTTCCCCTTCCACTCAGGAAAGTACATGGAATAAGAATGAGTAAGAGTAGCATTATCGTGAGGATTATTTTGAATGGGCATATTTACATTCATAAATATATATGCATGTACGTATATAAAATCATTCCCATACCTTGCTACGAAAACACTTAATGGCAGTTATTAATGAGACTTCTGTTAGACCAGGAGCCTATAACCTGTAACTCCCACCAGCCAAATATGGCCTGCTGCCTGTTTTGCAAATAAAGTTTCATTGGAATGCAGCCATACCCATTTGTGTAAGTATTGTTGGTGCCACTTTCACCCTACAACAGCAGTTGCGTAGCTGGACAGAGCATATAGCCCCGCGAATCCTAAAATGTTCACTATTTGGCTCTTCACAGAAAAAGGTTGCTGATCCCTGCATTAGACAATTCTTCCACCTCAAAGAACACATTTTTGCATTACTCTCTTGTTCTTAACCACTCATCAGCACTGGACACCAATTCTGATAAGCCCCTTCTAGAAACTTTTCCAGAATTTATTGCTCTTCATGGATCTTGTCCCTCTTAACACCTTTATGATCCTTTTTCTCTTTCTGCTTTTAAACAACTTTGTACTTTATTCACATATCCCCAAAGACTGGTATAGCACATTAAGAACATTATTGTTTAGTAGCTGACATGGATGCGTTACTGCATGCTAAACACAAAGAAAATTGAGTAATAATAGTAGCTAACCTCTATTTAACACTTTCTATGAGGCATGATAGAACACATTCACATACATGTACACACTCTTAAGCCTCATAGCACCTCTGCTAAGTATACTAAATAGGTATTCATAAAGCCCATTTTACAGATGAGTAAACTAAAGTGAAGCACCTTTACTTAAGGTTACAGCTAATCATAGCAGTCAGTGGGAAAGCTAGAATTTGACATAAATCTTTTATCTTCAGAGCTTATGTTTTTTACTTTCCTCTGATACTAAACTTAAGATCATAAAGTGAGATAGAGAATTAGAAAATCTTTCCATTAAATACTTCCTCTTTCCTTTCAAGGAGTGGTTTCAAAGGAGCCTTTTAGATTTAAAAAGGAAGCATTCTTTACTTGCTTAGTCTGTTTTCATTTTTCCACCACTTGCTAAGTACAAGTTTTTCTGTTCCCTCCCCATCTTCCTGATGAAACTACATACTGTGGAATAGATGATAGCTACCTGATTATTTCCCCTAGTGGAAAGAAAATATAAGTAAATGTAGAGAGTGGAGTGCCAAAGGGAGGCTATCTAGATTCAGATCCCAGCTTGACCATTTAGCAGCCGCATGCCCTGGGGCAAGTTCTGTAACCTCTCTGAAGCTCAGTTTCTTATCTTGAAAGTGGGGCTGATGATAATAAGCACCACATTGGAGTTATTGTGCATATTAAATCTGTATCTGTGCAAAGCCCCTAAAATGGATCTTGGTACTTGGTGAGCTCTCAATAATATTAGTTAAAAATTGTGATGGTGGTTGTGATGATGATGATGACCATGATAATGATGATAATGGTGATAATGAAGATGAAGAACTTAAGAATTCTCATAAAGAATTCCTATGGAGTCTTGCCAATTGCCCTGCCCTGCCTGGCCTTTGGAGTTTTATCACAGGGAGTACATAGGTAAAGTGGGCAATGGGTTGGGAAAAAATGTTGCCATTTCCTAAACTCATCCCTCTGCATTCTGTATCTAGATCTTGGTCTCCCAGCATAGGGTTAGTTTACCATCTACCAAGGCAGATGAACAGGCTGTATTGAATATAAAGGAATTAGCAAATAAATATTAAACAATTCTGACATGGATGATGGAGAAAACTGCTGCATCTTCTTGTATTAGATATTCATTATTGGCATCCTGTATTCACCGAAAACCCCCAGTGGTTTTGACAGAGTAAACAAACACACTAATGTTCCTGATATTGGCCAACTTCTAAATCAGGTGATTACAGTTTGCTTATCTTATTGGATTTCCAATGGGTGCTTCTCTACTTGTCCTAAAGCAGGGTCATCAACCTCTGGCAAACAGGCTCAATTCAATTGCTGAGAGATTCCCTAAAGTCTACATCCTAGTCACCAAAGAACTGTTGAAATGTTAGTCATGATATACATTTGCATGGTGCTTGGCTTTCATGTGAGTTATGTCATTAGATCTTTGCAACATCCTGGAGTTATGGAATCTAGGAGTTTGAGAGAATTGCCTGCCAATATAGCAGTTGAGCTGTAGGTGGAAGGAGTTTCTCATGGGTATTTTACTGTTTTATGCTTCAGGTCCTTTGCTTATGCTGTTTCTTCTCCCACACCTGGAAAGCTTCTCTCAAGGTTCAACTTATGCATCATTTTATTTAGGAAAAGTTCTGACAGCTCTTGATCCTGTCCTTTTAGATCCTCACTCCTTCTTTGTGCATTCATCATGCCCCACAGTACTTAGGACTCAGGTCTCTTAGGACATTTACCATATTAAATCACTATTGCATATTTACATATTTGACCATCTAGTGCTGACCCCCAGGCCTTACTGTGATCACCTGTTACACAGAGAAGCTGTTTATTTTCCAATGACCTTTTCATTTCCAGCATATAGCAGCGCACCAGGCATGTAATAGGTGCTCAGTAAATGTGTAACATATTGAACACATCTGATTCCAAATCCCGGGCTCTCCCCAACACACCCCCTACACCAATATAGGTACCCTGCTCCCAGACCCAAGCTGCTGCCAAACATCCACCACGTACCAGAGACTATAAGGTGAAACCAGATGAAACAATTCCTGACTAACAGCAAAAGATGATACGACTAACTTGAAGAGTAATAAATGAAACGGCTGAAGAACGCTTTCATGCTATGACATATCAAATCCCAATTAAGTTCACTCTATATTCAGTACAAGCATGCTAAGAGGATGCAGGCAGCTCAGGCAGCTAGCTGGGGAGCCTTGTTGAGATGGGAGGTTTTCAGATGGGTTGCTCAGAAATTGAAGCAGAGGCCCTGGAGGTAAACAGCTAGAGGAGGAGTAACTCATGGTGGGGGTGGGGGAGATAGGATTCAGTTCCTCTAGCTGGATGGCAAGGTAAGAAGGGTTTTCAATTTCAGGGTGAATAATTGAATCTGATAATAGAATTGGAGCTGCTTGTGTAAGTGTGCATCTAGATAACCCTTGAGCCTGACTTACCCTCATTGTTCCATTCCTTTGAGATCAACCAAGGGTTCCAACTCCAAGAGAGAAAGGCAAAGAGCACTGTCTGCTCTATTGCAATGCCTCATCACTCTGCAATAGATCTGTTTTCTCTTTCTACTAACACCACATATACAGACATCAAGGATATTTTTTTGGTATGTAACCATGCCTTTGCTAAAAATGCAATTTCCTTCACCTGGAATACATCCTCCTTCCTCCACCCTTTTCATCTCCCTAGTTAACTCCTCCATATTTGTTAGGGCTCAAGTCAAGTTTCTGACCAGCCTCACCCCAACAGAGTTGGGGGCCTTTCTTTAGTGTTCCCATCATACCTCCTTCTTTGAACAATCACTTAAGGATTGAACAGCTGTCCATGTACTCAACCTCAGTGGAATCAACAGGAGGGTAGAAGCTATATTGTGGTCTTATTTGATATTTTCAGGGTCTAGCCAGTAATAGACTCTTGGTAAACAGTTTTTTAATAAGTAAAGGAATGACTAAGCGAATTAATGACTAAGCGAATAAATCCCTTATGTCCTCTTGGTCCCAACCCGGCAGACTTTCTGACTCCCTACCTATACCACTCTTGTACCTATTTGTTACACACAACCCTCTATACAAGTGACATTGGCCACAGACAAAAGAATGTGAAGAACAGAGTTTAAGCATCTCATAAGTTACAGATTCTAGTTACTTAGCTCTCTTAGCTCAGATTTACCAGCTTCAGCTGTCTCACTGGCATCCTTTGATTTTACCCTCCTTTTGTGCTAGTTTCCCTTTTGATCCTTCTCATCAGACTTCTCAGTGTCCTAGTCTGCCGTGTCAGAACACTCAGAACTCCCAAGCCTTCCCTGAGTCTGGTCGTTTCTTTCTCTTCTCGTCCCCAGCTTCCCCTCCGCTGCCCTCCTGCTTTTCCTGGGACTCTGCTTATGCTCTCATTACACCCAAACTTCAGTTGCCTGCCTTCCAGACATCCAGGAGGTTAATTCCAAGTCTTGCCAGCTTCCCCCAATGTCACTCATGGGTAGAACAGGGGAAGAAGCTAGCCTGGGATTTGAGGTCAGAGACATCTGTATGCCAGTTCAGAGCTTGCCGTGTATTATTTGTGTAATGTCGGACAGATGAATTATCCAAACCTTAGTTTGCACTCATGTAAAGTGGAAATAACAGTACAAATACATAGCTTGTAAAGTTGTTGGCAGATTAAGTAAGATGAAAGGTACTTGAAATATGCATACCTGGAAAGTTGATAGGATGGCCTCTTAGCACATCTTCTTCACAAATATAATACACATTTGCGTTGCTAGTCATTCCTTTTAGCAGATCGTACATTTTAAAATAGCAAACAGCCACATTCGTGTTTGAAGCCAGATGGTGCTAATTTTCCCCCACTGAGAGACCCAAGGTGCCTCCCCTGAGCTGCAGAGATACCTCCTTGGGATATCCATTTCTAAGTGAGGGGCCCAGCTCACCCCAGCTCACGATCTCACCCTACCTTGGTGCTTCCAGGCTGTTGGAGAGAACATGGAGTGAGAGGTGAGGCCCACCCAGACCTGAAGCCTCCCCACCACCCATCATCTCTCCTACTGGCATCTTTCCCCTGCTTCTGGTTGAATTAGTTGTTGAATTGATCTGCTGAACCCAGAGGGGTTCTGAAGCAGTTGCTTTATTCCATCTTCAGCTTGTAGAAGATTTGAAGGAAATTGGGTCGGGGTGAAGCTCTGCGCTACCACAGTACAAAAGGTCACTCCTCTCACCCCCAAGAAGGAGTGAGTGTTTCTCTGGGTTATATAGTTTCTGTGTCTCAGAGGGGGCTACGTTTCAGTGGTGTGTGAGGTGACCCTTATGTATTGTTTATACCAAGAAAGTGCTTTGAGATGAAATAGGGTCTATTAATCTCAGATGTTGTGTGTGCCTCTTTGCTGTCTGTGTTTGGTTGTTTTGTTTAATCTGCTGAAGGAGGTTTGTTTTCTTTTTCTATAATCTACGATGAAATAAGAACACCACATTTACTGTGATTTATCGGGGGGAAGAAAAAAAGTAAAACTGGAAATGTTTATCCTTAGGAGATTTGTATAAAGTTCTGTCAGATGATGTTTGAGATTGAAATGGGCAGGAGAGATGAGGAAGCAATAAAAGTGCTGTTTTGGGTTTGTGAATGGAATCAAATTTCAATTATGACAACAGTTAAACAGTGATTTTTCTGTATTTTTGGGAATAAAGGCAACACAATTATTTCTTTTGTAATGCCCAGTAATCTCTAATAATTTATCTGTTTTCACTTAATGCCTCTAAAATGAGCAAGGAGAGTTATACACATCCTGCAACCTGTAATAAAATGGTCAGTTTCAACACAGCTATTGAGTAGGAGGCAAGGCAAGGGCCGCTGTGCAGAGAGGTGCTGGTACTGTACGCATTAATCAATAAGCAAACGCTGAATGCTGCTAGATAGTCATTTACCCTTGACAAAACAAGCAATGATAATTGGATGATAATGTGGTAATTTACCTTTATACATTTTACCCTTGTTAGATTTTTAGAGGTCATTGCTGTATCTGATAAATTTTAGGGTAGAATTCCAGCTTTTCCCTATGCAAGGCCAATCTTATCTGAAGCTTGTGCCTTTTGCTGCTTTTTCCTTCAAATAGCAGGATCTTATGAATTAGTGCTTTCATTATATTTGTGTCTATTTAGTCAGACTACAGTTTTAAAGGTGCTTTTCTATTCTAGGGAGATCTGCAGGGCACTTAACCTACATTAGACCTAAGAGGTCTGAGGGTTCTTCAGAAGACAAAGAATTTCTAGATACTTTCCTTGAGGAGGTGTCAAGGGCAATACAGACAAAAGACTGATGTCTCCTTTAACAGCTTGATAAGTATCTCAGGATATTCTGCAGGAATCAGTTCTGTTTCTACAAAGTACTGTATTCCCATTCAGCATGATATGGCTGAATATGTGTGTGCTACATGTGACAATGGTGAAGACTTATCTTTGCCCCGAGGGCTGGGTGCTGTAACACTGCTCAAGCGATAGGCTTGATAGAAGTGATAATTTGCAGAGATGATCTGCTTTTTTTTTTTTTTTTAAAGGCACATTAGAGATGTGTAAGAATTAAAAATGTGACTCTCTGTTTATCTGGATTTTATTTTATAAGTTCCAAAGGCATTTCTATTCGTGGCATCGAAATCCCTTGTAAAAGTAAAGTAAATCATTCTTGTATTGACCATTTTTTTCATGTTGTTCTATTGAGACATCTTCCCAACTGAGCTTCTTATTGAATTGTATTTCTATAAGGGTATTGTAGGTTAGCAGCACATTTTTATGGTACACAAAAGATGTGCCTTCTGAATTTCCAATGCCTTGCATATTGTTCCCCACAGAAGAAACATCTCGGAAATGCTAAATAAATCAAAACAGAAACATTTGGCTCTTGACTTGCTGCCGGTGCTTTTTTTTTTCCCCCCTGGTTTACATTGGCTGGAATATCTATTATGCTCCATCTTACCTATTTGATTAATTTGTAATAAATTCGGCCCTTTGGAAGACTCTTGCTGCATTTCTGCACGGGCTACTCTTGTAGAAGGTTTATTTAATATGTGTCTCTGTGTACCTATATGAATGAAAATTTAATATGGTTTAGAAGCCTTTAAAAACACACACGCACATAGTGTTTGCTCTGAATTAAGTGCTTATATTTGACATAGTCTTGTGGTAAAAATCCATAAACGTATAGGCAGACAATTGTTTAGAGGACAGTTTCTTCAGAAATTGATACGACACGTATCAATCATTTCAGGGCATGAAATATCATATTTCAGGTGACCAGTACATGTAATTATAATACTGGATTGGAATCCTCATTTTCATGTTTTTTAAAAAATTCTTCTCCTGATGGCCTGTGTTATTTGAAGTGCCACAGCCACATTGCAGGGTTCACCTTCAATTTGATGCAGTGATGTAGTTGCATCCCTGTGGGTGAGAAATGTTCCTCTCCAAATAACTGTAGCAGCATAGCAGGAATATTTTGAGTCAACCTTCTCTGTATTACAGCAAGATAATAAAAACGCCTCTACTCTTAACCATCACCATGTCCTGAGGAAGGCATAACAAATTCATTTTCTGATCTTGAAAATAAGATCAAGGTAGGACATAATATCCCCATTTTTCAGACGATGACATTGGGGACCAGAAAAGCACATTTAAAAATGGGTTAATTGTCTTTGATAGCAAAATTAATGAGAAAAAGCGCATTAGCCCCTTTTACAGAATATATCCTACCCTTCTCCTTTGGTTATATGTATTACCACCGTGTACATTAAGAAAGCCAAGGACAATGGTTATCTTACACGTATGTTTTGTGCTTGCTGAGATGAACAATGAGTGAATGGTACTTGCTGTGTGGAAAAAATGAAAAGAGAGGTTAATTGGTACATACTTGCCTCTTGTTCCTTATCTGAAGGTTTTACATCCATATATAATATGGAAATATGTAAAACTTGTGTTTACTAATTTTGTCTGATGCCTGTCTTAACTTTGTCACTCTCTTAGAATGTCCTTATAGATATGTACCATGTGTCAACTCAGTTCTACCCATAGTCTGAGCCATACATTTTTCTCAGCACTCTAAGATAGTTAGACAAATATCCTCCCCTCAGGGAGTTATAATACAGTAGAAGAGATAAATACAACAATAAGAAATTTACAGCAGACAAAGATACATTGGGTGTAGGTACTGTACTTTCATGATTCAGAGGAAGAAGTAAGTTCCTGTTGAGGTTCAGAAATGCTTCAGGAATGAGTTGGATTGGTTTGATTGAAAGAAAAAACAGTGTGACTCCAGGCACAGGGACCAAACCTCTTGGGAATAGTTATGGAAAATCGAGAGCAATTTAATTTGTATATGGCATCATTACTGCAGAGAAAGGAGAAACGTTGGATATTATAAAAAGACCCTGGCCAAGGAGAGTCCAGCAAAATAAATCTTTGCTACAACGAAGCAGAGCAGTGCCTGCCATTGATCCATAGTGGGCCTGCCTTATATGTCTGGGGCCACAACACACCTGCGCCTTGAGGCAAGAGAAGGGGCCTCCATAACCATGGAGGCCCTTGAGTGTCAGCTTACCGATGCTATTATGTCCCCATAAAGCAGATCCTAGTGCTAGGCATAAAATAGCCAGTTAATTTGATTAAACTGTCTTTAATCAAATATCTTTTCTGATTCAGATGGACTTTTGGGAAATTTTTTAGGTTACCTTTTCATAGTTTGCTCCTTCTTATCCATTAGGTCTCAGCTTAAATGTCACCTTCTCAGAAAGACTGTCTTGACAACACTGCTGAAAGTACCAGCCTCTCTAAAAGCCCTCCTTACCCTCTACAGCTGCATTCCGTTCCTTTCCTTCATAATATTTAACATAAGTTTTAACTGCATATGTATTTGCTTATAAATGTGTTACTCTTTTTCTTCCTGCTACACTGTTGGATCTTTGAGTACAGGAACTAGATCTGTTTTATTCACCACCCTATCCCAGCACCTTCAAAAAGTCCCTCTCTATAGCAGACACTTAAAATATGGTCAAATATTCACAACAACCTAATAAAGTAGATACCATTATCTTAATTTTTACAAAAGAAGAAACTGGCAAAATTGGCATTCACAGAATTACTCCAGTTAATCAATAATCTGCCAAACCTAGATTCAAACCCAGTCTGCATGATTTCAAAGCTTATGGTTGTATCCTTGCTAGATGATAATCTTCCTCTAATAGAAAGATGAAATCTGTATTAGCCTGCAAGGGCTGCCATGACAAAGTATCACAACAGAAATGTATTGTCTCAGAATTCTGTAGGCTAGAAGTGTGAGATTAAGGTGTTGGCAAAGTTGGTTCCTTCTGAGGGATGAGAGGGAGACTCTGTTCCAGGCCTCTCTCCTAGCTTCTGGGGGTTTGCTGGCAATCTTTGATGGAGCCTGGCTCGTGGAGACATCATTCCAGTCTCTGCCTCCATCTTCATGTGTCATTCACCATGTGTGTGTGTGTGTCTGAACATCTTTTTATATAGAATTAGTCACATAGGATTATGGCCCAAACTAATAACCCCCTCTTAACTTCATCATCTGCACCACTTCTATTTCCAAATAAGGTCACATCTGAGTTAATGGGGGTTAGTACTTTAACATACGAATTTGGGAGGGAACACAATTCGACCCATAATAGTACATTTTTCACAAATGACTGCCTAATCTCAAGGCATAATAATTGGTTTTGTGTTAAATGTACTATTCATAATGTAGAAAAATGTTCTAAAAAAGGGGGATAAATATCCTAGTTTTATCCTAACATTAAACTTCAAGAGCCATTCAGTCATCTTTTTTAAAAGATCATGAGAATCTTAAAGGTTATGTGATCAGGGACTCAGAACTTGGATGTTTTATAATTTTGCATCTTAGTATGGGAAGAAGATCAGAAGTTAGGCAAGTAAGCATGATATTTGAAATCACTTTTCCCTGTAATTACTGCTAGATTAGATTTGGGTGGACCTGACTTTATTCTTCTGTCTTGAGAACTTTACCTCAGGTAAAGAGTAGTTTTTAGCAAGCATTTAATTCTCACTAATAATGTCCTTGCAATCAGAAGATAGAAGTTTAGTATATTTCAGTTTAGTTCTTACCACCTATAGTGTCAGAACACAGTGGTAGGCTCTGAAGAAAAGGTACAGTTTCAGGATGATTCATTTATTTCTGTGAATTTTTTTCTATATGCTGTGTCTTCGTGTCACTGAAAGAATTTGTCATATTTGTGACCTTCTGAGACCTAGGGATGGGCATCTTTATCCAGAAAGGAGAAGCTTTAGAGAAGCCTTCAAGTTGTAGGGCAGATAAAACCTATTAACAGGGAGAGGTTGCTTCTAAAATATCGAACCAAATTATTGACCACTGACACATAAACATGCCTAAGTTTGAAATGTGACATGGGAGGTAGTGTCTGACCAGGAACCGGGAAACATCTGTTTTCTTTTTAGCTATCCAAGATAAACAATAGAAGGAGAAATGTGAGATTACAAAAGAGGAAATGGGGAAATAAACCATGGCAAAAATAAGAAGAGACAAAGATAAAACAAAAAGAAAGGTAAGTTAGGGGAAAAATAAAAGGAGAACACAGGTGAAATGAAAACAGAGATTTGAACAATCTAGAAAAGATTAAAAAGCATTGAAATAATCATCAGTGAATGGCAAACACATTTTGACATAATTTCCCATGTTGTTTTCCTACCAGTATTCCAGCCTTAGAACTACCTGGAGCACCTGGAATGCATTTCCTCGCCCATGACCTTTCATAACTCTCAGATAGCGATGATTTTCTTTCACTCTACTTCAGCTGGACTTGAAGGTGCTGTTGGTCTTGAGAAGGAATTATCAGTAAATAAAATCACGCTATACTGAAGTCATTAATATAGTTTTTTTTTTTTTTTTTTTTTAACCTGGGAAGTGTTTCTCTATTTTCCCATAAAATCTCCTTTACCTTATATAGGCTCTGCAGCCATCTGTTTGTTTTTAATAAAGGAAAAATCTACTGGACAAATTTTCAAATGCTGTTGAAACAGGGCATGGCTATCGCTAAAGTAAAGAATATCTCATGTAAAAGAGGTTTTAGTATGTATACTGGGCTCCTACAGGCCGATTCTGTAAAATAATGAAGGAAACCATTGGTGAATTAAACAGCTTGTTAGTCATGGGGGATCGGTGAATAGGGTCCTCCTGGGGTTGAATATATGGAGAAGTGGCAATGAGATCAGGGGAAGGAATCAAACTAGTAGTTACTGAATATATATTAAGGTATCCTGCAAATGCAGTATAGGAAATGGCTTCATTTCAGAGGCTCGGTAATTTAGTACCTCTCACCTAAGGGAGTCAGGTCAGAATTTAGCCTCAGCAGAGCCAGGCAAATTGTTCAGCATGAAGGGAGCAGCCAAAGCGGCACATCATTAAGGCCAGGCAGTAGGAGGGTTACCCAGCCCTCCAGACCTCACTGTGTTAATGAAGTTACTTCATTGACATAACCTATTATTCATTCATTCTTGTGTTGAGAACAAGGTCCTTCCACAACTTCTCTTCATCCAATGAGTGTTTAGCACCTACTATGCAAAGACTCCATAAGGGGGAATAGATGGCATTCTTGTCCTTAGAAACCGGACACAACCCGCATTCCTTGAATATCAATATTCAATGTAGCAAATGCCTTTCTGGCTATATGTGGAGGAGGAGGAGTTGATCGACCACCTCCAATGGCTACCAGCATTAGACAGCATTCCTTCTTCCCCATTTATGATTTTCCCCTTCCTTATCTACTCTCTTTCCTTCCTAGTAGTTCTGGCAAATACTGAGGGCATGAGTCCTTGTCAGGCATACTCTCAAGTGAGCAGGGTAAGAAAATGAATCTTCCTAGCCCTATCCTGTACCTTGTAACCACTTACCTTGTGATGTCATTCAGAGCAAGAGCCCACATCCAGGGTTATTGTCATAGGAAGAAATTGTTTCCCAGAACAACTGTACAGTTTGCATGTTGGTGCCTCAATTCTGTCTAACAGATCCCTATAACAAAGTAAGAGCTTATCTCTGTTTCTCAGAAATGTAGTCCTTTCAGTGAGTTCTCATATGATTTCCTTTGGAGAAAGTGCCGTTTCTTTCTGTGTATGATTTTATGTGCACCTACACAAATGCATGCCCACTATGAGTTACTGACACTGGAAAGATTTGAGTAAGTGTGTGGAGATAATAAATGCATGGTCACATCTCATACGAAAATCAAGATTTATGTATGAAGTATTAATAGAAAGAATGGATCCCACAGAAATCTGCTTTCCCATCTATTGATTAACTGGCTTCCAAGAGATAGGTGAAGAGGACCAAGGAGAACTTGTGTTTGAAATGTGAGAATTCTTTTTCCTAGCTGGGCAAGTGTTGGGGGCTTCCTTTTGAACAGCGCTGGGTTTTAAGGGACTTTCACATGTTGCATTTTGATGTTCCTGCCAGAGGGTGGCAAATATTTGGAGCAATGGCTGTTTGAACAAAAGGAACACATTCCTTCCATTTCAGCACAAGGAATCCAGGAATCTTCATCTTGTCCAGCGTATGTAGGAAGCTAATGTCCTGGCCCTAAAACCTGCCACAGCTTTTTATTTGTAAACAATATATTAATATCTGTGTTCTCTAAAGTCTCTTCGATAGAATTTTTTCCCCCTTCAAGAGAAAACCTCATAATATAGGTGAAGCATTTATTCTTCACACTATTCCTGCAAAGTAAGAGATTATCCAGATTATCTTTTATTTTGTGTGTGGAAGGAGGGGTGAAGAAGGAATAGAGACTCCAAGAGTTTAATGTGTCCACCCTGCTGATGTTTTAGCCGGGTCAGCCTGACTTCAAAGCCTAAGCTTTGCTGCCAAGCTGCACATTCATGCAATTTTCACTTACTTTGCGAGCCACTGCTATGTGAGAAACTTCATGCCATGTTCTGGGTACAAAAGGAAGAAGAAGACAGCATCCCTGCCTGAAGGACGCTCACGGTCTAGTGGGAAATACGGAAACCTAAATAAATAATTCTGTAGAAGGTGATAAATGCAACAATAGACTATGACCAAGTGAAGACATAACAACAGGAGGGAGTAGTAGCCCTAACGTGTCTGCAAATTTGGAGGATGCCAAGTGGAAAATCTCTTTTTTCTAAGTAAACCTTCTGAGGAATCCTTCATGCTTTTGTCAGCAAATATGCATCTACTTCAAGCCTTTTCCCAGCGCCTGCTTAACCAGGCTTCAAAAAAGTTGCATTTACCCAGTGGACCAGTAAGGGAGGTAGCAGGTTACAGTGTCAGTGTGTCCTATAACTAAGTACTGAACAACTTCCACAGACCAGGGCAGGGATTGACGTCACTGGAAAATTTATGAAGATGCTTAACTTCTAATAGAACAGCAATTGATAATTATTGAGTGCCACATGCCTTACGGAATAGTGGTCACACATCATGTCATTTAATTATCATAACAGCCTTGTGAAAGGTCCTAAAGAGTCTGATGATCTGAGCAACTCAATAATTTTTATTTTAGCTTTTCAAGGCCATACAGTTGATGTGAGACATCCTACATTCAAACCCAGAACTGTCTCACTTCAAATTTGTCCCTCTATCCAGTTTCCCCAAATCTTGACTTAGAACAACTCAGCTAAACAAGGTAAAATTTGACTACCTTAGGCCAGGCGCAGTGGCTCACGCCTGTAATCCCAGCACTTTGGGAGGCCGAGGTGGGCCGATCACCTGCGGTCGGGAATTTGAGACCAGCCTGACCAACATGGAGAAACCCCATCTCTACTACAAATACAAAATTAGCTGGGTGTGGTGGCGCATCCGTGTAATCCCAGATACTGTGGAAGTTGAAGCCCGAGAATCCCTTAAACCTGGGAGGCAGAGGTTGCAGTGAGCCGAGATCGTGCCATTGCACTCAAGCCTGGGCAACAAGAGTGAAACTCTGTTTCCAAAAAAAAAAAAAAAAAAAAAAAGACTACTTTAATGCTTAGGGTAAATGTTCTTTCTGAGTGGTAGAGGACTTAGGAGGTCTCCCAGTAGCCTTGGTCCATACTTCTTTGCTCTGGCCCCAACACTGTAGTATCATTATAGCCCTGTGCTGGTATTAAGAAAATTATACTTTTCTCAAGGTAGCTTGGTTTACTCAAGGCACTTTGAATGTCTTAACAGTTTCCTAACTTCACTTATCTTCCCTAGGAAGAAAACTAAAGATGCCATCAGGGTGCTAAACTAGTCTATATTTATTGGGAGCATGCCTCAGGGGTATTTTAGACCAAATAACCACATAACAGTGGATTTTTCATGAACAGAATCTAGGTTAAGAAGCTTTGCAGGCTGGTCTGTATAGACTGATATTAACTTTTCCATTAAGTAGGGCAGACCAAATTACTGTTTCGGAATTTGATGATGGATGAAGAAGCAATGCAAAAGTGACACCATCCTACATTTGTAGTGATAACATTATCAAATTCATTTTCTTTGTGTTGTTAAAGTAATGGGTATCCTAAAGAGAAAAGAAATATTTTTTTTTCCTGTATGTATGGATGTATGTTTTTTCCCTTAAGCATGTTGGCTGTGAAGAGAATCCAAAGGAAGCTGTAATCAAAACTGAGTTCTAAGCTAAGAAAAGTGACCACTGTGAACATCCCCAAAAAAGTGATCTAGAACAGAAAACAAAGACTGTGTCAACTCTGTGAAGTTTCAGCTGCTGAACAACAGACAGAAATGCAATCGTTTCATTGGGGAATAAAATACTATTCCATTGTCTTAGGAATCACCAAGTGGCAGCATGTTCTATTAACATATTTTACTAATATGAAAGTTGCAACTAAAAGTTCAAAAACTATGTGTTGAACAACAGATTCCAGGGATGCGCCAGGCATCTGTCCCATTCGGTGAACAGGCCTTGGAACAGATGTCTCGAATTTCTTCAAATCCAGACATGCTGTCCAATTTTTTTAGTGGTAAACACACTTTTTTTCCTTTTTGTCACCGCTCACCAAAGTATTATATTTAATGCATAAAATATGTAAATTCTTAAAGCATCATTTTGCTCTTTAGTGAGTTTAGATATTACAAAACGGTTTAATTATAAAAACAGACAGACCTAGTCCTGGGACCTGTGCAGCTAGAAATAAATGTGCAATCAAAACTGCAATTACCTGCAGAATTTAGTGTAAACAGATCAGCAATCACATAACAAACACAGGCTAGTTTGCATTCTGATATGAATACAGTTAGATCCAAAGCAATTTTCCTTTATTTATCTTAGCTGCTCAGCATAAATAAAGCAAGGGCATTGAAGCAATTAGCATAATTAGAGTATCGTGGTCAGGCCCTGTGTGATTTCAAGAGACGTTTCACTTTAGAATTCTTTTTCCCACACAAGAGTTTCCCTGAGCCACTAAAATATCGCTTTGGGCATTTTTGTATTTCAAATTTGCAAGTTGTCAGTTTGAAAAACCCTTGACACATGGATGTGAAAGCATCTCACAGACAGCCACAGAAGGTATACCCTCAGCTTTTCATTACTAAGAAGCTGGGGAATTTCCTTTTTCGACTCTTTCTCCTACTTGACGTTTAACCCTAGAAATGTCAGTCTTAATTATTTCCATTGCCTTCAAATTGGGTCCAAGGGTTAAAGACAACTTGTTCCTCCCCAAAATAAATAAAAATGGGGAATAGGAGGGTGGGTAGAGGGGTTATTTCATGGGGGTAGCGAAGCTGTTGCTAAAAAAATCAAAGGCTCTGGCAGCCAGCTTGCTACCAGTGATGAGATTTTCAGTAGCTCCAAATAATAAGGTAGAGATCAGAGTAGGGTGAGGAGCTGCACGTGGTTTCCTTGCGGCCTGCTCTGCAAGTATGGGAAATATTCTCTGTATGGGCAAACAGTAACTGGTAGATGAAGATAAAATTGGTCCAGTAAAAACACAAACAGAAGAAGAGGTTTGGTTTTGTTTTATTCTGTTTTGTCCTTTTGTGTGTTTGAAGTTGTCTGAGAAGACTGTCTTGGTTGGAAGGTCCAAGGTCAGCCCCTTGGACCATTGTATATATGTACTAGAACTCATACAGTCCAGTCAAAGGAAGTGTGAGTCTTAAAATGGGCTGTGTACTTTCTTTTAAAAATAATTTTGAAAACATACAATAAAATTGACTCAGCGATTTTATAAATTTTAACATGTTTAAATTAATGTGGCCACCACCACAATCTACATACAGAAAAGTGCCATAATGACAAAGACCTCCTTTGTGCCGTCACTTCGTATCACCCTTACACCAACCCCTGACGGCCACTGATTTGTTCTCCTTCCTTATAATTGTATCTTCATGAGAATGTCATACAAATGGAATCATACAGTATGTAAGCTTTCAAGACTGGCTTCTTTCACTCAGCATAATGCACTCGAGATTCATATCAGTAACTCCTTTTGATTGCTGAGCGGTATTCCAATGTACAGCTGTACCAAACTTTTTCTATTCAACAAACATTGAAGGACATTTGAATTGATTCGATATTTTGGCACCGATGAGTAGAGTTGCTGTAAATATTTTGCACAGATTTTTGTGTGAACATAGACTTACATTTCTCTAAGGTAAATACCTAGGAGTAGGGTTTCTAGGTTACATGGTGTGTGTGTATTGAACTTTCTAAGAAATTGCCAAACTGTTTTCCAGAGGGGCTATACCATTTTGCATTCCCATCAGCAGTGTTGTTCTGTGCTGTTGTCAGCACTTAGGATTGTCAGTGTTCTGTTTTTAATTTTAGCCATTCTGATGGGTGTGTGCTGGTATCTCATCATGACTTTAATTTGCATTTTGCAAATGACTAGTGATCTTTTACTGTGCTTACTTGCCATTTGTGTGTCCTTTTGAATGAAGTCTTGACTGCTCAAGTCTCATGCTTATTTTAATTGGGCTGTTTGCTGCATTCACAGTCTTAATTTATCTTTGCAAATGTTAGAAAATCTCAGCTATGTATCCAGGTCTCAATTGTCTTTGCTAATGCAGACCTATTCAGAAACTCAGTGGTGGCCAATATAAATCATGAGTGAAATTCAGCTTACACCAAACAATCCAGGCTAAAATGACTAATAAAAAGGAAAATCACATTACAATAGATCAACTCCATTATTGAGTTTCTGATTTTCTAGTACTGTTTAAAGTTTAATTCTTTCTTAAATAAACTTCCAAATCCAGTCTCAGTTTTTTCTTTCTTTGGTCTCTGTTGAGCTTTTGCCCCAACTGTAGCCAACGTTTACTATTAACTACAGATTAAATATTCTTTGCTTTCTAGGAAAAGGTACAACATCTTTTGAGTTATCTCCAGAGGTGCTGTTACATGAGTTTGAGAAAGCACCGATGAACAGGAGAAGACAGAGCAGTTCTTGGGATGGGGCAGACGCTGTGCTGAGTGATTTACCTGAGTCACTTTACTTCATCCTTTGAGGACAGGTGTTAGCTGTATTTCATATATTAAAACACCCAGAGAAATAGATGATTTGTCCAAGCTCACAGGGCCCATAAATGGCTGAACCTAGGATTTCAACCCAGACCTCTCTAACTCTGGAAGCTCTCTCTTTCTGTTAGCTGCTTAGTAACCGATAAATGAAGTGATTGTATATAAGCCATAAGTCCCTGCTATCCGCAGCCCTGAGATAATATGTAAAAAGTAGGCCTTGTTCTCTCCCTTCCCTTTGAAAATCATTTTCCTGTTGCATAGTAAATGACCCCTTCCTAAAAACACAGTAGTAAGATAAGGTCTCATTCTGCTTCAGGAAAGGAAGCAGCAGTAGCCTTTCCCTGCCTAAGTTGGCTCCTAAATTTTGTTGATTCACTGTCCTAGGAAACCATGCTTACACTTTAAAGTGAGCTTTCAAAAATGATATTGAGTTATTTTAAAACTCAGATTGCACAAAGGGAGAGTTTGCTTTCAAGCAGAACCTCAGAAATGCTCTAAACAGCATTCCTTAATTCTTTAACTCAAGAGTTAAAGAACTAAGTATAATAAACATAACTGTAAACAGTGGAAATAATAGAAGGGAACCTTTTTGTTTTCTCATGGTAGAGAAGAGCTTCTTATGAAAAGAAATTCAGGTATTATAAAAGACTTACAGAGGTTATTAGTTTGAAACTTTTAACTATGTACAACAAAAGACACCATAAATAAAAGATAAATTGCAGACTTACAGAAAATATTATAACATATAAAGGATAAATAACCAAACTATATAAAGAGATCCAAAAATTCAATAAGAAGACAAACATGCCATTAGAACATAGTCAAAAGATATGAATAGAAATGTCACCAAGGAAATAGAAATGACCAAACAGTACATGAAAAGAATTTGAATTAAGAGCAGTGAGAGATGCTTTGCTTCACAGATTGGCCAAGGTCGAAAAGACTTATGGCATCAAATATTGGTGAGAATGTTCAGAAACTGACATTCCCATTTACTATTGATGAGAATGCATAGTCCTAACGTTAAAAACAATTTGGCAAAAAGAGAAATGTGTCAGTATTATTAGAAGTGATCAAGTAATTCATTTTTAAAGAATATTATACTAAAGAAATCTTAAGATGAATCCACGTGGCATTGCTTCTAATTGCCTCAAATTTTGAAACCATGCTCAATAGAGGAATGGTTAAATTTATTATGAAATACCATACTATTTACAAAAAGGAAAATCACACCCATATGTGGTGACATGAAAAGATATCCAAAATGTATTGTGAGATTTTTTAAAGTTACAGAATTTACATATATGTTACACATTATATGTATACATATACATGTATATATACATATATTCATGCATATGACAAGTATTTATATGACACATGAACAAGTATTTCCCTGATATTTTGTTCCATATACTAATGTGTATTATGCCTTAAAAAATAATACACTTTACCTTAAAAATGTTACCAAATCTTTTTGTCATTTTATTCGGTTAGCTGGACATCATGACAAGAATATTTATTTCATTTTATTCAGTGTCATAATCTAATATAAAATCTACAGGGAGAATTTACAGCCGCCTGCTGACTATTATTGGCCAGTATAACCAAATTAATAAGAACACTTGCAAATTTCAGCCATGTGTGGCACTCAGTGTTTCACAGAGCAGTAAAAATACTCTTATGTCAGTACTGTTTCTGTGTATGAACCATGGCATGCTCAAAGTGTCAGACAAAGCAACAGCTAGAGAAATGGTTAATGCTAACTCCAGAATGGGCCTGGTTTCTGTATTCTCTTGGATCCCTTTCTGAAAATGATAAAACTGTGTATTTGTTTACATTGCGAGTCAGGATTTGTTAGCCAAACCCCTTTAATGACAGAGTTGCTAGGAGCTGGATACTATAGAGACATGTGAAGAAGTCAGGAGTGTGACTAGGATATGGCTTTCAGTGGACAAATATTTTCAAGTCATAGAAATGGCTTCTTACCTGTCATTTTCCAGGTAAGAAGTCCACAATGGTATGTAATGAGAAAGTTTCTGCTACCTCCTGGATATGTATAGTTGGAATCTTATGTAAATTTCTTTTTCCTACAACCTCCAGGTGGTTATTTAATTGCTTTTTTTTTTCCTATGAACCTGGTACATCTTATTTCTCTCTGAAAATAAGTAAATAATAAAAGGGGTCTGAAGTTTCCACCACGACCACACAGCATGCCCTCTGATGAGACTTTGGAGATTCCTGGAATGTCAGTTCTGTAACACAGTCTAAGCAGTGACTCTTGGGGCACAGTGGGGTGGGGGAATCCCTGCTATGATAACTCACTGTGGGAATGAACTGCTTCAGCTCCTGGGAAGTCCTCTTTCAAGGACATGTACTGCATCTGTTCTAAAGCCACAGGACATAATGCTCATCATAAGAGGAACATATTAGCAAGGAGCAGTAGCAATAGAACTTGCTATTTTTCTCAGAGGATTCAATCAAAGATTTTGAAAAGAACTAAAAGTCAAAGCAAAATGTTTTTCCCATATTCTCTGTCTTTATAGAGAGATGCTTTTTGAGCCTTTGTGATAAAACAAGCAAAACCAAGCATAGTATTGACTGAAATTCTGTAATAGAAGTATATATACTGTCATATAAATTGTCACTTACACCTTTACTAAAAGAAGTCCAGATGAGGACCTCACAGTAATTTTGAAACAGCTTTTTTCACTGTCATTCTAGGGCAGTGTCCTTAGGCATATGACTTTCTAGATAGGCTCAAAATTTATTTGACTAGACTAGTATGAAGTTTAGTATAAGAAGCAGTAAAAAGGACACTTGAGTGTGACTGCTGTTAGAAGAGGCCCAGAGCAGATGCCAATGTGGCAGACCTTTTGGTTGAATAACTTCTGTAACAGTCAACAGAGTAGAATCATATAGAGTATGCCCTTTTAAAATGGTGTCTATGAACTGTGGGTTTCACGACAACACCGACTTTCTGCCTAGTTCATCGTCTTCAGGCTCTAGCACCTAGGTGACTGCCCAACACATAGTAGTGGCCCAATAAATCCTTAGTGACTTAATCAGTTAATGAACATATCGATCAGAACATTCATATACTATATCTCTGGATTATAGATGATTTTATATTTCTATTTTTGCTTATTTGTATTTTCTGAATGATGATGAATGACTCTTAAAATTTCTTAAGCCATTTTGCCATTATTGAAAGGTCCTTGGAACTCACTTGAACTTTTATAATTATTTTGTTAGTAATAAATACTGTATTCACAAAAATTTGTTTATGTAGGACATACGTTTTAAGCATATTTTTCTATCAGCATTGATGGATTTGGACTGACCCAACCACATTCTCTGCCCTATCCCTCTGTGACTGAGAGTGCTGTATATGTTAGAGGCCACTGGTTAGCATCAGGAATACTCTCTTTGGCCATAGAACAGAGTAAAACTGCTGGAGCAAGGCCTCAGGCTCCTGACCTTGGCCTTGTTATGCAAGTTCTCTAAACAGCTGAGCTAACCCCTGCTAGTGCTAATAAGAGTTTGTAATTAGACCTGAGGTGAAAAGAACTAAGTGTTCACCTCCAGCTCCCTACTGTTCAACAGCAATAATCAAACCCGAAGACACAGAGAGAGCTGTTTGATTCATAAATATGTAAAGTGGATAGGATGACACATCTCTGTTGCGGTTATGATATTAAATTCTTACTTGTAATTTTTTAGATCTTCAATGATAGATACAACAAAACTATAATTATTATTTATTAAAAATCATGGTTTAAAACATGTTTGAAAATATTTTTGTTTTCTATATGGAATAGAGTAATAATCATAAGCAGCAGAAGAATAGAGCCATAATTTATGAGTGTGTAGAGTGCTAGATTGTATTTTTTCCCAATGAAATGCAGAGATAGGAAAATATTATTATGATTTGTGTTATAACACTGGAGTCAGAACTAATACTAAGAAGTGTTTCCTCAACTTGATGCATGGGCTTTAGCTACGCAGCTCCCATCAGCACTAATGGGAGATTCAAGGCGAAAGCACCAAGGATAAAACGGAGACGATAATGCAAGGTTTGGAGATGCTGCCCATTTGAAAACTGGCTTTCGTTGTTATTTTATGTGCTGTTTTGTGCTTTGGCAGTTCCTGCTGTTAAACTTTTAAAATTCTACTTTCAGATATGGTACAAAGATAACATTTCATAATAAAGATACAGCCAAGCTTTTCTATCTTTTCCAATAAAATGATATAATGGATTACAATTCCAATTAAAAGATAGGTCCAAAGGTTTGACTAAGGTGTTGCTCAAGTATCTTAGTCAAATTTTCTAGACATTTGAATTTTCTAGACATTTCACACAATGGCTAGAAAATTCAGTTACCCATCTCTTTTTGAAAAAGAAATTAGGGGCTGGGCGCGGTGGGTCACGCCTGTAATCCCAGCACTCTGGGAGGCCGAGGCGGGCAGATCACGAGGTCAAGAGATCGAGACCATCCTGGCCAACATAGTGAAACCCCATCTCTACTAAAAATACAAAAAAAAAAAAAATCAGCTGGGCATGGTGGCGCGTGCCTGTAATCCCAGCTACTAAGGAGGCTGAGGCAGGAGAATTGCCTGAACCGGGGAGGCGGAGGTTGCGGTGAGCCGAGATTGCACCATTGCACTCCAGCCTGGGCAACAAGAGCGAAACTCCGTCTCAAAAAAAAAAAAAAAAAAAAAAAAAAAAAAAAAAAAAAACCCCAATAAAAAAAAAAAAAAAAAAAAAAAAAAGAAAAAGAAATTAGGTATGTTTTCCTGTCTCTCCAATTACCAGTCTATTTTATTCCTGAAATATTTTCGTACATCAGTAGTACAGCTATGTTACAATAAGCAACAAAATCCCTAGAACTATGTCACATGGCCATAATGAGCATGAACTGCAAGTTAGCATATCTGACAGGAATAGTGAGTCAATATGATGGGGCGTATCTTCCCCCTCCATGTAGACAATGTATCTGTACCCAGCAAGGAAAATTTAATCATCTGTGGCTGAAATGAATGAACATTTATGTCTTCTGCTTGTTTAAGATCAATAAATGAGTAGATGTTGCCTACTTTAATACTTCTGCTCTATGTTTAATTTTTGTGTATATAACTGATGGCAGCCTCCCTAATTTAGGGCACATTAGAATGTGCCAACCAATTCATTTTTGAGAATTAAAATGAAACAAATCAGTGTTTCACTTTGACATGCTCAAACAGCATGTCAGAATCTCCTAAGGTGTTTTATTGTTAATGGTAAAGTGGTAAGTATAGGTTTCAACACAGGCATAAACTTTTAATTGACCAGTTGTTTGAAAATATGGCTGGTTCATAGACTAATGGACATTAATCAGAATTGTAGTTTCTTTATATTCAAACGAAAGCCTCTTTTAAGACTAAATCCTTATGACAATGAGATCATCAACCTATTTTAAATTACCACAGTGGGAGAGCCATTATGGGTGGTGTTGATGACGCTAAATGAGCAAGGTAGTTAGGAAAAATAAGCATACAGAGTCATTCTCTTATTTCTCAATTATACCTGACCCCCAGAGCTCCACTGTGAAGCCACTGTTTCCAGGAGAGTCAGGATCCACTTGACATTGGACAGGAAGAGCTGTGAGCTCGTGAGTCACTCTGGACACCCATGCCTAGGGGAGTGCTCTTTTGAGAGGCGTGCCACTGCAGAGAAGAGAGAAGACTGCGAGCTTAAGGGCCTTTTGGAGCACAGAGCACTGCTTGCCTTGATGATCTGAGCTAGCAGCTGGAGTCTCGAGCTGGTCACCTCGCCTCAGCCAGGTGGTTCATACAGCGTTTAATTATCAACAGGGCTTTAGGCTTCCCTGCCCATAAGCTAGCATCAGATTGTGGTGGCATAGACCATAAACTTGTGCAGACCACTTTACATTTGATAACAAATTAATGAATATATGGGTCTCTTTTGTGTTATTTTGGACAACCAAAAAGAAACTCTTATTGTTATGTATGTAGGTACTGTCATGGGTGTTAACTGGTTGTCCTTATCCCATTCAGTCCCCCTTTAAAGACCCTAGATAATAGACCCACACAAGGCTTGTAGCTCCAAGGTCCTAAAGGACCCAGTGGTAACTGGCCATGCTCACACAGTAATACCAGAAAACTAATAATGCAAACCAAAAGAATCTTGAGAAGTTCCCTTTGCTTCCCCAGAACTTCTTCTCTCTGCCCTCTTGTGCTATTAGCACAGAAGTGCTGAAATCAAAACATAATAAAACTCCAGTATCCCTGCATTCAGCATTTTACAGCTCTCTTTGGAACCGAAGAGTAAAATAATACCTTAAACAGCTTGTCTCTTACAGTAGTCAGTCCCAGACAGCTGTCAACAGAAAAACCCCAAGTTGTCCAGTATTAAAATCTGCTGTTGTGAAAAGACTTGTCACCTAAACCTTGGCATTAGGACTTATGAGAATTAGTATTATTCGATGGCACTGACAAGTATTTGGAAAAGATAGGGTAACCTAGGAGAGTGGCATCCCATTTCTCCTAAATACTGCCTTTGAATTTACTTACTTAAAGGCTTGATTAAAATGAAAAGTTTTTTTTTAGTTAGTTAAGAAAGCAATTCCCCTGTGATACAACCTTAAGACAACCCTAGTACTCATAATAATTGTAAGACATTATATTTTTTCTTGAAAATCTCATCAAATCTTACCCACCCCCAACATTCTGTAATTTACAAACCTGTTACAGAGTCACATAAAATGATGGAATTTCTGTGGCAAAGCATTTGTGATTCTATCTTTATTTGGTTTTGAGTTGTTTACTGTTTTCCTCATACAGGCAGCCTCTCAAGCATCATCTAGCTGACTCTAATTCTTTGTGTATCCTGCAGAGGGAGGGGGACTCAATGAAGCATGTTCACTCTCAGGGGGAGAGGGGAGTTGGGGAGAGGGGAGTGAGGGAGAAGAAGATTGTGTAGGGGAAGAAGCCATTCGCTGTCTCAACATTGCGGTGTGCATGCGCTGACCCAGATGGAAACAGAGATCCCAACCTTGCTGCTCTGTCGGGTCCACTTTCCACTGAACGAAGAGTATGTCTGGAGCCGTAGCTGGGGAAGTGGAGGGCAAGGGTTGAGGACAGGATTTTTTCGATGACCACTGAAATTGGAGAGAGATATGAACTTGAACTCTTAAGAGGGAGGTGATGTGGTCTCCAGAAAGGCAATTAAGTAGACAAGAAGTGTGGGAATTAGGGATCAAAACTGCGAGGCGAACAGGTTGAGTGGTCTCAGACAAGTTATATTTAACCTCAGTGTCTCATTTTCTGTATATCAAGCAGAGGTGGTGTTAGAATTAATTTTGCAGGGTGCTTTGAGATCCATTTATGAAAGACTAGAGCAGCCCAGAAGGAAGTTTTGTATTGCAGTTACAGTACTAGAAAAAGAAAAGACTCTCCATTTACTTTCTGCCAATCCCCAAACCCCCACATCCCGCAAAAAGAAGTGAAAGTAATGTGTCGGCTTCATCACCCAAGTATCCATGCACACTTTTCTTTCAGACCTTGGTTTGAGCACCAATGGCATAAAGTTTCTCTTGTTAACATTCTCTGTGGGCGTGAGCTTCCAGTAACTAACTAAGCTTACAGTTAGTTCTTAATATTATGCAGGCTGATAAGGTCACTGTTTTGGGTTGTGTCTTTGTTTGGTTGTTTGTTTTCTAGGATGTTCTTCATGCTTGATCATAACATTTCTGTACTAACTCCCCTAAACTCCTTTAAAAGTTCCTGAGATTTGACCTTTGAACAGAGAAAGCCTGCTGTTTCTGAGACTGACCATGAATGCATCCTCACTCTGCCTGCACCTCTCTTTGTGATTGCTTCCTCTTTTTTGGCAAACAGAAATTTCCAAGTTTTGTATGTTTGCTTACAAATAAACAACTCAGCTGTGTCCGCACCCTTTGTGTCAACATGAACATTCCCTTGTTCTATGTTTAGCTTGAATAATTACCAAACTGTTTGTAATTAGAATGTGAGGATGTGACCTCACAGCAATTTTTTCATTTCCTTTCTCTGTATTTAATACGTTTCAGAAACTGAAAATACCGAATCTCTGTGCTTTTTTTTTTTTGATGCTTATCAGTAATGGAAACATTGCAAAACAATCAGCCCAATACCTATGCTTTGTTCATTTATTGCCTTCTCTGAAGATAAATTGACTGTACTCAACTCTCTTCAGCATTTTTCTTCACCTAGATATTATTGCCTTGTGCAGCCACCCCAAGGTGACTGTTATCACTTAATTAAATCCTTGCACGCTGGGAAGAAAAAACAACATTGTTCCTTCATAACCCCAAGGAGCCTATTTTTAAGCCACTAAGCCTTTTCCCTGTTTTATTAACTTATTCCTGGCTACAACAAGACATACTTTTGTTGATGAGCAAAAGGTTATATTAGCTTTTTATTTTCTGGGTAAACTTATCTATTCTCTGGGAATAGGGAAAAAAAGGAATGGGCATGACAAGAGAAGGGGGGAAAATGGGGTCTCTTCAACCTCCCTGATTCTAGTAAAGGTCTCTGTAAACACTGAGCTAGAAACTAGAAGCAGGGGGATTCAGGGAAGGGAATGAGAAAATAAAATGTAAACATAAAATGGAAACAAGACTAAAAGTAAAATGATGAGACTGTCTATTGGGAAAAACGTGAGGGGTAGGGGACACCACTTTCAAGCTAAAGAAACCAGGCCTGGAAGTTGCATTTTTTGAAGAGGGATTATCTCCTGACACCTCTTTTTTGTTGCTGGCTTAGACTAGCATCTTTTTATTAATCTCTTGTTTAATGCATCTTCCCCCGCAAGTCAGGATTTCTTCTTTACTTTATGGTATTAAGCATCCATGATCATCAACCAGTTCTATACCCAGTTATGTTTCAAGGAATGAAAGAACTACTGTTGTCAGGGTATGTTTAGAGGGGTGTGTGTGTGTGTGTGTGTGTGTGTCTACACACACACACACACACACACAGTAGTAATAGGAATGCACAACCTGTAATCAGCAGTTTTAAGTGCAGTACTTGATATCAGAGTTCACTTGCTGCAAAGGAAGTTACTTGTTCATGCATAGTAAATTATGTACCTTTTAGTTTGTTTCTAGTCCATTAAATCATAGGCCAGAAAATGGGTTTGTCACTTCTAAAATTTGGACCCAAGCAAGCATATGTGTTTATTCATGATGCTAAATCATTTTACCACACGCTGTGTTCACCAACAGAGTAAATGCTGCTTAAAGCTGTCATATTGGCAAGAGCAGTTGACGCTGTGACAGGCTGGGGTTGGAGAGAGACCTGGTTCTTAAATAGTCAGATAATTAAGATATCTGAGCCATCCCTGATCACTGCCCACAGGTTACACTTTTCTGAGTTTCCCACGTAGAGCATGTGATTGGAAAAACTGATGCACTCCCTGAGATAGTGTCAGAGATACTTGGTGGTTTGGTGGCTGTCTCTAAAATGGGAAAAGTGTAAACACCTCTAAGAGGATGTGAGAATGAGCCCAATAATGCCTGTGAAAATTCCTGGAATGAAAGGGCTATCTGTACAGACACCGAGAGTTTTTCTCTTCCTTGGTCCATAAGGCCCTCCAGTGCTTACTTGTGTATATCTGCCCACTCGTCGTAGTGGATTGGTTTAGCTTTTTTCCTCTGCAGGTTCGTTTTTCTTTATTACTCTCCTTTCTTCCTTCCTTTCCTTCTTTTCTTTCTTTTCTTTTCTCTTTTCTCTTCTCTTCTTTTTTCCTCTTTTTTTTCTTTTCTCACTCTGTTGCCAGGCTGGAGTGCATGTGGCATGATCTTAGCTCACTGCAACCTTAAACTTCCTAGTTCATGCAATTCTCCTGCCTCAGTCTCCTGAGTAGCTGGGATTACAGGTGCGCACCACCACACCCAGCTAATTCCTTGTCTTTATAGCAGCGTTACCGACATCTCACTGAGCCAGGTTAGCATCCCTCTCCAGACAATGCCCTTTGTAGAAGCTACCCATTTGACTGTCACCCTGAACTGTGTTTGTCTGAACAGTTTGCTTGGTACCATGATGAAGTTACTATGAATGTATAGACATATTTTGCTGCAAATTTTGGTTGTGCTGGCCAGAAACTCTTCATGGCTTCCTCCAGACCACTTTAGAATACAACATATATTCACAAAATTAGTGATCATTTAGTGTCTGTCTGTCACACCTCAACATTTAGGCAGGGCCCTTCTCAAACCATGCTCACCAGCAATGTAGGTCTGGCCTGTGAGATTGTCAAACCAGGAGGCAACACAGTTTTCCTCAGTTGTCCTTTTTTTGTTTTTGGCAGTCCTCGCTGTCAATTCCTTGGATCCTTTCCCGCCCCAGTTCTCCACGCTTCATCTGCCCTTCCTGAAACAGAGAGGTGGCTGCCAGCCTTCGCGGACGAGCCTCCTGTGTGTTCACATGGCACCTCGGGCTCCTCCCGGCTCAGGGATGCAGTCCTTCCAGCTGTTTCCTATTAGTCTTATTTTTCAGTCATCTCATCATTTTTTGCAGTTCCCTTTTGAACACTTTCTAAATTCTTCTTTCAGTAAAGTGGCAATCCCCAGAAGTGAATTTACTTGAGATCTAAACAGTGCCAAATAAGAAGGAAAGTTAACTTAGGATTCTAAAATCAAATGTCCATGGCTTCTGTTTTATAGGCATTTAAATAAAAAATATTGAGTTGATCAATTGCCCCGTGTAAACAACTGGATGATACACACGTGCCTATGTGCACATGCACATGATGGGAAGGAGGTGCTGGCCTTCTGCAGGGCCACAGAGAGCAAGAGACACTCTCACAGACTCTGTGACTACCGCTTGCCAGGCACAGGGCAGCCAGCATCCTTGAAGTCATCCGCAGGCCTCAGTATGTGGGTGTTATTTGAAGGTAAACAGAACTGGACTTGGGAAAAGTTGTCAAGGGAATGAAAGGCTTTGGCGTCAAGTGTTTTCTGTTCTTCCTCATCACCCCCAGACGTGGCCTCCTGTCCCCACAATGGTGAACGTGCAGGCCAGTGCTTTGTGCTTGGAGGGCGTAGTTGCTGAGGGAACGCATGCTGATGAAAAGAGAACCTTGTTAAGTGTTCATTTCCTCCTTCCCTCATCTGTTTCTGTGTTCTCAGTACCCAGCTCTCATCTGAAACTGCAAACTGACTTTGAGGGAGCTTAGAGATAGTCTCCCCTCTAGCCCACACCCATTTCCATCTGCTTCCAGTTACACTTGAAGAGGGGACAGTAGAAACGATCCAGAATCAGTACAAACCCATTACAGTACTAGCACGTTTGGCAGAAACTTAGTAACAGATGCATGTTGCTGCTGCTATCTTTACTGCTTTCATACCTAGACGCTTCCATGTTTTCTTCAAATTCTTTATGGATTTTGATATCAGTCCATTATACTTTAGCCTGAAGGAGTGTTCAAATACAGCTGATTTTTCTGGGACTACTAGATGTCTGTTTCCAGTATTTAGGGGGCGTAGAAGAATTGCTTGAGGGGTAGTGTGGCCCAGGAGTCACCCTCTGTAAAACATGCCACCCGTAGAATGGGATCTCTTCAGTGGATTACGATCCACCAAGGTTTGGCTTAAATCATACTTAGCTGACTGTCAAGTCTGGCCACCTCCTCTAGGGTGGCTTTATCCCAACCAGAGAGGACAGCAGCCATCTTTTTGTCCCATCTCTGCTTTGAACATCCTCTTGGGCACTATCTTCCTTCTCTATGCCTCAGGGAATTCAAATCTATAGGGGAGTGAATGGCAGATCTTTGATATTAAGAATTCGAGAATCTCTGCCATGAAAGAATGGCGTCCAAGTCAATTGCACTACATGCTGCATAGCGGCCTGAATTTCAATTCCTACTGTACTATTTCCCAGTTGTGTGATCTCACTTTCTTCATCTCAGACAGGGATGGCAAAGAGTGTGTGTGTGTGTGTGTGTGTGTGTGTGTGTGTGTGCGCGCGTGTGTGTGTGTGTATCAGAAGTTGGTCTGAGGATTGAACGGAGTTGGTTCATGTGAAGTCCTTCTCCCAGGGTCTGGCACAGAGACCACCTCCACAAATGCTGTCACTGTTAATATTATTATTAAACTCTTTTTGTGATTTGGGGTCTGTTTATTTATATTTAGAGACAGG
This sequence comes from Cebus imitator, assembly GCF_001604975.1. NCBI lineage: Eukaryota > Metazoa > Chordata > Mammalia > Primates > Cebidae > Cebus > Cebus imitator. The sequence goes on from NW_016107359.1 coordinate 1,045,834, forward strand.
GTCTTACTGTGTCACCCAGGCTGAAATGCAGTTAGCACTATCATAGCTTGCTGCAGCCTTGAACTCCTGGGCTCAAGCAATCCTTGCGCTTTGGTCCCCCAAAGCAATGGGATTATAGGCATGAGCCACTGTCCCCAGCTCTGGTGCATATTTAATACGCAAACATATATGTGTGTCATGGACTGAATTGTGCCCCCACCCTCAGTTTGTATATTGAAGCCCAAATTCCCAATGTGACAGTGTTTAGAGATTTAGGTTATAAAGATTACCTTAATTACCTCCTAAATAAATAGGTTCCTTAGCATCACTGAAAGAATTGAGAAAACAAAGCCATAGATTATTCCATCTTCTCTATCATTGTCCCAAATTTGACAGTCCCTCTGAATCTGACCAGGGACACTCTGACAGAATCATGCTTTCCATGGTGAAGAAAACTAGAGGGTGGAATCAAGAAAGGTCTCTGTATAGTGCCAGATCTGTGAGCCTTCAGATACGGCCTCTTGCGGTGTATCTCCCTTGCAGAGGATTTTTCAAGAGCTGAAGCAAGTCCATCCCTGGTGAAAGCCACAGAATGTGCTGCTTAGCAATGATCGCAGTCAAGGCAACCTGCTCAGAAGTAGTTCATCTGCCTCACGCATCTCTTCTTCCTTCCTCAGTTCTCTTCTTTTGAGGGCTCCTGTTAGGGCTTTCTGACTCTGGAAGCCGCCTCTGCCACATCTCTTAATGAAGCCAGAAGTCTGCCCCTATAGCATAGAAACCCCTGCCACTTTCCTGGTGCTTTACCTAACCTGGGATGAATATCCAGATTCCCTTTTTCATGAGAGCCCTGTGAAGACCCTAGGCAGAGATATGAAAGAATTCAGTCTCTTTAAACTACTCTGGCTGATAACTGTATCTGCAATCCTGTTGTCAATTGACTTTGCAGAAAAGTGGTGAGAAAGGTCCTAATGTTTCAGCCCGTGTCCTCTAACACTGAAACACTCCTTCTATGAGCATCACCTGTAGGTAAGTGTTTAAGGCTACAAATAAACCATTCAAACTTCCTAATACATCTTAAGGGGCATTAGTAATACATTTCTTCCAAACACTTGCTGGATAACTTCCTGCATCTACCATTCCCTTGTGTGTGTTCTAGTAAGCCAAGAGATTTCAGCCTTGAAGGAGCAAGCATAAATGATTCGCAGCAGATCCTGTAGATTTTATTCTGTGTAGTAACCTATATGGGACAGGGATTTTTATCCTGCTCAATACGTTGATTTTATGTGATAGTTTCGAAAATTTTAATTGTGATAACATAGTTATCAGTAGGGGACCCAATATAAGGAAGACTTGCCGTTGAAAACTGTGAAGGAATGGGATTTCTTTGGCCATTGCCTTTAAGGATATGTTGCTTGTACCTTGCTGAGCTTATGAGAAAGGGCTGAGTTTGTTGGATTATACAGTATTAGATTAAGGCTAGTCAGTAGCTCACGTGAAATTAAGGATGTTGATAAACCATGCAGGTCTATATCTACAAATAGCCCATTAGGCCTGCCTAGTGGGTCATGTCTGTGTGCTGTTTAGGAAAAGGCAAAATAATATTGGCTAACACTTTAATTAAAGGCTCCTGTTGTGGCAGAAAAGGAGCCAGAAAGGGATAAAAATCTAGTGGAGAGGAGCAGCGAATGTCTTAACAAGTACAGTTAACCTGTAATGAGAGTAGAAGGCACATACAGAAAATGATAAAGACTTAAGGTTGTGTTTGTAAAACCCTTAATATATTTTTATTTGCTTTGGGATAAAAGTATTCCATTCGGGCTCAGAGGCCAGTTTGAGTCTTTAAGTGCTCAGTCCTTTAGGGGAAGTCACTTTTCAGGCTGTGACACATTTAAGTAGAAATTAAAGTAGGTCATCCTGTTACTAAGCATGACCCCCAAGCAAGACAGTAAAACAAATCTGACTGGTTGGGAAAGGTCAAGGCTAGAATGAGCAAATCTCATTGGAAGGAAAAGCATCTATCCCCAATATTCAACCCTATAAAATTCATACTAGCCTACACAAATTCACAGCCATTCTTGGTCTTCAGAATTTGTCAGTAATCATGCCCCCATGAGTCAGATGTATAGACAAATTCAGAGTTGTTGTACTGCGCTGAGTTCACATACAAATACATTCAGAGTAGGATTTATGGGAACATCGGCTGCAAAGTAGGGTTCACACACTCCCTGCAGCCATCAGCCCCTCTTTCACTAAATAGATGAATGCAAAATGCAAACCAAAAAATGAAAAGTGAAGAAGAAACAAAAGAAAAAATATGAAAGGGGTCTAAAATGAGAACATAGAAGGGGCAGAAAAACAGTGGAGCCAAACCTGTGCTCTGTCGTTTTCCAGGTGATACCACCTGACATTGCCCTTCCTCACTTTTTCAGGCTACTGTCATTCATCAGGGAGGTTGGTATTTACTTAGAATCTAAGTTATGTCTAACTTAGTTATGTTCTATGTCTAACTTAGATTCTAAGTAAGTACAAACCTCTCTGACAAATGTTATATCCCCAGTTGTAATGGGGATTTATTCTTCTTAAATTATTGGGACTTCATTCAAAATAATAATTCTGCAAGTTTATATAAGAATTTGTGGAAATTTTCTCAATTTTGAAGCTGATCATCTTGTAGTCTTCTGATTCTAGACTAAGGTAAATACCATTCGAGTAATGAAAATAAGTATTAGTTCATGTGTCCAGCTCTTAAAAGATACCAGGCAGAGGGGCAAGTGAAAAAACAAGGCTTGGAAATTAATCAGTATCTTTGTCCCTTCTTACACCATTGTTGTTGGCAATTCGGATGCCTTTGACGTAGAACACTGAGAAAGACTAAGAGGTGACAATTGTGGCTGAAGGTATTATTGTTATATATGGTTAAGGCCACTATAAATTCCGTAGACTGATTTTAATAAGTCTGATGGTCACTGAGATGTAGACTGTCATTCATCAAATGTATTGAATGGTGGAATATATCCAATTTTAAATTATTTTTGTTCTAACACATCTTCAGGTATTTAACACAAAAGTGGGTAAACAATCATTGTGCCTGTTAGAATTATACTGAGATTATTGATTCGAGGTTTCTAGTGAGCAAAGTACCAATATGATCAACTCCAAATTTCTTTTGGAATTACTTTTGATTGACACATCAGTGTATTTGAATGGATCATGCATAACCTAGATTATTGGTACAGCAAATCCCTTGTAAGATGTGTAATGCCATGACTGTTACACAACTTCAGTAAACGACAGAGTCCTAATTCACTGAAAGCAGTTTACCCAGCAATGACTCAGGTGTGTTCGGTGATAAGGCTCTGTAGAAAAAGTAGATATCAAGAGTTCTGTGGCAGCCTATTCCAAATAGCCCAAGTCAACATGCGCACTACGTTATATTTTCCCAGCAGTCTAACACTCTGTGCTGCTTAGGGAAAAGCAGAATAACAAGGTCTGCCCTTCTTTGGCTGAGATGCCAGCTACTGGCCTCTGACTTCACCTAAAGAACCCAAGAAAGGTAGAGATCACATGTGTTGACAGCACTCCAGTACAGAAGGGAAAGAAAGGCTATATCTGGACAAAAGTTATTGACACTTTCTTCTGCCCTGGGACATGTATTTGGTAGCATTATTAACTCCAACAAATGATTATCCCCAGTTAGTAATTACAGAAGCCTATGTGAACATGTTTATATTTATTTATAACCAAATGTCCAGGCATCTCAAAATGTATAGAACAAATCCGTGTCTGAAAAAAATGATCATCTAGTGACAATTCATGTACTAGATATAGTTTGCTTGTTGATACCCACAATCTATTACTTGCATAAAATTTTTCACTTCAAGATAATACTGAAGTACACCTTTTCAAGTATTTTGAAACAAATTTGAGCACCTATTTTATTTTCGAGACAGGGTCTCACTGTGTCACCCAGGCTGGAGTGCAGTGGCACAGTCTCGGCTCACTGCAACCTCTGTCTCCCGGGTTCAAGTGATCCTCCCACCTCAGTCTCCTGGGTAGCTGGGTCCACAGGCATGTGGCACTACAGCCAGCTACATATTTTGTGTGTATATTTTTGGTAGAGACAGGGTTTCACATTGTTGCCAGGCTGGCCTCAAACTCTTCAGCTCAAGCATTTTGCCTACCTCACCCTCCTAATGGGCTAGGATTACAGGCTGAGCATCTATTTAAAAAAAATAATAATAATCACAGTGGGCTGGGCATGGTGGCCCACACCTGCAATCCCAGCACTTTGGGAGGCTAAGACTGGCGATCACAAGGTCAGAAGTTCAAGACCATCCTGGCCAAGATGGTGAAACCCTGTCTATACTAAAAAATACAAAAATTAGCCAGGCACAGTGGTGGGTGCCTGTAATCCCAGCTACATGGAAGGCTGAGGCAAAAAAAAAAAAAAAATCACAATGATTATTTGATACATCAATCAGACATTTAAAACAATATTTGAGCCTATTATTTTTTGCTGTCTGATATGGTAGGTCAGAAAGGCACAGAGTCATCAACACAGTGGTTTCCATGGTTTAGATACATTCTTTGCCTTGTTCAAATCACCTTAACATACCTGCTTTTACCTTCAAGGCAGTCACTTGAGACTTTATTTTCGTATCTCAGTTAGTTATAGTTACCTTCTGTGTAGAAAACTTCATTCCAGTGATTCCCGTTAAAACTCATTGAGATTTTGGTGAGATCACCTTTTGATCTTGCAGATTCAAGTAATAAATGGCTAATCCCTCCTCAGTGATAGCATTGATAGAATTCCAGTCAGAATAGTCATTGAAGTAGAATCAGAAAAAGGAAGAAAATTCCAGTTTCACTTTTCATTTTTTAAAAAACCACAAAAGATTCACTTTAGAAAGCCAGTGGAAAATACCAGAATTGGATTTTCTTCTTTCCTAAATCATTCCACAAAATTACCAACACCAAAAACCCCGTATCTCAACCCAGTCCTTTCACTCTGTTCCTGAATTAGACCACAGAGGAGAAGCCAGGATCAATACAGCCAAGCACCACCGTTGTTTTCTTTTGTTATTTGGGGTTTGCTTTGTTTTGTTTGAGACAAGGTCTTACCTTTTTGTTCAAGCTGGCCTCAAACTCCTGGGCTCACATGATTCTCCTGCCTCAGCCTCCCTAGTATGCATTACAGCTTTCAATTGTGTAAATTAAGACAGTCATTTCATGTACACCTAGCAAATTTGGTCCTAGCAGTTTTCACAAGCTGAATTGTTCTTCTTTGAAGGATGCCATTTAGAGCATCACTGATGAAGATTTCTTATGATATTGTTGTTATGTTCTGGATATATGCAAGTATGTTAGCAAACCATAACAATCTATAATCTTTTTTGCTTCCCATGTGTTACATAGTCTGGCATGTAGGGATAAAAGCAGAAGCATTTCCATTTCCTTGGAGCCTTGAATAGGATGAGAGCTCTGTGGACAGACAGCATGTGCAGGTCCTACTCACCTAGACTCAGCAGCCAACTGTGAAATGAAAGAAGGTTAGCAAAGCAGCCGTGAGTCATAGCAAGCAGTAAACCAAGTTGTTTATCCAGAGATCATTCAGGACCGGATCTCAGTTCCATCAGAATAATTAATTTTCCTATAAATATATATCTCTGCTTCGTATGGAGCTAAATTCTGGAGCTAAGGCAGTGAAGCAACATAGCCTCTAAGCATCTGGAATTCACAGAAAACTAATATAAAGATTTCAATATTGTAAAATGAAGGACCCAGAAGGGATGCAGTTACTCACAAAAGATTTTAAGGACCATTCTGAGCATTGTTGACTTCAGGAACTAAATACTAGTTTCTGTTGTTGGCCCATCATATTTATAGCTGTATGTGGTTCTACTAAAAATTAATTGTTAATTATATGAATGATATATAAAATAAAGAGTAAAGAACCTAGTTACAATGATTTCCTGAAATTAACATAGAAGGCTTTCATGGCTCATGAATTATCCCCAACCAGAATTTCTGAACTATATTTGTAACCATGAAGTTCCTTTGAGTACAAATGTTTTTTATGCCTTTTCTCTGGAGATACAAATAAAATGTTCCTAGAAATAAAACACATAAATGCACCAGATTAGTGTCTGAGGTCTCTAAGTGGTCTTTTAATATGCTGAATTCATTAAGGGATTCTTTAATCATTGATACTACTCCTGATAAAAACCCCCTTACCTAAAGGAATACCTGTACAAGGCATTTATTATTTTGTCTTAAGAGCCTGTTTTCTAAGGTTGCCTACTGCCCAGTAAACAGTCAGGTTCATCTTATAATTAACCATAACAGAAGCATTGTGGGTTTCCCTGCCAACATCAGGGATGTGCTTTCAGGTAAATATGACTATAAAATAAATTTCTACATAGTCTAACTTATTTTCACATTGCCTTCTGTATAAAATGGTATGTATATACTACCAGAGAAGGGGGAAAAACAAATATATAAGTCTGAATGAAAAACTCTGGGACAGGAAATGAGGTCCGTGTTCAGGCCAGTTTGTATGTGGCATGGTCCGGTCTTACAAACCAGCTGCCTGTTGGGAGATGTGGTTCTGCTAGAGATTATTTATAACCTATGGGGTCCCCTATACAATTCTGAGCTCTGGGATCTTCTTCCAAAGTATGGGAATTTCTTCAAAGTCTGCTGGTCTTTTGACTGCATGTTTTCTAAATCTAGCACTTCACACCTTTCCCAAAAACAACACCAACCTAGTAAAGGTCTGGAACTTGGTCATCCAGGGGTCCATGCTGTGTATTCAGGGTACCTTGCATTGGAAACTGCCTTTGACTTGGGGATTTCTGTTTTATAAAGTTTATTTTCAACTCTGTTCATTTTCTTAGTCTTGGATCCTACAGATGCAAGAATTTTTTTTTTTTTTTTTTTTTTTTTTTTTTTTTTTTTTTTTTTTTTTTTTTTTTTTTTTTTTTTAAGAAAGCAGCTTGTGAGTCCTTGTCTCACTCCCCTTTGCAAACCCCAGGCTCTTATGGGCTTGATGCTTAATAAGAAGTCAACACGTGCTCTCTGTTGCAGTCAAGAGGTGTTTTCTTTTTCTTTTTCTTTTTTTTAAATTATACTTTAAGTTCTGGGATACATGTACAGAACATGCAGTTTTGTTACACAGGTATACACATGTCATGGTGGTTTGCTGCACCCATCAACCTGTCATCTACATTAGGTATTTCTTCTAATACTATCCCTCCCCTAGCTCCCAACCCCCCATCAGGGTGTGTGATTTTCCCTTCTCTGTGTCCATGTGTTTTCACTGTTCACCTTCCACTTATGAGTGAGAATGTGCAGTGTTTGGTTTTCTGTTCCTGTGTTGGTTTGCTGAGAATGATGGTTTCCAGCTTCATCTATGTCCCTGCGAAGGACATGAACTCATCCTTTTTTATGGCTGCAGAGTATTCCGTGGTGTACATGTTCCACATTTTCTTTATCCTGTCTATCATTGATGGGCATTTGGGTTGGTTCTAAGTCTTTGCTTATTGTGAATGGTGCTGCAATAAACATACACGTGCATGTGTCTTTATAGTAGAATGATTTATAATCCTTTGGGTATGTACCCAGTAATGAGATTGCTGGGACAAATGGTGTTTCTGGTTCTATATCCTTGAAGAGTCACCACAGTGTCTTCCACAATTGGTTGAACTAATTTACACTCCCACCAACAGTGTAAAAGCCTGCCTATTTCTCCACATCCTCTCCAGCATCTGTTGTTTCCTGACTTTTTAATGATCGCCATTCTAACTGGCTTGAGATGGTTTCTCTAATGACCAATGATGATGAGCTTTTTCTCACATGTTTGTTGGCTGCATAAATGTCTGCTTTTGAGAAGTGTCTGTTCATATCCTTCATTCACTTTTTGATGGTGTTGTTTGGTTTTTTCTTGTAAATTTGTTTAAATTCCATGTAGATTCCGGATATTAGCCTTATGTCAGATGAATAGATTTAAAAAATTTTCTCCCATTCTGTAGGTTGCCTGTTCACTCTGATGATAGTTTCTTTTGCTGTTCAGAAGCTCTTTAGTATGAGAGCTTCTATTTAGCCATTGCTTTTGGTGTTTTAGTCATGAAGTCTTTGCCCTTGCCTATGTCCTGAATGGTATTGCCTAGATTTTCTTCTAGGTTTTTATGGTTTTAGATCTTACATTTAAGTCTTTAATTTATCTTTAGTTAATTTTTGTGTAAGATATAAATAAGGGGTCCAGTTTCAGTTTTCTGCATATGGCTAGCAAGTTTTCTCAACACTATTTATTAAATAGGGAATCCTTTCTCGATTGCTTGTTTTTGTCAGGTTTGTCAAAGATCAGATGGTTGTAGATGTGTGGCGTTATTTCTGAGGCCTCTGTTCTGTTCCATTGGTCTATATATCTGTTTTGGTACCAGTGCCATGCTGTTCTGCTTACTGTAGCTTTGTAGTATAGTTGGAAGTCAGGTAGTATGATGCCTCCAGCTTTGTTCTTTTTAGTTAGAACTGTCTTGGCTATATGGGCTCTTTTTTGGTTCCATATGAAATTTAAAGTAGTTTTTTCTAATTCTGTGAAGAAATACAATGGTAGCTTGATGGGGATAGTGTGAATATATAACTTACTTTGGGCACTATGGCCATTTTCACGATATTGATTCTTTGTATCCATGAGCATGGAATGTTTTTCCATTTGTTTGTGTCCTCTCTTATTTCCTTGAGCAGTGGTTTATAGCTTTCCTTGAAGAGGTCCTTCACATCCCTTGTAAGATATATTCCTAGGTATTTTATTCTCTTTGTAGCAATTGTGAATGAGAGGAATGAGAGTTGACTCATGATTTGGCTCTCTGTTTGTCTATTATTGATTTGTAGGAATGCTTGTGATTTTTGCACATTGATTTTGTATCCTGAGACTATGCTGAAGTTGCTTATCAGCTGGGTCATCCAGGAGTTCCCACTGTGTATTTAGGGTATCCTAAACTGGAAACTGCCTTTGCCTTGGGGTTTTCTTTTTCATAAAGTTAATTTTCAACTGTATTCATTTTTTTAGTCTTGAATCCCACAGATGAGTCTTCTTTAAGAAAGCAATGTGAGTGGGAACCTCGTCTCATTCCCCTTTATGAACCCCAGGCTGCCATGGGCTTGATGCTTAATAAGCACTCAAGAGGTGTTTTCTATTGGAGTCAACAGGTGTTTTCTAAACAGAAAGAGCATGAGACTCACTTTTGTGGAAAGAAATGCCTGAAGAGGCAAGGATTCTGCACACCTATATCAAAGTGTGAAACAACTGAAGTACCCAGCAGGAGGTCTCAGCAGTGAGAGGAAAAGCAGTCAAGGATCCTTCATTCTCAGCTCTACCTCATGTTGGTTATGTGATATTGAGCAATGGATTTAAATTCTCTGACCCTCAGTTTCCTCATCTGCAAAGTAGGATTAAATAATACCTATCTCACATGTGACCTGCGTAATGTGACTAACAAATATTTACTTCCTTTTCTTTCCCCTGGTGAATATTGAATTAACTACACATTGTTTATAACATTCTATAACAATAAATGCAATATATGTTATATATAACATGCATAACAGCATATTCTATTCATATATACTATATTTAATGAAGACCACTTCCTTCTTACCAGTAGTTTGTAATCTACGGGATGTAAGGTAAATAGTTGTTATTTATTCTTTTAGTTTTTTTTTTTATGCCAACAATTTGAAAGACACCTGGTACCCACGTGTGTGTGAACAGCATATTTCTAGCCAAAGCAAAGCAGTGACATTTTTAGGCCATTCAGAACTAGCGCAATGTATTGTTTATATTACTTCTGCCAAGGTTAGGATTCCTCCTTTACCTTGAAAAAGAACTCTGAATTCAATGAGAGAGAAGCACGATAAGGAATAAGCCCTTAGGTTTGGAAGTCTACCATTCAATAATTTAATGTACGACGTGTACACAAAACAGATGTAGCACTGCAATGAATATTTGTGCTTTAAAATAACTATTGGGAATCCTCTCCATGAGGCAAAAGGAGCATCTGCTCACCTTTGCCCCAAGTAGAACCCCAGGTCCCCTTGGACAAACCAGAGATAATATGGATTAGGCCCTGTGGCTCAGAGGCCAGTGTGATTCCACCAAATGCCACACATTGTCTTTTTGACCACAGCCTATTGTCCATTTTGCTGGATGTTCAAATCAGTAAATCTGTATCTTTTAAGGCTGGATGTAAAGCTTAAACTAGCATCCCAGAGAAAAAAGGTTAACACCTTGATACACAGCTCCCCCAAAAAGGAATTTGAAGGAGCAGAAGCACAACCTCATCTTGCTCAGAAAGTGAGTGTCTTTGTTCTTATGTTTCAGCATTTTGCTAGCTCAGTGTCACTCCTTTTATTCTGCTGCCTCTCTTTTGAGAACTGTAGAGAGGCCGTCTATGACTCTCAACTGTTTCCTCACCTAATATGTTTGAATTTACATGTTGTAGGAAACCCTAATGAAAGGTGTCTTGAGGCATCACAGTTTGCTGTTCTGGACTTATTTTTTAGTAGAAAAATAGTCAAATTTAACTAATCGAATTTGGTGTTGTGATTCGGACACATGTGGCTTTTGGTACCCGACAATCTGAACCTATGCTGTCCTTTGTGCAGTGGACTGATTGGAAGGCAAAGGAAGGAACAGAAAACTCTTGGAGATTTTTAAGGGTTAATTAAAAGTCTAAACCTTTGATATGTTTGCTTTTATCCACTTTGAGAAAATATACTTGACTTAGATTGTTATTTCTGAAAGTAAGTCTTTTGTTTCTGCACAGTGCTGGATTGTTAAAAGTCAGATTGCAAAGACACAATTTGTGAATCTTTTTCTTCCCCATAAACGGATACATGTGGGCACTTTGGGCACCATCCAGGTTCTCCTTGAAGTTGCTGCGAGTCCACATGTGTGTGCGTGAGCAGTATAGCATCACTTCCTGAGTGCATTCAGAGGGCAATGTGGCATTTTAATGAGCTCTATCAAAGTGTGATTGTATCTAAAGCCCAAAAAATATAAGAAATATATCTTTTCTTTCTAATTCTTTTAACTGCTGCCAAAGCAGAGTGGAAAGATAGGCAATGGAGTCCTGTCCTCACTCTCCAGCCAGGATTCTCATAGGGTGCAAGGCCAGACTCACTTCTTCCCAATGCTAACCCATTGCTTAGGGAACGGAGGCAGTTTTCTCACAGAGCCTCTTTCTATTAACAGCAAAACTGTCTTAGCAGCTGTAAAACACTAGTTTCTAATGTCTGATAAGCATAGTGCTCAAATGCAGGCTCTGCTCTTGTCCTAACAGAATTGTCACACCAGTGAAGAACTCTGGGTTTGAAGGGAAAGTTGAGTATGTCAGAGATTGTTCTCTGTCACGTCTGGGCATTTTCTCTGCAGTCTGAGCCTGAATTGGAAGAACATCACAGATGCATGGCACATTGGACAAGGAGCACATGCATGCATTTAAATCATGTATATCTTACTTTTTTACTGATGTAATTGTGAAATATGTTCTTTTTGCATTCATAATTAGGGGGTGGAACAGATGGTGAAGGCTTAGTTTAAAATAATCTGTCATTAAAATAACCTAGCCTACTGGTAATTCTTCTCTCTAACTGGAGTTAAGTCATAGGAAAAAAGTTTGGGGTGATTTTTCCCCCTTCTGTACTGGAATGTCAAAGAAGGAACAACTAATTTCAGAGTGCTTGTATACTCACTTAAAAATTGTCCCTATCAGAGCACCATGGTAATATGTCACTCTGTGAAATTTGGCTGTACAGGAATATGCACAAAAAGGAAAACAGACAAAACTCCTTTGACAAATATAAATCCATTTAGCACAATGCATTAAACATTAGTATACCTTCAATCATGACGCTGTGGTTAGTTCCATACCCTGCAAGGAAATAACCTCATCATCTGACAAGTACCGTTAGAAGCATTTGGCTTTTGGGGTTAAGAAACTATGCCTTATACTTTATATGTTACAGTGATGTCAGGGAATATAAATTATAATTACAGGCATTATTATTCAGAGATGCTGTAACTCCTGACTTGTGTATCCAAGCCTCACTTCTTGCATGTGTATCTCACAGACTTACTGGGATATGACAAAGGAAATCTCCAATCAGCCCTGTCTGGGTAGCTAAGAACTGCTTTCAATAATAAGAAAACTGTCTTGATAAATCAGATACTTGCTTGCATTCTTTAAAACGTCTGTTTTACTGTTTCTTCTAAGATTTTGTTCTCCATCTGCTTTGAGGAAAGCAGATAGATTTCAGCATGGCTTTACAATAAATCTTCTCGAGGAGGGACTAGCATTAACATTTGTGTAGGTTCTTTTTCATCTTAATCCAACCTTAGTTAATAATCAGAAAATTCTACATAGTGAGTAAGAAGATGTAATTAACCCTTTGACCCCAGAATCTTAATTGGCGCCTGTTGAAAACAGTGGGCAGTTAAAAAAAATTAAAAAGTAGCCTGCAGTGATTGAACAGCGCAGTATATAATAGCTTTCTTGATTCAAAATTTTAAAAACTTCCACAGAACTTTCAGATTTATCACACTTGGTTTCCAAGACTAACTGACTGATTGTTTTCCTCCTCCTCCCACCTTTTTAAGATAATATCCAAATTAAACCAACCACGATGCTACCCTTCAAACTTTTCTAAGTGGCAACATACAGCTAACTATAGACAGAGACAGTCCTGAATCAGAAGGTAGTGGCTATGGGAAAAGTGACCTTGGCAATATACTTTAGACCTGATTTCATATCCCATTCTTTATTTGAAAGGTAATCAAATCTGAGATATGGACATTGATCTCAGACTATAGGTATAATTGACCAAAATGATAAGCATAAAAGTGAAAAATATGGTGAATAAACCACTTGGTGGTGGTGTGTCTGTGTGTGTTTTTGTATGTGTGTGTGTGTGTTTTACTTCTCTGATAACTAACAACTAATTTAACTAGCTGTTTTTTCCCCTACCAAATCGGCTGTTATTTTTAATTGAATTGACTGGATGTCTTTGTGTCATGTAGACATAGACTCATTTTAATCTCACCAGGAAATTGGAACATGTGTTGAAGCCTCTGTTTTTGCCAAACAAAACTGGCCAGTTTTTAGATCGCCACTGCTTAATAGCATCAGATGTTTAGCCTCCAGATATTCCTCTACCCTGCTATGGTGCCCAAACCTCCTCAAATATTTTAGTAACTACATGAAATCTGAACCTAATGTTAAAAATCACAATTCCCTTTAGTAAGGAAGTAAAGGATATGCGTAGATAGCAAGTGACACATCTATTCAGAAATAGGACTGGGTGTTTTAGAGGACATAAAAAAAATCCACTCTTTTCTAAATATCAGGAGATATCCCAGACCGTAGTAGAAATCTGTGGAATCTGAATCTGCAAATAATCTAAGTCCATAAGCTGGACTCTTCAAGAAAATAGTTTCCATCCTTATCGTAAGGATTATTGCTGAGTTTAAAATGAGGAAACTGAGGCCAGTATAAGAAAATTAAATGCCAGTTTATTCAGCTCCCGGGCAAGGTTCTATGGTCCGGAAAAAGGGTCCAGAGAAGTCGAGCTGACTTCCTGGGGCATGGGGTTTTTAGGGCTATGAGTAACAAGCAACAGCTGGGTGCTCTGACTGGCTCCAGGGGAGCGGGATTGGGATGGGGTGGGCCGTTATTGGTTGGCAGGTTGTCAGGCGGGTTTTTCTAATGCAAGAGCCGGCCAGGGTTGCATCAGCCGGGGCCTTCCAGGGGAACCGTAGGTGCAGAGTGCAGAGCCAGGTGCCGGGAGCAGAGAGCAGTGCCAAGTGCAGAGGTGGGTGCCGGGTGCAGAGTCAGGTGCCAAGTGCAGAATGGGTGGGTGTGTCCGGCCTCCTAGCCAGGCAACCAGCCTTATACTTATTAGTCATTATGGTATTTGTGATACAAGGAAAAAGGAGCACTGAGCGTGGAGGTAGAACTGGATTTCATAAATCTTGACTGAGTAGTCCTTAGGTGCTGGCTAAAGATAAATAAGGCATTGTCCCACTGTTGAGAAATTTGGTGATTCAAAAATTCTCTGGTTGGAGAACTGAATAAGCCAACCAGAAACATACAATGCCACAAATGCTTTAATAATTGTATGGGCGTGAAGAAGATTTTATCCTGGCTCTGCCACTAACTGGCTATCTGATCTTGTCCAGCCACTTAGCCTCTCTGTGCCTCAGTTTCCTCCGCTGTAAAATGAATGTTTAGAACTATAGGAGATTATCCCCACGCCAGCTTCATCAGTTCATTCTTCTGCACCCAGACAGGTTTCCAACTGTCCCTTGTGTCCTTAGAAGTTCTCCTGTGATCTGTCTTTGTGTTGTTGCTCTAATTGAAAATGACATATTAAAATTTGAGAAGATGACTTACACAGTTTTCTATGATTACGTACCAAGCCATGGCTATCAGGTCAAATGGAAAACCTAACAAGCCCTTTTATAATCTCCAAGGCAATATTCACAAAGGGGACGGTCCTAAGTCTCATGAGTCATCCTCAGGAGACATCTTGTTTGAGGTAAAGGTATGTTGAAATCAGATTCTTCCCAATCATTAGGAAGGAAATATCTCTCCCTTTGCACTGGTTCAAAGTGAGGTTCCAGTATACTACACCCTGTGCTTGAAAGGCTCTATCAGAAAAGGTTCCAGAGGGTTTGGCGTTTTGTCAAAGGTAAAGAGCCCAGTTCCCTTAGACAGTATTTTATTCCCCATAGCTGGTTCCGGGAGCTATTTCGGAGCAAAATGGCCAGGTGACCTCCTGTGGAAATAACTTGAGTACTCTTTTGCCATCCTGCTGCATGAACTCTGTCTTCCACCCACAATGGGGGGATTCTATCATTTGAACAAAAATTGCTCAAAAACAAGGGATGATGTTTAAGATGTCACAGGCTGCCTCTTAGTGTAAATATTTTAATTTTATAAATGCTGTGAATATTTGTCTTTTCATTAATTCACACATGTCAATTCAAGAATCGCTATTTTTGTGGGAAGGTAGTATAGTTAGTTAAGTCCCACTGCCAAGGTTCAAATCTGAACTGCAAACTAGGAATAGGCTTCTCACCTAACTTCCCTAATCCTCAATTGCCTTGTATATAAAATGCAGATAATAATACAATAACTTCATATAGCACTTGTGAAAATTAAGAGAGACAATATGTGCAAACTGCTTAGCATGGAATGCTTAATAAATGTAAGCTGGTATTATTGTATTACTGTGGCTAAAAGCTCATCTCTCATGTAACTTGCTCTTTAGAAGGAACAGTATAGTGTGACTTTTGAATTGTTTTCAGAACCCAAGAAATCAGAGGAGGGGCTTGGGTGTCATCCATAGTTTCTGACCAATGGAGCAGTGAAAATAGGTCAGGAAACATGAAAATCCTTTTTTTTTTTTTTTTTTTTTTTTTTTTTGAGACAGAGTCTTGCTCTGTCATCCAGGCTAGAGTGCAGTGGCATGATCTCTGCTCACTGCAACCTCCTCCTCCTGGGTTCAAGTGATTCTTGTGCCTCATCCTCCCAAGTAGCTGGGATTACAGGCGCACACCACCACACCCAGCTAATTTTTGTATTTTTTTTTTTAGTAGAAATGGGGTTTCCACCACATTGGCCAGGCTGGTCTTGAACTCCCAGTCTCAAGTGATCTGCCCACCTCAGCTTCCCAAAGTGCTAGGATTACAGGCACAAGCAACTGTATTCAGCAGAAAATCCAAATTTTATATATCCATACATATGTGTGTGTGTATGTATATTCATACACACACACACGGCCCCATATACATACATATATAAGAAATCAGTATTTTAGGAGAGTTAAATTATTGCTAGGATTTGAGGAGGCAAATATTTCTAACTAAATTTACACACTTCTTCCACCTTTCTATATTTTACAAGTTATGTCATTAATTTAGTGTTTTCACATATCTTGCTCCTAGCATGGTTTTCCTATATTTGCAAATTCACAGACTTTTTAAAATACCACTCATGTTTTAAAACTTTTTTTCCCGGACAAGCAGCACTTGTGCAATGTATCTTGTTAAAAATAAATATAAAGCAAAACAGAAGACATGGGAATGACGGAGGGTGTAAGATGCACTGGACTGCAAGGATTTGAAACAAATTTATTCTCAGTTTGAATGCTATATTGCAGTTGGAGTTCATGATGATTTACATCCTTCATCAAACTGAAAATGCAACCCTCAGTTTGGAAAGTGGACTGAGGTTTTAGGAGTTACAGATAATGTGTAGCATCCTTTTTCTTTCTTTCTTTTGTTTCCATTTCAGGAGTTGTGATAGAAACTAGAACTGATGCTATAAAACTTGAATAGAGAGTTTTGCAAAATAGGATTACAGTTTGTAAGATTGCAGCTCATATACATTCTCCCTTAATGTATTGGCTTTTCCTGTTGTTCTAACACAGTGGGCACTGGGAGTAAGGAAGACATAATTCCTTATTAATTAGCAAATTGTTGATGTTCATAGTGGTTCAAGTAGTGATTTTTACCTGCTCTTGATATAGGAAGCCTTTTTTCTTTCATTTCATTACGATCTTCATTCCTGTTCAACTATTTAATGGAGAATCTTGCTGATTTAATCTCAGTGCCCAGTGAATCCAAAAAAATAAAGGCAACATGTCATAAAATCAGCATGACCTTATTTTGTACATGAATGTAATGTATCTTGATCAAAATGACAGAGATATAAGTCCCTAAAGTAAAAGAAAGCTTTCAGTCTTAATTCAGACTTGTAAATTGTTCATGTATAATGCAATACTAAATGATCTTAGGACTTTCATTAAACACAGGGAAAAAATGGTCTTAAATTCAGTATGGCCAGGCGTGGTGGCTCATGCCTGTAATCCCAACACTTTGGGAGGCCAAGGTGAGCGGATCACCTGAGGTCAGGAGTTTGAGACCAGCCTGGCCAACATGGTGAAACCCCGTCTCTACTAAAAATACAAACATTTGCTGGGCATGGGGAGCACGTGCCTGTAGTCCCAGCTACTCAGGAGGCTAAGGCAAAAGAATTGTTGGAACCCAGGAAGGCAGAGGTTGCAGTGAGCTGAGATCATGCCAATGCACTCCAGCCTGGGAGACAGAGCAATACTCTGTCTCAAAAAAAAAAGAAAAAAAAAAAATTGATGTATTGCTTTTTCTCAGTTGTCTTACTAATTAAATCTGCATCCTTTATATTTATTAATCTATTTATGTGTTTATTTTTTTCCTGCAGTCCCTGGATGGCTTTGTATTTGCACTAAATCAAGAAGGAAAATTTTTGTACATTTCCGAAACAGTCTCCATCTACCTAGGCCTCTCACAAGTAAGTAAAACAATTTTAGATTCTTAGCAGTGATTATGAAGCCTTCTTCAGCCTCATGCTTTTCCTTCTTCAAGGAATATGCTGTTTAGCATGAATTATCAAATTTATTATTTAATGGCTTTACCCAACTGTTATCTCAAAGTCACTGAGAAACCTGTGTGTCAGTGTTGAACATTCAGAATAAACTTGTGCTCAAAAACTTCAGTTCCCCTCCCCACCCCCCAAGGATCATTATTAATTTATTGAGAACAAATGAAGTTTCTTCCCTTGGTTGTTTTGAACTTTGAAACCTCTGTGCCCAGTAGGAGAGGGACATACTAATAGTGCTTCCCTTGTGTCCTATTACTGGATGTTTATGGAGTACCCTGCATTATCCTGGGAGCTGACACAATGGCAGGAGTCATTTGGAGTCAAGAAATGCTGAAAGAGACCATTAAAATGTGTTGCAGGGAGGGTTCCAGCAAGGATATATTTTGCTGCCTTTGCAAATGCTTCCTAACGCTGAAAGATGATTTCATAAAATAAGATGGCTTTTCATTATTTGCCATTTAATTACTCACATGTGTTTTTCGGAGGGTAAAAGAAAAGAAAATGGAGGCTGATGGGCCACGGACAAAATCCTGGATGTTACTTCTCAATATTCCTCTGGAACACAAAAATTTCAGTTCTAGTGAATTCCAAGATGTGGGCTGCATCTAATGAATGCCAAAATATCCTGAAGCAAGGTTTGCAATTCAGCTAATTATCCAGATGTTTTCTCCATAGAAATGCTGAACATCTGGGCATTTGCACCCATACAGGTGATTGGCTAAGTTTGACCCCTTTCATCTGGTGGTTTGGCATGAGGAAAACACAGCCCTCAGTGGGAGGGTTTTTGTGTGTGTGTGATGATCTGCCAAGCTGGATAATCTACTGCTCATTCAGTTGCCCCTTGAAGCTAGAGATAGAGATAAGATTTGTCTCTCTCCTTTAAAGCAGGACCCGCCCCAGACTCGTTGCTTCTGAAAGTTGGCACAGCTCTAAGGAGACATCCAGCACGGCTGGACCCTTTTGGCTGTTAGTGAGTTTGCCGGGTAATAGCTAAATCAAGAAAGGCATTGGAAAATAATAGAGAGAGAGATTTGGCATGTGAGGAGGCTTGGGGAAGGAGGTGAAACGCTGCCAAATTTGATTATTTACTGTTGAGAATCCAGACGAGGGTCTGGTCTGTTAATGCTTCTTGAAGAACATGCAAGCTCTCAGCTATAGTGTATGCAGTAATTCTACTTTATGTGGACTTTAGCAAACCAAATGATAGAAACTGAGCTTTTATCAGCTGGGTATTAGTGTTCTTGTATCTTGTTTAAAGATCTGGTTTTGTAATAGCCTTTAATAGACTTTAAGCCTTGTCTTAATCTGTCTGGGACCTAGTATTGAAAATCTTCAGTTCCGAAATTGGTGAGCCACCATGTTGTTACGTTGTTATTACCACATAGAAGTGGAAACACCACTGTTTGTTGTTCTGCAATGCCCGTATTCATCTGTTTATTCGGAGTATCCAGCAAAGTTTAATAAGCCAGTAAAGAAGAAGGATGAATAATTAGTTTAAGCAGGTAAATGCTAATTAGGGAACTCCTGAAAAGCATCCATTATATACTAGCTCAAAACACATTTTACAGCCCTGGTTAGTGGTGTAATCCAAATTCTGTCAAGGCAACTGCATTTTCTGTAATTGAGATGTGTATGTTTGCTTTGCATAACAGATGGCTCTGTATGCTTAGACTGATAGCTAGGAAAATAATAATTGCATTATTCTGGCCAAAAGAATATTAGCTCTTGGGTTTTGGCCATTTCAGTCAGTCCTCCTGCCAGCACAGCATATGCACATATATGGATTGGATTTTCAAGGAAATTGATGCATCTGGAATAGTGCGGCCATCTGAAATATCATCTGTTCAAGAAAAATTTGGCTTTAACCCTATGCTGGTTTCTCCTTAAAAGTATTTTATTTAGCTGCTTTTCTACTGTATCATCAAGTAAAATCTGAGACAAATAATTGAGGTTTCTGTGAAACAAAGCAGCTGTGTAGACATGGTATAATATCTGGCAATTTCTGTGCAATCAGTCCCTGCTTTTATATATAATGGATTTTAAAGCACGTACCAGTAGTCAGCATCTTGAGTTATTCAGGGGCATTCCCTGGCCAAAATGTGCCATTGCCTTTTCCTCTGGTGGATGTGTTCAGTGTTGGCAGAAACTGTCAAATATGCAGGTAGAGGCTGTGAGATAGGAGATAGGGGCCTTCATTTGGCAGCACTATGCAACTGAAGTGATGAGGGGTCAGTCGGTAGAAAGTGATTTTTGTATATACCAATTTATCTATTTAGAGTTCAGAGCTAAAGCTTAAGAATAGTTCTGGATTAATATGAAAATAATCTGATAAGAACATTGTATATTTTTAAATGCCCGAAGCATGAGGGGAAAAAAATCTATGCTAAAACTCCGGAAAGGAGTTTTCCGCGCACACACGCACACACACACACACACACACACACACACACACACCCTTCATTAAGTGCAAACCAAACGCTCTGCTTGTATTCTACAACTTTGGCTAAGTGGTTATTCCATCAAATTCTGGACAGTGATAAGGAATCTGTAAAGTTATGGTCCCTCCTTTCCTTTTCAAATAGTTTTGTTAAATAAAGACAACGTGCAATTGTCATCAAAGACTTCTCTAGTGAAATTGTTAAGGAGGACCATGAGCATGTTGGTTTGGTACAGAGCATAGCTATGTCTGTATTTCTAACTCTCAAGATATCCCTCCCTCAGTTTTATTTTCTTTCAATGTGTATATAAATATGGTGGCTTTAAAATGGCTTATGCTCAGGAAAGAATTAGGATTTTTTGGGGGGGTTCACAAGAAAACAAAATAGGGAAACTTCTGAGCTCTGTTGTGTGGCATGGGGATAGAGACAGCCAGAGTGGATTTTCTCTTTGACATTTCCTTGAGTGGGACAGCTCCTGGTGTCCAGGGCATGTGTGTGCCGGGTATTCTCTTTAAAGTATTGGCATCTTGTTGTAATTATGGGAATGAGTGAATGATGATGATTTCTGAACTTCCTCAACAGTCCTCTTGATATTGTGGGATACACACACACACACACACACACACACACACACACACACACACACACACACACACACCGAGACAGAGAGAGAGGGGAGAGGGGAGAGGGGAGAGGGGAGAGATGTATATATTTAACCTAACAACATCCAAGAAGTGCTTTCAGGTTATAGACATATGCTCTGTTGACTTGCTTTCCTGTATAAAAATGATTCCCAGTTACTCACCAAGAGTCCTTATATTAAAGGAAGATTCCTACATACTGATGCTGAATCTTGCTTGCATGGAGACTGAATAACTTCTTACATTTGGTGATGGCATTCAGCGCTGTTCAAGACAGCTCTGCTTTCTAGCTATAATGGAACAGGCAGAAGTGAAAATGAAAGAAAACAGAATGGGTTCCCTAACACCAAAAATGTAGCAATGATATATAGCCAGCTTTTATGAAATCTCTTCCAAAATGTAAGGGGCTTAATCTCCAGAGAATCCAAAAGAGACTTTACATGATAAATAAAAGTATTTCTAGTTGATATAGGATTTAAAGCTTAGAGAAATATTTATTTGTTGGCTTATACTCTCCTCTTTCCACAAAGGATTTGAAATAGCTTACATAAACACATATGATAAAAAATAATGTCAAAATAGAACTAGGGAATAAGGAAAAGAAGATAAGCGAAAATAGGTAAACTGTTACCACATAGTATAAAAACACAAAAAAAAAGAGAAAAAGAGGCTCATAAAAAGACCATTTATTACAGATGGTCTTTATTAAAGCTTCAGATTTAGCCATGAGCTTCATGGTAACCAAAGCAAAAAGGGAAATACAATCAACCATCAAAAATGAAAAACCATTGTTTCTTAATGAAAGCAAAGTTTTTCTGGGACTGAAATCTGAAAATCTAACATAGGATTTTGGTAGAGCTAACCTGTAGATTATGACACTGGTATGCTTCCACTGGAGTCCACATTCACAGCAAGACTGTCATGATCCACACAGCAAACACAAAGACCCAAATTACAAATCTCAGAAGCAGACAGAAGCCCACTGCCCGCCAGCCGTAGCTGTGCAGAAGACCATTTGGAGAGTGACATTCGGTTCCTGCATCCACGCCTCACAATAGCCCTGGCTCATTTGGTGGTTTACATGGTTTCAAATCGACTGTCCTTCACCCATACTTACATCCTGCATTTTCTTCTAAATCCTCCTGAGAAATCGAACATTATAGTTGCCAGAGGCAGAGGACATGTAACTCAGTTAACCAGATAATACAACTGGACTCACATCTTCTGAAAACATTTTTTTCTGGAAAATGAGATGAGACAGGATAATTATAATGTGCACCTATGCCAGCAAAGTGCTTTCAAGTTAATACAGGGTCCTGTTTACAACAAAGTGAGACCCAGAGCAAGCCAGGAAATTTGCACATTTGCATGGGGTGATATCGTTAGAAAATACCCTACGTGCCAGCTAAAGCCTCTCTTGAAATGTGTTATAATCACCCCCCACTACCTCCAGTCCCCTCATGCACATAATGAGTCACTTCCCTTTTTCTCACCAAGTCCTCACCCTTATATAAAGTATTTCCTGGCTATTGTGAGCTAGCCAGAAGGTAGCTGCAGACAAGGTTACAAATTGGCTTGATTCAAGGCAGCTTGCTGAAAGGGGCAGGGTGGCTGCAGATATAATAAGAGTTAATAGAGGTGAAGGTGAAAGGGGGTAAGTGGTTGTTTTAAATTTGGGCTTTTTTTTTTTAAGCCATGCAGATATATTTGCCGTAAACTCCTTTCCCTATCCTGTTGTTCATCTCCATATTTTAGATTTCTCTGCATTTGTTATATAGAATGGCAAATAAAATTACAGCTACAGCACACAAGTACAAGGTCAAATAAATGACAGAGCTCAGTCTATTTGTGAAGCTATTCTGAAAGAGAACCATGGTGCCAAATGTGGTTTATTTGAATAATAAAGAAGAATTAGATTCCCCTGATAACTTGGCCGAGGGCCAATAAATCACTGGAGGTTAAAGATGCTTTGCAACTGCCATGTCTTTCTTTTGCTTTTCCAAAGTGCAAACCTCACTCTTCCATTCTGTGTTTTTCAATGCAAATCAAGTTGAGGTTAGTATGTGGCTAATACTCTCACTTCCATGCTTGTAAAAGATATATATATTTCTTTAGTGGGGTGAAAAAAAGAAGACATTAGCTTTCCTTACAAGTTATTACTCTTGTTTGGCATCATCACATCCTGGAGCTGGAATATAAAGACACAAAAGGTATTTCAACACAGCAGAGGGCTTAAAATGATGGAGCCAACTGTTAGCATTTTTGCAGTTGGTGTTCTAAATTTATTCAATGCTAGGATAACCTTTTAATAAATGAAAGCAAATACTGTTTTATGCTCCCCCCTTTTCAAGTATTTCAAGTGGACACATCTTAATTTTTAAAAAAGAAGGAAAATATATAATTTTCTGCAGCTTGTGACCCCCCACCCCAACTAGCAAGTCCACATTTTTCTCATGTACACTAATCATAAAAAGTTCATCACTTCTGGGTGTAACAGAGAAAAATGCCCTTTTGAATGTGGAAGCTCTCAGGGTTTGGAGACTATTGAGAAAATATAAGTATCAAAATAATTCAGAAACAGTACAAGGCACAGTGGCACATTATCAATTTACAACATTTAAATTGATAAATGCTTGGTGGTGAAGGCCTACAAGGGCACTTTGAAAAGCAAATAGCGACCTGGTGAAGAAATTGATTTTTCCCCCCCGAAAATGACTGCATGATGCATCATTTGACTGCATGCTGTCCGAGTGCTTGACAGAGATAATCTCAGCAATCCCACGGGTGACCTTATCGTTCTCACCAGGGCAACTTTGTCTACGTTCTGACTTTGTGCATGTCAAGGTTCCTCCCGGCAGGATCCTTGGGGGAAAAAGTTCCTCTGTTCGATCCAGATATTGAACTGCTCGTTCTTCACCCTTTTCCTTCCACCCCACCCTTCCAAATAGGCAAACACGCCTCTTTATTTCATCCATAATTATGAATGAGCCAAGCAGAGGAATATAGCTCTGTGCTTTGTATCTTTGTTGAAGCTCCTAATACCTTTTAGTTCATAGTTCTTAGGTGATAATCTATATTGGCAGGGATCTTTTTATCAGAAAGAGTAGGAGAATTCCCTGATGTTCTCCTGTAATGCATTGCCACCTTGAGCAGAATGGAAAAAGCTAACCAGTTTCTTTCTTCTCTGTACTTGCAGGGTGTTTTTTTTTCTCCCTCCCCTATCATCTTTACATAGAATCCTTCTGAAACGCTCTTAAGTCATACATGTCAGTATCTAATAATATTGTTCTCTCGCAATCCAATGACTTAAGGTATTTATCTTATAACCTTAAACTTATGTAACAATGACATAAAGCCCAGGTAGCACGTCACCTGTCCTATTTGGTTTTGAATCCCAATGGCAGCCTCTTTGCAGAGATTCGATAGAATCCACAGGGCTTCTTCAGGACCATTGGTGTTTGGAAAGTATTTTTCTTCCACAGAGAAATAATCAACCATTTTTTTGCTTAGAATTTTTCCGTTGATGTATATGAATGCGTGTATGTGTATGTCTGTTGATCAGTAATCTTCCTGCCACACAGCTTGTCGTTGATAATTACAATTCTTGATTAGCCACTTCTTGAAAGCAGCAAATACCCTGCCAGGTTTGGCACCCTGGAGCTCTGGTCCCCACTGCCTCTGACACCCTCAGTTCACCATATTCAACCCCTTTTACCTCCTTCTTTCATCCACAACATTAATTCTGAGTGAACAAGACGTGCTTCCTTGCTTTTGACAAGATTTGCTGCAGTCTCATGCGACAAAAACCCAACACTCATTCCAGATTCAGAAAGTAGGATTTATAACAGCATTTTAATTTAATGTTGGATGTCGAACATATAAAGAGATCACAGTAGTACTAGAGCTGAAAATTGATGCCTTTTTTATTAGTGTCCTCTCAGAAGTGGGTGAGACGCTGTTTGTGCAATGGAGCACAGAGCAGCACAGTCAGATGAATGAGGATATGCTATCTGCAAGGAATCATATTTCAAGCCACTGTCGGCCTCTATTGATGTGCTCAGAGTTGAAAGGTTATGCTAGTAAATGCCATCCGAATTTCCAGCATTAGAAATCGGTAGAATAATCTGCTGGCTGTCACTTTATGCTCAGCTTAAATGCACTGCATAGGGATGTTTTACTTATTTTAACTCCAAATTAATTTCTTATTACTAGCACATTTCCTTCTCTTCTCATGCTTTCATCAGTGTTCAAATGGGACTGATTTTTAACAGGTCTTCAGAGTAGGCCACTATCTGTGAAAGAAAATGAAAGAAATGCGCGTCATTCTACGTGAGAATCGTGTTATTCTTATTTATTCCTTTGAACATATTTTTCCAGACAGTGAGGCTAAAACACAGGAAGTTTGTGCACAGGGAGCTTTTCTTCTTAGACTGAATCATGGAATCTCAGGATAATTCAAGATAAGCTTACCATTTTCAAAAGTATGAATCAAAGCCCTACTTTGCTTCTTAATTTCTGGAGTTTAAGTGAGCAAGGAAAAAAAGGAAGATGGAGTATTCTTCATTTTGCAGATGAGGAGATCTAAAGTCAGAAAAAAAAATGCTTCATAAGGAGCTAGCTCATTTTATTTGTGTGGATTAAACAGTATTTCCAGATTCATTTTGAAGTAGAGAACTGAGCAAAAGTAAGATTAAGAAAATTTAGTCATCATTCTAAGTCCGTAATTTATTCATTTTTAAATAATGAAACGGTGTTTTTCTGAATTAACCCATGTATTATTCATGCAGGCATTGGCAATGTAATGTCCCTGGTTTTCTGTAAAGCAATATATATTTCTTTGCCTGACAAGCAGTATTTTCTATATGGTATTAATTTAATGGCTTATTTTATTATGCAAAGTTAGAAAGTAAAGATAATTTCTGTCCATAATGTGGTGCTTATAGAGGCAATATATGCAAAATAATCCCTCTACACTTAAGCCAGCCATCCTTTCTCAGTTAGCCTGGACCCTGTAAGAATGATGAGTGAATACAAACTGCTCATATGAAGAATGAGAAATAACTTGACCTTCTGGGAAGGAGGTCATAAAATCATTAAATTCATGTGAAATCCAAATTTCATTTCTATAAACACATTCAATCTATATTGGGTTTTAGCTCTTACATAAGAAGATATGATTTTCTTGACAGAAGTAACATGGCAACAATTTCACTGATAATTTCAGTAGGGCTATAATAAGGAAATTGGCTTTAGATTTTTGTGTAAGTTCTGGAACTAGGCTGGTAACCTGAAAATTGGTGTCAGTTTTACACAACAAATGCCCTATGGCTTTTTATCTTTCATCCTCACTCCCTTCTTTGGAATGACAGTCCAAAGATGTAATCTCTTTTTCTTAAAATCATCATTGTTAAAAAGACTGATAGCAGCTGAATTATTTAAAGTATCTTTTAGATGCATTTTTGTGTAAATATGTGTTTATTCACATGCCTATATATGTTTATAAATGCATACAATTGGTTTCTTTCTGATATGGTTTTCGTGCCTACTGCATTTTTATCTACAGATATAAATAATTTCCAAAATGATTCACTAAAGCAGCAAACCAGGTTTTCCTTTGGGTGTCTCTTCCTCCTTTCAGGCTCCTACAGCTGCAAATTTACCACATTCAATAATAAGACAAAAACTTTCCCTGATGCTGTTAATTTTTAATGTGCTGGCAGATTAAATCTATTACTTACAATAACTATGGAAACTTTTTGAGAGCAAGAGAATGTATGCAGAAAGAAGTTTTCCCTGGGAAGGAAAAAATGTGGCCGAAGATTGTATGTTTTCAGGGCAATTCAAGGCCCTTGGCAGAGGTGACATAAATGCCTCTGGGCCATGTGTGGGTTTTGGTGAATCTAGGAAGTATGTCAGTAATAGGCATTTGAGTATCAGGTAAAGAATTACAGACGCTGCTTAGATTTGCATCTAGGTTTTGGAGAAGCAACCTTTATAGTAAGAAACCTCCTGCCTCTTGGCCTTCTTTCACCAATGGAAACATTGTTTTAGGACCACAGGTAATCCTGTTAGCACTGCTTTGCCATTGAAACAATTAAAAAAGTGTTTTTTTCACTAGGAACACGCTAAGGCTTTAAGGAACATACACATAGGGGATGGCTTCATGGACCTCTGAGTTTTATTATACTATAGCCTTTACCTTCAGGTGTTTGTTCCTACTCTTCTTTCTTCAATACTTCTTTCTGGTTAATCAAAGTCCCTAATTAAACCTGGCATTTATTAGGAGCTTAAAAAACATTTGTACTAAATGTGCTTGTCCTTATAAATAGGAGAGATGCAGAAATATTTCCAGAAAATGTGAATGAAAGTGCTAGCTGAGATCTGGCTCTTTACCATAAAATATACAGCCTTGCTTTGCTTTAAGAAATGTGAAGGCTAAAAACCTGCCAGATGACTAAATAAGAGATTATTTGCATTATAATACAGATGGGGTATTTGTGTTGCTTTTAGTGGTGAGTTCCTTTTTTACCTTTAAATGTCTATCAGAGTTGTTATCTAATCTACAAAGTCAAAGGGGAGTGAAGGAGAGAGAGGCATAAAAATTAAAGTATTCAGTAGCATTCCGTTTTAAGATCAATCAGAAATGAGGATGGAAAATGAGGTTGTGTTGGCAGACAACTTTTTAAGATCCCTCCTAGTAAGCACAGATCTCCTTAGCCTTGGTTGCCAAGTGCGGTGGAAATGTTGCTTGCAACTTGGTTGTCTGGAAGAGGAAAACATGATCCGACTGTTCACTCTAGCTGTCCAGGGTCACTTCAAAGTGCTGTGCAGCAGAGGTTTTGCATGCCTGTGATGTCCTATCTACATATCTGTGTGAATTAGAAAAGTCTACACATCCCTGAGGACAGACAATGCAAATTCAAGGAAAATAAGAGGTGAGACCGTGAACCAATTCCCTGAAATAATAATAAAAAAAACCCCATAATTTTTCCGGTTCATTAATTAAAATTGACGTTGCCGGGTTTGCAAAAACCAAGAAAGGACTGTGCCATTCCACTACATTTCAAAAGCTTTTCACTTGAGCAGACAAGTAAATCATGCAATTACTGGGACTCATTCAACTCTTTAGTAAAAACACGGGCCTGCAACCTTGGCTGTAGCATACATGGAAATTAGAAGAGTTGAACTGAAGATATTTCTAAAATGTCACAACTGCTCTGTGACATTGGATGATATGTTTATCCTTTCATTATCACTTAGAACACCTGGGGCGGTGCTCAGGAAATCAGATAGTGCCTTTTAAAATAATTATAAAAGAAGCATAGATTAGCAGGCTGAAGGGAAAACAGACAATCCTGAATCATGACGTTACTAATTTTGAGCTGTTTGGGGGCATCAGCTTCCAAGTCACAACAGTGTAATAACTGACTGCAACTGTCAGCAGTACTGAGGAGAGACGGTGCCAAGTATGAGTATTTCTAAAAAGCAAATGTTTCCTGGAGATGCGATCCAAGCATTCAAATTCTGTTTATAAAATTAAGACACTCCGTTGGTGGTGTTTCCTATTGTCAGTTTCTGGTTGGATCCTTTTGTCTGTTAGACATTCAGTCTTTGGAAAAGCAGGAGAAAGAGCTCTGGACTGGGATCCAGGAGACCTGGTTCTGGTCTTGCCTCTGCTGCTAGTCAGGCCAGTGACGTTGGAGCAGCCTGAATCTTCATTTTTCTTAAGTGTGAAATGAAAGGGCGGTTTCTCAGGCTCCTTCTTCTTTAAAATGTGTGCTCTCTGCAGTTCATCCAACGCTGGACATTTTTTCGTAAGCACTAGGGTAGGGCTGGGGGAGGGGAGCCTGGCGAAGTAGGCTATTTTATTTTTAACCTTCAAAGGAATTTAGTTGAGCAGATGCTACCCTGAACTAGTCAGAGTAGAAAAGAAATGATACGGCTTTTAAAGGGCACATCTAGCATATCTACTGGAGTAAAGTAATTCTGGCAATGCTTCAAAGGATATAACTTTTGATGGTAAAGTAGGTAGGCTATGGAATGAAATCACATATGGCAGGCTGTCAAAGTCTCCTACACTTTCAGTACATTTATATAAGTGCAAATGGAGGCTGCTTAGATGGAGTCCCTAACAATTTCCTGCTAAGACTGCTTTCAGATTATCTGATATTATTTGACTAAATTATCTCTGTAGAAGCTGAGGACAACTTTTATGATCAAATATTTTGAAATTAGTTTTCCTCGTTGGCAGATTATCTGAAATATGAATTGCTCTCGTTTGAGCACTTGAAATTGAAAGGCTTTTGGTAATGGCAATTATATAAAAACAAAGGTACTGAAGTGCTGTATATCATGCTGAAGGGGATATGTTTATAGGTCAGTGATGTCAATAACTGGAGTTCTCACAGATACCTCATCGTTACCCTTTTATTGTGGGCTAATGCAAAGGACAGACTGACTTTGTTTTTTCACAAGGGTATTTTATTTTCTAGAGTAAATACTGATTTTATTGACTCTAGACACTTATACATCATCAATTCATATTTATTATATTTCACAAACCTTTCATAGGGTGTCGGAGGATCTAAAAAGTGGTAAATACACAGCAAATATATCAAATTCGAACTCATTCTGAGGTATTATTCTCACGATTGACTGGTGCACTCCTGATGCCCTCTCTGTCAGGTATTTCACTCATTCTGTAAGCCTTATCTGTTCATGTTTATAGCCTCCTAATTAACAGTAATTATAATTAACTTTTTTTAATTTAAAAGTTTATTTTAAAAGGCTTTAGAACAAGAAAGAAAGGAAAGTACATTTGGAAGAGGCCCAAGCAGAGGGCTTAAAGAGCAAGTGCTCTAGCTAACATTTATGAAGCTATTACTCTGTGCCAGGCACTGTTCTAAGTACTTTAAATCAATTAAGGTTTGTAGTCCTAATTATTGTTACGTACAATTACAGTCTCCATTTTATAGATAAGAAAACTGAGGCAAAGAGGTTAAATAACTTGGCCGAGGCCATACACTGAGGAAGTGGCAGAACTAGGTTTTAAACCCAGCCCACCTGACTCCAAAGCACTCATGTTAACCAGTAATGCTAGTTACCTCTGGACGGTTTTACGTAATTGGCATGTTTAATTATTCGTTTTATGTGTTAAGAGAAACTGAGACATGGTACAATTAAGCATCCTGCTCAGAACCATAAAGTAGTTATTCTCACAATGTTAATGGTGTAAATGAACTTCTGAAAACATCAGTAAAGTTATAGAGATATACCTGAAACTTCAGACACTCAACATTATTAGAAATATTCCAAGATTCAATAGTAGTCCCAACCAATCAATGAAACAGATCCAAAACCAGGGTTCCCATGACACTAATTACACTTTTTTTTCTTCTTTTTTTTTTTTTTTTTTTGAGACATTCTCACTGTGTTGCCCAGGCTTGAGTGCAGTGGCATGATCTCAGCTCACACAACCTCTGCCTCTCAGGTTCAAGCAATTCTCCTGCCTCAGCCTCCTGAGTAGCTGGGACTACAGGCGTGCGCCACCACACCTGGCTAATTTTTGTAATTTTAGTAGAGATGGGGTTTCACTGTGTTGGCAAGGATGGTCTCAATCTCCTGACATCATGATCTGCCTACCTCAGCCTCCCAAAGTGTTGGGATTACAGGTGTGAGCCACCACACCCAGCCGACACTCACCACACTTTTAGTTATATCCATGCATGCTGGCATTCAGCTACTAGTTGCTGAGTGACTTACGTGTCCAAAAACTGTGCTGGAAACTGAGGCTATTAACAACTAAGGCATAGTTCCTGCCCTTAGGGAGCTGGTGTCTGCAAGATGCCTTAGACATGGCAGCCAAGCTACAATGACCTGAGTAAGTCTCACATATTTTAGTGAATACTGAATGTCATGGTCACAATAGACAGATCCACTACAAGTCATGAAAACAGAATGTGGATGACTAACTCTGCCTGGAGAAATTTTCAAAGAATTTACTGAAAAAAAAGTAACGCTTTCAGTCAGCGCTTGAAGGGCATTTTCCTTGTAGGAAAGGGGCGCGTGGTATTCCAGGCAAAGGGAGGCATATATACAAAGCTATTTTTTTATGGGAGAGATGAGTCTGGAAAGTTAGGACTGGGCCAATTTGGAAAGGTATCAGAGTAAGCTAAGGAAATTGGAATTTTTCCTTTAGACCCTTGGGAGCTGTAAAATATTTTAAAGGGGAAAGTGCAATATTAGATCTGTGCTTTAGGGAAAAATATAATTCTGGCTAAAGAGAAATGGACGTCAGAAAGCATCCTCCAATTAAAAGACTGATAAATAGTCCAGAAAAGAGGTGAAAGTGATTACATTAGGGCACACCAGTGGAAATAAAAGAAGGGGGTGGATTTGAGAGACCCTTTTCTGGTAAGATCGATGCTGTGGTGACCAATCAAATGTGGTAGAAAGCAAGAAGGAAGTACATTTTTAAAACTTAGTTTTGATTTAGACATGTGGCATTTGAGAAGCTCATGGGACATCTGTTGAATGGACAGGCTTCAGAGCTCAAGAGAGACGCTGGGTTCAAAGTTCCCGGTTGGGAAGTGGTTAGCATATAAATTATACCTGGGCCCAAAGGAGTTAGATGAGATTACCAAGAAAAGCCTGCAGTTTAAGAAAGAGGGAATATGTGCTGCTGAGAGCAAACCTGAGAAAACCTGTTTACTGAGAGGCAGAGGAAGGGAAGGCGGCAAGCATATACAATGCAGCACAAATGATCAGAAAGCAACTTGGCCAGTATTCTCCTCAGGAAGAACCCTGAGAAGTTGTCATTAGGAAAGGCAAATGAAAAGGCTTTCAGAAAGAATGTGGTCAAGTGTCCAAAAGCTAAAGTATTATAAGGAAAGATAAAAAGCCATCAGACCCATCAGTTCCAAGATTTCCGTGATTTGACTGTCATCTGGTAGCAGTAGTGAAGACGGGCCCAAAGACAGTGGCTTGCGGGGCCAGAAGTCCAAATGTATTCAGCAAATTTTGGCCTCTCTTCCAAGCTGCTTGGTGGCAAAGAAAGGAGGTGAGGTACGTGGAGGGAGCAAGGGGAGAGAAAAAGTAGCTTGAGGGAGAGAAGGTGTTGATGGATCCCATTTTTAAAGTGAGGCAACTTTAAGTGGAGAATCTGGGGTGTATAGAAACATATATTTAAAGACTCAAGAGAGGGATCCTCATCGAACCCAGGTCTCAGAAGAATAAGCTTGATCGTGTGAAAGGGGTGAACCTAAGAATAAATTAGGGTTATCTCTTGCTCATTTTCTGAGGAGTAGATGGGGAATGGACTTTGGAGGTGGGAGGCGGAACGGAGACAGACCAGTTTTGAGCTCAGGGTGGCCCTCACCCTGGTAAAGGTAAAAGCAGAAGAATATGTAGTGTGCTTTGCTGGGATTGGTCAACCTTGGTCCATGCAAACAGTGGTGGAAAGGACAAGGACGCTGAATTACCAGTGATGCCAGCCAGGAGGAAAGCTCAGAGCAGGAGAGGCCAGTCACAGGGCAAGGCCAGAATAATTCTGACTCTTTTCTACCAAACACGTTGGGAGGTTCTGCCCCGAGACAAAACTCCTGGGAGATTCTAAGGAGAGTAATGGATTCCACTGCAGACCACCACATCATGCAATTAACTTTTACCATTTAACATAGCTTGTTAACCACTGGTGTATAGTTGACTTCCCTTTAGCTTTCGACTGTTAACTGATTATCGAGTCCACAAACACTGCCAGAATCCAAGATTTGTAGATTGTATTTGGCGTTCCCATTTTTAACATCTGATCATATGAGTAGAAAGGAAAACATTGAGAAAGTATTTTCTGAAATATTTTAGACTTTAAAACCCTCACTTCCTTTTCCGTGATCCTTAAACCACATATAAGCAGCCCATATGAAGAATAATTTTGGCAGGTCTCTCATTTAATGTGTAGGTTTTCTAGTTGTTCCTAACATTTCTCTGAATGCTGAGGTTCCCACATTCCTTTTCTGCCTGGTTTGTGTCTCTGCACAATTAGAACATAAGTGGTAAAAAGAATATTCTTTTAGAGGTACAATGTCTAAGGATGATACAGTCCTTCAGTGAGCCCTTGGTAAGAGAAATCATTTGTTTGTTTTGTTGTTTGGAATTTATTTTATGGTGAAAAATTTGTAAAGGCCTTTGGGATTTTAAAATCTATTTCTAATTGTTCTTTTGAACGGAAATGATTATAAAATAGAAAACTATTTAATAATTATAACTACATGCATCTACTGTAGTGATGATTTGGTTCACATCAAAGTAGATAATGTAGAACATGTACATTTAAGACCTTGAGTTTGAGTATGTGTCTCAATATTGCTTTCATTTCCTGAGAAACAGAAAATGGAAGGAAAGAAGAATGAGAGAGGGTGAATGGAGAGAGAGGAAACTAGGAAAGAATAAATATATTTGTAGCCCCCCTCTCCCACCCTCTTTGTAGCCACCTCAACCCTTAGGTTGCCAAATACAAACCTGTAGCAAACTGGATTTTACAAATATTTAAATGGAATGTGTAAAGTAAGCCATGATCTACGCCTGCTTGCAAAAGTGGGCCTATTAAATGAAACAAATGCCATCCATGTCTGTTTCCCGCTGAGGTTATAATGTGTGGGATGGTTCTAGTGCCAGATTCCTTCTGCATTCGGCATCATAAACCACACAGTTTATAGTACCATATGAATTTGTAGAGCTGATTGTTTTATTATATTTGAGTGTAAATTTTTCATCCCTTTCAGTTCCACCACGATTCTCAGAGAATACAGGTTTTGTGCTGATACGATGTTTCCTAGCTCTAGGCATGGCCTACCCCTACTCCTGACTGTAATTTACTTTTTGGTGTCTGTCGCCTTGAGCTTGCCTTCTGACTAGCTTGTTGAATGATGTGCTAATCCATTATATTTTTCAGACAAGTGTATCGACCAGTATAAACAGACTGGAGGGCACAAACCTAAATGAAAGCTATACTTCCCTGAATCATTTAAAAAGCTACTGCTTGGTGGCAGTGTGAAATAACTTGGCTCTGTACATTAAGCAAAGGCAAGGGAGATCTCAATAAATAAAACAAAAAATTGAAATATCCCTGCCTGCAGGAGTTGTGTCCAGTTTTCAGATGTTCACCTTTATTCATCTCTATTGTTTTAACCTGATGATCAGAAAGGGCCACTTTAAAAATGCCTTCTTCTGATATAAATTGAGAGTGAAACACAATGTATAACACCTCCTGCTGTTTGTGAGGCATTCCTACCCAATCCCGAGTATCTTTCACTTATTATAGCATGTTTATTCAAATAAAGAGCAGAAAGTAGGCCCTCAGAAGAATTTCAGCAGAAAAATTAGGCCTTAGATTGCCCCCTTCTGAGTCCTTCTCTTTGAAAGACATCTGGAAATGATTGGCCAAATGGGTTGGGAGAAAATAAGTCTCAAATTAATATTCCTTTTTTTAAAAAAAGTGTTAGCAGGACCCGGAGCACTTCAACTTGCAAGGCCAAAACCAGGAAGTAAAGATTTACCTGTGTCAGTATGAGTAAAGACACTGTAGCTGTTGAAACTTTTGGTCAGTACATTCAAATCTAACCTAACACCTGTGGAAATGTGGTGTTCTTTAATTTAATTATGATTACAACTTGACCAAAGTGAAGTAATTCCTCGGGGATAAAGAAGGGCCCTGTTTTTCCCTGGATACTTTTGATGCATGTGATTTTCACAAATACTTATCCTGGGAATTACTCATACCTCTTCAGATTACCAGTATGAAAACTCTAAACCTACTCTTCCCAAATCTCTTCCTCTGCTTTCTGAGACTTGTGAGGCTTAGGGTGTGCTTTCACATGTGTTTTGTCTTTAGCAGCCAGGTACGGCTCATCACAGACTGGTCTATAAGGAGGTGGGAGGTTTCAGGGCACATTGCTATACCTCTCATTTGATGGTCAACGTAAGCTTGTAAGGCTAAGTATGAGGATTTTATGCCCATTTGACAGATATGAAAACACAGAGAGAGCAAGGAAGTAAGCCAGGACTCTATTCCTGCATTCATCTCTCATATCCCATACCATTCCTTTTCAGAGGTCGCCAACCAATGCTGAGATTTTTATTCTCCTGCTGAAGTGAGGGGGTGAGGGATAAAGTGGGAAAGACTGTCAGTCTTTCGTCTCTAAAATGTCACAGTAAATAGTGCCTTTCAACCAACAACAGCCCCAACTAGCTTACTCCTTTTAGGACCAGAGAAAATTAAAGCATCGTTGGACAAGAATGCCTGTGTAGACCTTGAGCCATAGTCCTTAACGACAGCTTGAAATTCTGAACCTGCAGGTGCACTGACCTGTATAAGGGGAATTGGCTAACAAATCCTTCCCCCAATTCCAAAGGCAAGTAAACAGGACTCTTGGTGGCCACACACAACCCATCTTTGATCTCTGATGCAGTGTCTTTCAGTCTTGTGCCAATTTTGAACATCCCCCATGGAGTTTGGAATTTACTTCTGGGCCTTAGACAACTGTTGGGATGGCATATTTTCTCTAGTTCTTTCTAAAGGCTGTTACTGCTCACAGCTCCCTTTGCTGCTTTGAGAGTTCTAAACCTCCTCTTCCTTTGCCTCCTTCTCTCTTCACAAGCCAGATGAACTACCGACACCCGTCTTTTGCGCACTCGGGGGTTTGGCCAGTGGGGGTAATTATCTATCCTATGTTTTTAAAAAGCCATCAAAGGCCTGGCTTATCGTAGACACTAAACAAATATTTGTTGACTGACTGAATATCTTCCAACTTCCATAGAGGATTTTGCTCATATGTTAATAATCCTGCAATCAGGGGTTTTTTAATGGGTCAGTCAGTCCCAGAGTCTGTTTCAGTCTTCCACTTTAATCAACCAAGAGGAAGCATGGCTAGCATCAGCGGACTTTTAGGAAGACTGGTTTTACTGGCCCAATTTATTCATCATCTAATGAAACCACAGGAAAAATTAAAAAACAGGTTTATCTTTTCTCACAGAACAGCACATTAAAATAATTATAGGGAACTCAAATATTTATTGAGAATAGACCAGTGTGCCAAGCTCCATGTCAGCGGTGTGAGCATTAATGACAACAGCAAGTTATACCTGTCTGAGCAACTGCTATGTTCCAGAAACTATATTAAGCCCTCATACCTGGTTTCTCAATATTCTCAACAATCCTAATGAGGTAGATTCTGTTATCATCCCAGTTTTATCCAGAGCAACCTACACTAGCTAGAGCGCGAGCTCTCACCTCCCTGATGGAAAAGTGAAGGTGTCTGAGCAGGTTTTATGCAGAAAATGAATTCTAGGGTATGTCTCAAATATAAGTCTTCTTATTCACACATCTCAGTAAGTCAGACCAAAATAAATAAATAAATACAGAAATAAATCTCTTCTGGGTTTCAATAATAAACCCTTACAGCTAGAGAAGCATCATATTTTATTGGATGATTTGGGATGGGCAGTTGAATGATCTACAGGATCTCTGTATGTGACTTGACAGATTTCATATTTCAGTTCCTCAGGAATGTTCACCTGTAAAACAAGAATAATTATTCAGGCCCTCTATATATTATAATGAAAGATGATAAAGACTGATGAAATATGGATGCATAGAATGAAGGATTCAGAATAAATGTACTCCCCAGTTCATAGACATGCTATTAGTAATATTAGAATTGTCCTCAAATAGTTTCCCTGTTCGGCTGTGCATTTAATTAGGGGTCTTTTTTTTTTTTTTTTTTTTTTTTTATTTTTTTTTTTGGTTTTTTTTTTTTTTTTTCTTCATTTGACCAGTATGTATTAGGCATCTACTCAATAATACTGTGGGGAATAAAAAGAAGAGGAAGTTAGCCTTAAATTGGGAGTATCAAAAATAAGCAGTGCAATGAAATATTTTCCTTAAATTTTTTTTGAAAGCTGCCAAAATTGGAAGTAAAGGCCTTATTGTAGCTACATGAAGCCAGACATCAAGGAAAAATGGAAAAGTTCAAGCAGAAATACAGATGTCTGAAAACATCTGGATGTTTTGTATCTTGTAGATTTACCATATGGATCGTCTATAAAGTTCTTTTGTTTTATTTCAGACTTTCAAAAATAACTTGAAGTTACATTTTTGTGCTTTATAGACAAACTATTTTACTAATATACCTTTGTTACTCATACAATACTAAACCTTTCTACTGGGTAGTCTTGAAGCTACTTTCACAATGTTTATAGGCTCACTGGCTATGGTTGGTAACCATTTTTAATATATTTAAAACATTCCAGGATCTAGAATTTGGCCACTGGACAAACCAAGTAAATGCTGAAGGAGCTTACATATGCACAAAGCAACTAGGGGTCAGAGAATGAGCTTCCTGTATGGAGATTTCAGAGCAACCAATGCCTTCTTGATTAATTGGGCAAAAGGGAGAAGCTGCCAAAGGTGTGATGTAAAGCTGATATGTTAGTAAAAAATCATTGTTTGCTGTGAACCTAATCCTATGCTTAATAATTCCTTTCTAAGATGACTCCAGGGCAATAAGGGAGAGGGAAATAATGATAGGGGAACTGTGTGAGGCCAGATGGCAGGTGCATGTAAAAGGCCTAACTGTGACCTGTGGGCTTCAAGGGCTGGTGAGAGCCTTTTACAACCCATGCACCCAGCCTGCAGATGCAGACGGGCAGCCACGGTAGTCCCACTCCATCCCCCGGGGCAAAGCAGAACCAGGTATGGCTGCCTGCTGCGCCATTTCTTTATAACTGAGGAAATAATCTTTATGACTATCAAACAGAATTGCTCAGCTCAGTCTAAGCTTTCTTAGAAAAATCTCATTTTTATTCATGTTTGTGGGAAGCCCCAACTCTGACCTGGAAACACCACACTTCGTCTCACTTTGTTGGTCCCCCTCCCACATTCACCCTCCACCGTACCCCCACCCAAGGTGGCTTACTTCACTTTAATTACTTTCCATCGATACTTGGAAGAGCTGGTTTTGAAGAAATTCCCCTATTTCTCCAGCCCCCCACCAGCCCCGCCAAACATGTTAATCCATTTATGCTTCTAAACCCAAGTATTCATCCCACACATCAAAATATGTGAACCTTAGCAAGATAAAAGCTGTCCAAACCTGATTTTGTTTCTACACAGATGGCTATAAACATGACACTGGGATATTAGTCTTGGCTTTTCTTGACAGACCTGAAAATTGGCCATGCAGAACTGTTTAAAATTGGTAGGAAAAACTTACCCTGAAGTTTACTGTTGATGAACACAAGCGAAAACACGTAATTAATGGAAATGCATGTCAGAATAAAGAAAAATGTGTTCTTCCCTTCATTTCTGAGTCCCAGCCAAAGGTGTTGAATAAACCTGGTATTTCAGAGGCAAAAAGGGGACTTGTGCTTGTTTTAGTAAAGTAAAAATTTGTATTATACTTTATATGTACAGTAATTTATACCCTGACAAGTCTTTTAATTAAAAATGTTTTAATACATTTTAATTACAAAAGCATCATATTCACAACAAAAATTTGAATACTATAGACTCACAGAAAAAATATCACATCCATTCAAAAAGATACATTGAGAAAAATTTGCTGTATATTTTCTGAGATCCTTCACAATGGATTTATATTTCCATATGTTTGTTTTATGTTGGTGACCACTTTGTAGCCCTTTTGTTTTAAAATATTATGGGCTTTTTTTTCTTTTTGAGACAGTGTCTCTGTCTCACTCTGTTGCCCAGGCTGGAGTGCAGAGTCAGCCTTCACCGCCTCTGGCTTAAGCCATCCTCCCTCCCCAGCCTCCCAAGTAGCTGGGACTACAGGTGCATGCCACCCTACCTGAATAATTGTATATTTTTAGTAAAGATGGGGTTCCACCATGTTGCCCAGGCTGGTCTCGAATTCCTGGGCTCAAGCCATCCACTCACCTCAGCCTTCCAAAGTGCTAGGATTATAGGAGTGAGCCACCATGCCCAGCCACCTTTCTTCAGTGTTAATCCAGACACTTACGAAGTATTGTTAAGGGGTAGATAGCATTTCTTTCTATAGGTGTGCCATTTATTTAACCAGGCTTATATTATTGAACATTTAGGTCCTTTCTAATTTTGTATACTGCAAATTGTATTTATCCTGTCAAATATACTTGCAGCAAAATTTTTGTATATGTACCTGTTCTTATACTCTCTGGATAAAGTTCCAGAAATGAAGTCAAAAAGACAACATATTTTAAGGGATTGTCATTCATTGGGACAAATTGTTCTCTAGAAAGCTGGCACAAAGTGACTTTCTCATAGCATGATATTAGATTGTCCTTTTTCTCACACCCTTAACAGGACTGCATTTTATGCTTAGAGAAATTTTTTTAAATACATTGAAGGTGAAATGGTATTCTCTTGTTTTATAAGAGATTTTCATAATACCTGCTCTAAATGTGAAGGATGATCCCAAAAGTCTCAGTAATGTTTCCTGAAGAGCACATGCCTGGGAGACTGATCTGTAAAGAAGCATTGCTGTTCATATGTTGCTGTAGAATTTGCACAGGACTTTGCTATGTTCTTGAAGTCCATGCAATGTAAATATTGCTATACCATGTTTATCTTCTTAGGTCTATAATATTCCATGTTTATGCTTCTAGTTTGGTTTTATGTTAATCCTGGAAATAACAGAGCAACAATATGCATTATTTAATGGGTTGTTTTACCCTAACCCTTGCCCTCTGAAATCATTGTTTTTTCTTTTTCATTTATCTATTTCCTCATAGCCTCTTTCAAATGTTCAAGATTCTGCTCAGAAAGAAATGCAAAATTCATAATAGATATTAAGATAACATGTCATGTGACAGAAAAACCAAA
Source organism: Cebus imitator (assembly GCF_001604975.1). Taxonomy (NCBI): domain Eukaryota; kingdom Metazoa; phylum Chordata; class Mammalia; order Primates; family Cebidae; genus Cebus; species Cebus imitator. The sequence goes on from NW_016107359.1 coordinate 1,085,246, forward strand.
CAGGCATTATTTAAAAAAATAATTATAGCTGAAGATGCTATAACTAATAGGGAAATCACTGTCTTAAATCAGAACTTCAAAAATAGTTATATTGAATAAGCACATAAAGAGCATAAAATGTTTCAAGTAAGAAAGGCATTTAAATAAACTAGTTGATTTTAGTTTAAAAAAATGAATATATTTCTTCAACTCACAGCTTCCTTTGGAGCTAGATATTTAAAGGGATTTTTGTTGTTGTTTGCTACTGCTGTTTTAGTCTAAAAGATATGCTGTACTGAACCTTAGGTAGGTTCTAACCACTACAGAAAGCCCTAGTCTCTGACGCCTTATTAATGTGGGTTGATAGGAGGAAAGTGAATAATGGTTCTAGGTTGCTATTGAGGGTTGGAGGGTTCTATGTTCTATGTTCTAACACTGCATAATTGTAAAAAGTATTTGCAGTTTTGTTTAAGGACAGAGAAAGCATGAGTTAAGAGTTTTGCCTTATGTGGCCAGTGGAGGATAAAACATTCACTTGAATAAACCTGACCTCTTCAGGGTTCCAGTCGCATCTATAGGGTATCTGGTACTGTACAGCAGAGAACTGCAGCCTGAGGGTGAGGAGACAGAGAAATCCCCTACCATACTTCACAGTGGGAAAATAAATTGGGGTAACTATAAATCGGTTTCTTGGTATATGTAAGTATTCTTGCTTAGTGGTCTTTTAATAAAGGTGTATCTTTCAGCAAACAATATATGTAATAATCCCCTAAGAAATGGTCTATGAAGGAAAAAGGTGAGCTAATAGCATATCAATTATTAATTCTTCATCTAGTAGATGTTTAGGTACAACATAAGTCTAATTCCATAGCAGAGAAAGAAATGTCCTCTCTAGTTTGTGTTAGGATTTATTGGAAAGGGGAACAATACCTGGATTTAAGAGAAAATTAAAGATTTTAAAGAGACTATATACATATGTAGTCAGTATAGAAAGGGGCAGATGTCAACAGCATTTTGAAAACCTAAGTATAGCAATTTAAGAAAAGTAGTGGATTCAAGTTGAAGAAATTACTTCATGCTTATTCCAGATGACTGTGCCACAGCCAAGAATGGTTAGAAAAATGTGGGAAGTTGGCCTTCTTCTGAGTTTAAGGGTTGTTAACCTGGGGTCCATAGACCAACATGGAGCCTGTAGACAGACTGTAAGGAGCCCGGAATTTGGATGAGAGAAAATCACAGCTTTAATTTCACTAATCTCTAAGTAAAATTTAGCATTTCTTTCTATTGTTAATGTAGACTATAAACCACAGCAATATCAGCAGTACCTTTGTCACTAATAGAAATCATCATATTTTCATATTACTGCTCTTGTAGACATCTTGGAATATCACTACTTCAAAATTTTTATAGTTATTAGACCCAACACTAGGTGTTATTTAATACACAAGCAAAGTACATATATTACTATATCATATGTTTGTTCATTTTGATATTTTGGTAACAGAATTTCAGTATAATTGGTTTCCGTTATAATCCTAACATTGTATGTGTTTAAAGACATGATTTTAAGAAACATGTATGTGGCTGTCACGACTGCCAGAAGGGTCCAGAGTAGAACAGAGTTGCTGAATGCTATTCATAGATGGATGTTTATAAAAAATGGATCAATAGAGATGAGAAAGAGCTACAGGGAAGCACTTTTCACATTTAAAAATTTTCAGAATCAGCTTAAAACTCACAGGTTAGAAACTTAAAAGAACTCACAGTGTGGGCTGTTTAATTCCATTATTTTAATATTTAAATTTCCACCTCTAAAGAACGGCTGGCAGGACAAGGGCTTAGACTTAAGAAACTTTCTAGCCAGCAGGAGGAAATATTCTGATGAGATAACCTGTCCTCAGAGAACCCACAGATTTTAGAGCTTCATGAAACATACCCATATTGAGGGGTAACTCAGATGAAAAAATGATGGAAATAATTTGACAGCCTTTTTTTAGTACCTCCCATATAATCACAACAGTGGTAGGGCACAGCTTTGACTTCCAGGAGTTTACTATTTCTTCAGAAAAAGTTCACACTCACTGAGAAGTTTTATGACTACCTATTAACATGCACATATTCACAGTAAATATGCACCATCCGAGTATGTAGCTAAAACTTTGGTTACCTTGGGTTGGTATAACTTGAGACCCAGTGTAAATGAATGGGAAAATATGACTTGGGGGAAGAAGGAAATGTAAAAAGGTGTTACAGACATATAGAATAAAGTTCTGCAGCACTGAGCTAGGGCAGCAGAAAAGAAAGTTCAATTTTTTTTAACGTATTTATTTATTTTTAGCTTAGCTAATAATGCTGGAGGCAGGTTGTTAAAGCCACTGGATTTAGGATGAAATACAAGAAACTGTCATAGGAGAGACCAGAATAGAGCCTGTCATCTAGAAAGATAGGTGATATGGTGAGGGAGTCCATGTGAGAGTAAGGTGGCCATGGTGAAACTTAAAAGAAACAGGTAAATGTAACAAATAAGAAGGTCAGATAAAGGTTAGCAGTGTGATGTGTGGAGATGAGATAAAAGGTACATAAGAACAATATGGTTGGAATCTGAGAAATCTAGAGAGACTGTGCTATAGACCAACAGTTGAGCATGTGGGTCCCCTATTTTGCCTTGACCATGGACTTCTCCACCATAAGGTAGTCATGTCACATTTTCATACTTCATTTTTCCATCTCCCAAGCGGGGCAAATACATAAAACTAAGTAACATCTCAAGGACTTTAATCCTTTGGATTTAAATAACCTTATCATCTTTTATAAATTTTCTGCTTTCTCAGTAGGCTGAAAACAAAACACCACCATGTAAGTGAAAAACAAAAAACAAACTAAATCAGAGAGAGACATGATTCTTAAAAGAATCTTAAGCTATGTAATGCCAACCTATTATCAGAACTAATGTCATTGTTCCAAAGTGTTTACCTGCTCATAATTTCTTTTACTTTTCCACTGAGAATCATGCTGGTGTTTAACGTATTTTAGATGCAGCATGAAAGTCTCAAAATGTGGGCTTGAAAGCTCAGGCAGAAATTTCAACAGGCTACTGAAGGACATTATATGTTCAGTAGCTTAAAAATCTGATGGTCTCTTCTTAGTTCCTGGACTTCTATGTTTTATCATGCCTTTTTTATTTTTATTTTCTGATCGTATTTTCATTTATAAATACACAAGGAAGGATCACATCCTGAAATCTGTGATTATCAGAAATATGATAGATTCTCCTGCTGCCATTTAGAATCAGGTGAGTGGTTATGAGGCACCAAGCAAGGGAACTAGGGAGTATTTGTTAAGGGACAGTCACAAAACACCTGAGAACTAAGGCCTCAGGTGCTTTATTTTCTCTTCTTTTGGGATAGGAAATGAAGCATCTTGTTTTCTTCTCTTAAAAATATTTTCCATTTTAATAAAACCAAATAACAACAGTCTTTACTTTCAAAGCAATCAGATGTTTTGTTGACTGTTTTGTAGCATAATATTTCACTTTCCAAAAGGAGTTCCCCCATCTGAAAAGTGAATTCTGCATTACTTTTTAAAGGTGAATTGATTTGCCCAAATTTATTTGCAAAATAGATACTTTCTTGATTAAATAAATGTGTATATAAAAGAAAGAGGAAAAAAAGAATATCACTGAAAGATACTGTTGAATAAAGGCAACAGAAGTAACGATTTAGGAAACAGTAATATAATTATACATAATCATATAAGTTTCCAACTAGTTACATGTAAATGCAATTTTAATAAATTATGTCACCTTTTAAATACATTTGGAAATGTATCATTTAGTGGAACACAGAATGAATTCTTTTAGAAAATTAAGATTTTTTTAATGCCAATACATTTTCTAATGTTCCCTTTTGTTAATTTAGGAGTTGAAAAAATCATTTTCTTTAAGCAATACTTGCCAGGAAATAGAATAAACAAAGTAGGTAAACAAACACATATGTTTGGACTTTCTTTGGCCTCGCTGGGCCATTGGCTTTATTAGGAAGAGGAGACAATGCTTACCATACCATGTAGTTTATAAACCTGTATTCAAATGGATATCATGCAACTCAAGAGAAATGCTACAGAAGTATTTCCAGTTAGACATTCTGGAGAATATAGAATTCGGGGGAGCACTGAGATGCAATAAAAGACAAGAGGAGTCTGCACAGTGAGCGTTTGGTAATAATCCCAGAACCATCTCCCCACACAAGGAGCTTTTGTCTGTAGCTGAGTGTCTGATGCTGTTCTCTCCTACCCTCTTAGTTTCATTCTTCTTTTGCCTTACTTTTCCCATCTGTGTTTCCCCTAGATATAGTAATTCATATGGTTTCTATTTGAAAATTATTTTTGTGCCCTTTTCTCCCAAATAACTTTAGTCTGTTGTCAATTGATCAAAATTGCTATACATCCATATTTAGTTTTGTCTCCTATATAATATAAAATAGTTTTATGTCAGTCATTGTGAAAGATAAATTTATTTAGAATCGTACTTCACCCATGGCAAGAAAACTAGCATTTATGGTAGATACAGAAATTCTTTAAGATGGCAGTCCAATGTCCTTATTTAAGATGTGATTATAGATACTGGAGCCAACTGTCTCGTGCAAGCCCCAGTTCTCACATGTAATAACTGGGCATCTCAGTAGGTTTCCTACTCTATGCTCTTCTTTTCCTTCATCTATAAAATGGGAATTATAGTGGAATCTACTTCACAGAACTGCTATGCTGACGTCTGGAGATAATTCACAGGACACACTTAACACAGTACCAGGCCCTTCTCCTCCTCCTTCACTTCCTCCTCCTCTTTCACTTCCTCCTCCTGCTCCTTATTGTTATTACCAGTCCATCAAAAAAACTCTTTGGTTTATTGTGAACCTATCACTAAGTATATTCTTTTTAAAGCTCTGATTTTGGTGTATAAATATAATATACTACAGTAGATCTTCTCTCTCAAAAAGATTTTTGATGAAGCTAATTTTATGACTCATTTGGATTGGATCACTTTAATCCTGACCAATTAAAAGAGTTCTCCAAATCATAAATTATTATATAAAAGTCTAAATCCCACAGTATTGGCAGCTAAGTCTGTACCAGTTACGTTAAGGAGCACTATAGAACCTCAGATGCATCCAATATATGGAAGAACTATGCATCTTGGGCACAAATATTTGACAAACCTGGTTCACCACACACAGGATTTCTCTGTTACCAGGGACATTTTGTTACTCTACTTACAGATTATCTGTCTTAGTTGAGTGTGTTGCCTGAAATGAAAGGTTTTACCCTGTCGTGTAATTACTGTTTTAAAAATAAAGCCAGATTTGTTTTATGGTTTGGGGAATGCAAAAATATAAGGCACGTTTTTCTAATTATGAAGCTGCTGTCAAACAGGCCTATAAAGCAGATGCACTTTGCAAATTAGAGGTGGAATCCAAGGTTCCTATGGCTCTAAAATGGCTCCTTCTTTTGCCTCTGATGTAGCCTGTGGCACTGAAAGCAGGTGTGATATGAACATATTGTCTCCAAGACCAAAGTTCCCTCTGTAATCCTCCCAGATGCAGGGCAGATCCAGATATCCTTTGGCAGTCAGATTCTGTGTTGGCACCTCCTGCCAGCAAGGAATTTGCAGAAACTCAACTATGGATGCTTGAGCTTTCAAAGCTCCCGTAGACCCAAGTCCCCCTGACATAAGAACTTAGTATAGTTTCTCACCTTTTGTCAGATGGTTCATCTTGGGAACTCTTCTTGCTTTTCTTTTTGCTTAATTCCTTCTGCTGTTAGTGGCTTATAGGTTTTGTGAAAGCTGTGAAAGATTCTTCCTAATTCGGTTTTATCATGAAAGATTTTGTTGGTGGTAGTGTTGAGATGGAGTCTCGCTCTGTTGCCCAGGCTGGAGTACAGTGGTGTGATCTCGGCAAACTGCAACCTCAGCCTCCCAGTTTCAAGCAATTCTCCTACCTTAGCCTCCCAGGTAGCTGGAATTACAGAAGCCTACCCCAGATAATTTTTTTAGATTTTTAGTAGAGACAGGGTTTCACCATGTTGGCCAACCTGGTTTTGAACTCCTGACCTCAAGGGATCTGCCCACCTCAGCCTCCCAAGGTGCTAGGATTACAGTTGTGAGCCACTGCACCCGGCCCATAATTAGATTTTTTTATGATTATGTTCACAGTGTGAATCAGAGTAGCTGAGGGAACACTGTCTTGTTTCCTATATTCAGGTTGGCTGTCTCAATAATGACTACTGGTAGAGCCTTTCTCAAACCTCTAATTTCTTGTAAAGAAATATACTCTACTTTTGTCCTCATCCTCCCCAAAAATGTATACCTAAAAGCAAATATATTGAAATATCTTTCAGTTTCTCTTTGAGACTCAATATCAGTCTTATAACTAAAGGAAAAATTTCTCCACTTCCGTTTTTTTATGTAGATGTAATTTAATGATTTTTGTCCATCATCTATTTAATAGAGTCACTTAGACAAGAACTATCTCCGTGACCTGGAAAAATAGGAAGGAGGGGATTAAATTATATTTGTAGTTTAATACTGCTTATAAAAATGAGGAAGAACAATCAATATAAGAAGCCAGTACAGACAGAACGTGGTCAAAAAAGCACCTCCCTTCAGACAGCAACCTTCAAATCCTTTATCCCAACTGTTGATTTCCATGCTGGTCAAGCAGAATGAGGTTCTATTGTTACGTCAGCACACACCTGGGAAAGTTGCCTAAAATTACTCATGGTTCGATGAGTGGCCTTGATTACATTTTGTGTGCTCAGCTCATACCAGTGACCTTGAGTCAAAGCACTGCTTAATAAGAGTTTGTAGTTCCTGCTCCCACATCTAGTTGCTCCTTCCAACATCTACTATAGTTTTTTATTGTTGTTTTTCTTAATCACACTTGAAAAAAGATATAAAGTGTGTCTCTGATAAATTTTAGGACATTGACCTCTTGACCATGGTGTGGATGCTAATTACTAAAACTTGATTAGGAAGTACCATTTTCCAAAGGTGGGAAGTACATCCTCCTTTAATTTCAAGAATTAATTGCAGAAATCAGTGCTTTAATTCTGCTGAGGAAGTTTTGCCATGAAATGTTTTTTTGAGATGAAGATGAAGAATGTGTAGAAACAAGGAGCACTTTTCACTAGAGAAAAAGAAATTCCTTGGGATGGAGGTGGTTCAGGAAACTATCAGCAAGATGAGAGGGCCATAAAGTTGGCAATAAAACCCAAACGTGCTGAGATTTACAACAGACCTCAAAAGACAACATGAATATGCTGAAGTCATCCCACCTCAGTTTTTGAGATATCTCTGGGAAAAAAATGTAGGTTATTTATATAAGCTCAAAGAAAATCATGAAAAGAAAATTCCTCTGTATATTATTTCCTATGTTAAAAAAAAAAAAAAGGCAGAGAAAGATGGTCACCAAGTGAAGTTTTAGAGTCTTGGGCCACCAGAAGTTTTCTAATCCTGGCATTTAGCAATAAAGAAGACCTCCATCTGTTAGTTTTTAAACACTGAAGTCAGAGCTCTGCATTTTGTTTTGTCTTGAGTGGCCTTCAGTATTTATATAAATACATATAATACTGCTAGATATTCTGGACACTATGGATTTTTGACATGTGCACTACTGGCTTTGGATCTCCTAATTGTCAAGGTAAGTGAAATGCGCAGATGTGGGGGGTGACTGCTTGAAGCTTTCAGAGAAGGATAATAAAGGAGTCCAGGCCAAACCCATGTGTTTTGGGTATCTAAGAGGGCCACTTGCATTTTCTGAATACTCAGGAACCAGCTATTAATATTTTGTAGTATTAATGAGTTTATTGTAAGTTTACATACATGAAATCCCAGTTACATAAGACCTGAAGAGCAAAACCCTCAATCCACATCAGTTTCCCATGTGTTGATGTGAGCCAGATGGAAATTACACCAGTCAATGTCTTTGACATTTGCAGCCACTTTCCCTGGCTCTCTGGATCCAGGTGGCTCAGGATGAGCTCACAAATATCATCTTCTGTCTATTCATTGCTTTCACTCATTCATTCATATTTATTTCAAAGACATTTATTAAGTGCCTACTATTGTCCAGGCACTGTACTAGCCCCAGAGATTCAGTGATGTGCACATCAGGCAGGTCTCTGACTTCATGGTCCAGAGGTTTTTGTTGACCCTCCATCCCTGTTAGGAGGGGTAAAGTTTGGGCAGAACTCCTACCCTGAGCAGATCTCTGCCCTCCCACCACACACCTTCTGGAGGGAAGTACTCGTTAAGAACATGATGACTTCATTTTCTCTATAATTATTTCTTAAGTGCAGCCACAGCTTCCTGAGGAGTAAGTTTCCTTCACTTCTCCCTTTGTTTTAATGATGACTTATCAATACTTGACAGCTGTCCTTGCCCATATGGGACTACAGGTCCAGTTTACCCTCACTCCCTCACTGTTTTCCCACTCTTCTCTACTTTGCTGTGTGCTTTTAGGTGACTTAAGAGAAAAACTCTCTGCCAATGTCTGTCATGATTCCTTGTCATGCAAGCCTAGCCTGCAGAAGCTCCACAGAAACAATTAGACTAATCCGTCCCCCATTGGTTGGACTAGAGAGTGGAAAAACTGTGTTCTCAGTTAAGCAGAGACCATTTGTCTTGGGAAGTGCAAGATTCTGGCAGTATGTGTGTGGTTTAACCTCTGCATCCCCACTGCTAAGGCCACTGACTACCATCCAACCCCTAAAGTCAGCAAAAGGAAAGTAGAATTCCTAAAAAAGTGCCTTCAACCTCAGGTAGTGTTTTAGGCCTTTCGGTGTCTTACCAGCCTAATCTCAGTTGATTCTCACAGCTGAATTCTTATAGAAACCACGTGTAGAAAACTTTCCATCTACCACATTTAATTAGGTATATCCCCCCAAATTTTACCTTTCTGTCATCACTGCAGTTTACCTAAGCATAGTCAAAGTTCTTGGTCTCAGCATATTATACTCATTTTCTTCTTGAGGGAACGTGTGTAACATACCCTTTAACTTGGAAATATGTTCCTGTCAAGAGGAGGAAAATCCACAAGGAGAGAAAGAACAATCTGTAGCCCAGTTGCTCAGAGTATATGCGCACATTGAAAGAAACCATGTGCATTGAGACTCTCTTACTCCCCAGACACTCTTACCTGGCATGATGTATCTCGTTTTATCCTCACAATATTGCTGCGGTGTAGATGAAGCTGACCTCATAGTAGTTTTTATATAGAAAAGTGACAGCATGTTCAATGACAGTAACACACCACATTCACCCCTGCATTTGATATGGATTACATCAGTGGCACGCTCTTAGACTGGGTGGCCCAGACCATGGACCACTAGGAAAATTACCTTCTGCATTTTTCTCCCTGCAATGTTTTTTTTCCCTAAAACAAAGGCAGCTGACTTTATCACATGGAAAATCATGTGTAGTCAATTACATAGGTATTTAAAAGAACCTTGAAAGTTGATAAAAGGAAAATGAAGTCTGAAATGTGGTCCCTGTCCTTCAGAAGCTTAAAACTTAATTGAAGAAACAAGACACAGACACATTATAATTTAAAAGGCAAAGCAGAGCCATATGTGATTGAATGTTGGATGACTCAGTGATTTGGGAGTTCAGAGGAGGCAAAGAACACAGTGGGCTAAAGAAGAGGTGAGATTTGACCAGACTGACGAATGAGTAAAATTAGGATGGGCTGGCAGAAGGGCATCCTGGAGGGGACAACTATCTGAGCAAATTCTAGAGATGGAAATGGACAAGGTATTTTGGAAGACGGTAAATTAATGAAATATACATAAGTAAGAATTTGCATAGAGACAGGAAATGCATTCGAGCAGGGGGACTGGGGAGTCTTAAATGCGAAGCAAAGAAATCTTGTTTTGACGGAAATGTAATAATCCTTTAAGGCTCTTTTTAGCAAGAGAATAAGACAAAAAGATGATAGTTGGGCCAAACTGGCTGTGCTCTCTCAAACCTCCATGTTTTTCAAATTTTAGAACCTATGCCTCAAATCTCATTTTGTTACTTCTCCCAGCAGATTACTATGTTTTCTTCAGTAACTCACTCAGTGCTGTGAAAATTTAGCAGACTTACCTATGGAAGGTTTGTTTCTCACCCTTCTGACTTCCCACAATGCCTCAGACACATCTGGTAGAAGATAAAGCTTGTATGACTTTCTGCTTGTATTCCCCATTTATAGTAGTAGGCTTGGCACATGGATGGATCATTTCACCAGACTGTATGTGTCAATGCGAGCAAATTAAATAGCAGCACCTATCATTTCTGAAGAGTTTGCTGTGTATCAGGCGTGGTACTGGATACTTTACATATATTATTAATAACATATCATCTCTAACCCTCTCAACTACTCCAGCAGGTATTCCATGGCAGAGCTGAAGAAATTAAGTTTTGCCCAGCCTCATAGCTAATAAAGAGCAGTGATATTGAGCTCCAAAGCCCATTTCTTTTGCCTCTACTTATTATTTTAACCTCTCTTAAAGGCCTAAAGCACCCATCATAGTGCCTGATACCTGGGAAATGCTGAGCACATGTTTTTAAATGAAAGACAGAAAAAGCACTAGAGAATACTATCAATGGGTGAAAGACGTAAGGCCCAGAGATCTTTAGTTGGATGTGCAGAGCTTTGCTTCTGCCAGTGTACATTTGGGGCAAACTGCAGATGCCAGCCAGCCCTGAGTCTGTTCTCCTGCAATGGGCAAGGACCAGTAGGAATCCTCACAAGTCCTCACCCCTTCTCCAGCCTCCTTTCCTGTACAGTGAGGGAACTGAACTAAATGATTGCTAAGGTTTCTTCTAACATTCATATTCTAAGAAAGTAACATATTGAAATGAATTTACATGAAAAGGCAAATTACTAGGAGTCTTTTTACCCTTCCTGGGAGTTTTTACAACTTAAAAGGCACATGTGTCCCTTGATATTGCAGAATAGTAGGCTATGTGAGTGAACTTGTGTACAGAGATGCTTCCTGGCAGGTTGGCCCCATGCCATGGTTTTCTCAGTGTGAGTGACTTAGGTGCCCCTGCCACAAGCATCCCGTGCATACCTCTCTCTACACACATCATACCACATAATAACCATTTATTATCATGTTTCTTTCATCCATTAGACTAGGGTATCTTCAACGGCAAGAATCTGTCTTTTATTTCTGAATGCCATACTTCTGGCCCCTACTTAGAGCTAAAAAATAAAAATACAGTCATCCCTCAGTAGTTGTAGGGGGATTCCAGGACCCCTTCAGATACTAAAATTATCAGGTGCTCAAATTTCCTGCATAAAATGGCATAGAATTTGCATATAACCTACACACATCCTCCTACATACTTTAAATCATCTCTAGGTAACTTATAATACCTAACACAATATAATTGCTTTATTGTATTTTTTTGTGGTATTGCTATTTTCATTGTTTTTTTCCCCAAATATTCTTAATCTGTAGTTGGTTGAATTCACAGATGCAGAACCCACAGATAGGGAGGACCAACTATACTGTGGTTGAATTAATAGCTCAGTTTCTTCTGTACTCAAGCAAATCTGTTTTTAAAAAAGGTGTCAGGATCAGCTGATCCTAAGACAATCCTTTCACACATTAATTACCCTTATGTTCTCCAGAAATGAGCAAAAATCCTGTGTACAACTTTCCACGCCTCCCCTCTGGTCCCTCCACTTAGTCTCATTGCCTGTTTTACTGGGATCCATGGGACCCCAGATCCAGACCTCTGCCTGCCCAGCCTCCTGCTGGCCCAGGAAGAAACATGGATGCTCTTTAGGACTCAGCCCTGAGAAAACCACACTGAAGGTGGGCCTCACCTTCACAGGAGAACCAGTTGCCTCTTGGCACTTTGGAGGGGGTTGCGGGATTTTTCAGCCTAGATATAACCTCTTCTCTGAGTACTCCTGCTCTGTAAAATATTTTAATCATATTCTTAATCTTATTAGCGGATGAAAGCCATCCCAAATGATCTGAAGACCTCTTCATTCCCCATGTAAAATGTAGCTGGGGTTTCAGGGTGAATAGGGAAGGGGAAGTATTATAATAAGGGGAAGAGAAGACACACAGGGGCACCTTGAAAGCCGTGAGAGAAAGGACTTAGATTCCACAGGTGAAGTTTGAAAGGAGAAGACCATGCCATTTGCCTAAGATTCTATCTGAAAGGTGAAAAGAAATGTTGTTATACCATGCAACCCATTAGAAGTTAAAATACATATTTGCCTCCAGTTGTTTCCTCAAAGCTCAATTTCTCTAGACGTATGCCTGATTAGTGAAACTGTCAGAGTTTAGAACTTAACAGTGATCATGGGGCAATAGTTTTCCTTCCATTCTGTTTTGAATTTTTTTATTGCAAAATAGATGCTTATGCCTCATTGGCTGTAAAATCTATTTTATTGTAGTACTTAATTAATGGTCACTTTGACCATTTGTGGCACTGGCCAAAAATTTATCTTCTCTACCTCTTTTTTTTTTTTTTTTTTTTCAACTGCCAGTGTTTGAGAAAAGTAGATTAGGTAAAAACATATCAATCTGCCTAGTCCATTAATAAACTGGAGAAACTGGCTGTAATTTCTTCTTAAATTATATATTAAGGGCTTCTAAAAAATACCATTTGTTTTGAATACTGAAATAATATGGTGTGAAATTCAAAGTTAAAATATATCACATATTTATCATTTAGATTAGAACATACACACATAAAATATTTAAATTGTTTTATGATTTGATAATGATTGGATTGAGAGAAACAAATAAAGGAAAAAAAGAAAGATGGTAAAGATATGGAGGGAAAAGAAAAAAGAAAGAAAATCTTGATACCTAAGTATTTTAATTAGTTGCACCTCTAAATAGATTTTAAGGGTCTCCAACATTGAATCCTATATAGATAGCAATAAATGTTGGCCCCAAATGTAAAAGATTCACTAACACCTTACGTTGGAACCAACATAGAAGTCTAACATTTCTTTCTTTCCCGAAGAGCTTACTTTTGGTAAACAAGGAAGCGTAAGCGAAATCAACTGTTGTAAGCTTTCAGAATCTCTTTATGACTTGGCTTCTACTGTGAGACCAACCAAAGGCCTGCTGCTTGTGATATCAGAGTTTAGCTTGCAGTCCATAAATATTGAAAGTGCAGTTTGTCACTTGTATTTGTTTTATACTTACAAATTAGGAGAGACACATTTACTATAAATATAGTTAGCACCCAGAGGTTTCAAAGCTAAGAATATGCACGTTCAAAATGTCTTTGCCTTATTTATGCTGTGGCTACCACATTTGTATAAACAGAAAATTACTCCATTCATGCTTTATTACTTCTTCTTTTGTACCACAGCCTTGACCCCAGTCATCATAAATTGAGAAATAGTGGGGAACTAATGGAGACAGATGGGAATATGGCTTGCCATTTACTCAAATTGGTAAAGTAATTAACCTCAAGGTGCTGGTTTGCAAGAAAAATTGTTGGAATATCTCAGGACGTCGGTAAACAGACTCTTGCTTTAACCAGTTCTGACAACTGCATCATAAACTAGACTTATTCTGTTCAATTGACCTGTCAACATCTTGAGTCCAAATAAAGATTTGTATTACAATGCACTTGCTGAGAAGTGGGAGAACACCACTGCTGTTTCTTTTCAAATGGCTTGCTGTTCTCTGCCTGCTAGATAGTAACTGGATTGTCATATATTCATTCTTCAGCCATTATATTCCTTAGAAATCTTCCATTACTGATTGTGTGACAGCTTCATGACAGCAGATGGTAGTCATTTGGCTCCAGAAAATGAAATGAAAAAACATGGGCCAGGCTGGCTGGGCTCATTTAGAACAGCAGTGGACAGGGGCCAGATCTAGATTTTATTTATCCAGGGACATCCTGTGATGAAGCCAGAGTTGCGCTGGTAGTGTGCTGTTCCCTGCAGATTGAGGGGTGGGACTGGATTTCTGCAGATTATTATATAAATCAAAAGCGGTCTTATAAATAGGGCCATTTGATCAAACCAAACCAAAGTATTTTCCTTTTGAAAGCTGACAGATTGCATTTATTCCAAACAGGTCTCTCTGCTTTTCTCTTTCTCTTCCCCTTCACTCATTCCTAAGAGTAGCATGTAGAGTTGTCTTTTGCACTTTATCACCTATGAGCTGCTTTCATAGCACTGAGCTTAATCTTCAGAGCACTGTAACTTCCCCATGTTCAGCTGTAACTCGGAGAGGTTTAACTCATGTAAGCGAGTATGGCTGCTCATTTCATGTATTTCAGTTTGCAGTTGAAGCAGTTATTTTTTTAAAAAAGAAGAAAAAAAGCTCTTTGTGATATCACCATAAAATTTCTCTGGAAGACATATGTCATAGGAACATAGAGAGTAATTTAAATACATCCATTCATGAGAGAAGAAAACTAAAAATGTTTCACGGCATCTCAATTTGAAGAAAAGTCAGTTGATTCAGAAACTGTCTTAGCTCCAGATTATCATGTCGATTTTCTTCTTACATATACCTGTGGAAAAATAGTCATAAAATGAGCAAACCCTATCTCATTAATTCCATTCCAGGATGAAAGCAGCTGCTTGAGAGTCAGAAGGCTGTGTCTAGGCACAGGGGTGCAAGTCTTCCAGCCACGAGTCATACAACTCTTCATTTTAAAAAGTATACCCAGGCTTCCTGCAGAGCTGCTAAATTTCTCTTAATTCTGTTGCAATCTCTGGGGATTAAAACAAACTCAATTTAAGACAATCTAGAGGTCAGTTTAACTCAAACGCTGTGATTTCCTGAGTGGACAGGAAGTCCTTTCTCTTGAAAAGTGAGTTACTGCTATTGAACTCTGTGGGAGGCACATTCTCCCTTCTCTCCCAGGAGTCTTCCAGTGAGGCTAACATACTCATCTTGATTGGGATCTCCTTTACCCTGACCCGTTTCCTAATCTTAGTTGGCTTTCCAAAGAACTAATGCCAACATTCCAGTTTTTCCATCCTGCCCAGAGCTTTCCATCCTAGTCTTCCAACCATGCTCTTCAAAATTTGGAGTCTTCAGCCTACTAACTATGTCTTTGTTTCTCTGACTTTGTACCTGATATTTTTGGTTCACATAATGATGGTGATGTGTATATATGTGAACAGTTTTAGTAAGTCACCATCACTATTTTCATGTGATCACGTGTCCAAAACCTAGTGCTTTACAATCAAGGTAAATGCTCTCAATCTGAGCAGTAAGTATTGAAAAAAATGCTGTGAATACAAGGTGGTCCTACCCAAATTGATCTCTGTAAGAATGAATTCCAAAATTACAAACTTGCATATATTAGGCTACTACTTATTTTAAAAACTATGCATTTTTGGTGCTCTGACTTTATTGTATGCTAACTTCAAATTGAAAGCTACATAGGTTCTGGTTTGTGTTTTGTGGCTGATGGCTGCATTATCTTAAATGGGTGATGACTTCACAGATTACATCAAAAATGCTTTCAGGGTGTCTTTTGCCTATGCCTATTTCCATCATTAAATTAACCGTGAGTTAATGTGTGACTGTTAAAGAAAACACAAGGCAGCATTTTGCAGTGATAGCTAATGGATTAGAATGGCATTAAATATTTTTCTCCTGGCAGACATAACATTTTATAGTTTGGCTTTAAAATAAAGGCTATTTTATATACACTGTAATTTCATTCAGTTATTTCTCAGACTTTGGCACATCCATTGGCCAGTTCAAACTTTATGTCACCAATAGAAGAGAGTGCATTTAACTTATGCAGTCTCTTATTAGGCACGTGGGTTTTGTTGTTGTTGTTTGTTTGTTTGTTTTTACCAGGCACTAGAAGCTTCAAGAAGTAAGAATCAACCCACTCTTAAGTGGGCAGATTTCCATATTTTTGCATGTCCGTGTATCTGTCTGTTATGTTTATGTGTCTTTATTTATTTGCTCCCTAACCTATAAAAAGTTGAACAGTTTAAATCCATTTGTTACCTGAATTGTTTTCTCCTGTTTTGAAACATTTTAATTTATAATCAGACAAGAAGAACAGATGTAAGAGTTGTAATTTAATCATTTTATTGCTATCTTTGTATATTTTGAAGAATTAGGTATTGTACTCATGGGAAGTCGTATTTTATGCCTAGTTGGAAAAATGAATAATGTAATAATATGCAAAATGTAAAGTTTTAGAACTTCACTACTGAGTAAGGCATATAAACTAATGATCTGGTTAAGGTCCCCTGTGCACCATAATAAATATGGACTAAATTTGTCATTATAGCTTTAGACAGAGGTTTCAGGCAACAGATTTAATTAAATCCTTTTTTAATATTCATACTTCTAAACTGCATAATTCCCTTCTACTGTAAAACTGAGTGCTATATTAAAACAAACAACAACGGCAGATTACTAAATGGATATTAGCGTGAAGTCAATAAGCATTTAATTCTGGAGAGAACTCTGAGGACAGAGGAGGCTTCATGGAGCTCGTTCAGGAGATCTCGACGTAGATTTGGGAAGCTCCTTCACGGGGCTAACTGCTGTTTTCATGCTGACTTTCGTAGGGGAGGTTAATTAGTTAACACTGGAACTCAGAAAGGACAGGAACAACATAAGAAGGCCCTTTGCTAGCCATTAATACAAGTGGTGGTTACTAAAAAATCTAATTCAGGAGTCCATGAGAAATGTGTTGATGACATTGAAGCAGTGTAGAGTATTGGGATACTGGTAGGTTTTAGAAAGGTTAAATAATAAGATCCATTACTTTGTAAGGTCTTGTGCCCCTGTGACATCCAGACCAGGCACTAGACTTCTTCCAAAAACTGTAATAACTCCTCCTGGATTTCTGCACAGAACAAATCCAGATGTTTTGTTCCCTTTTGTGAGATTAAAAGCTCCACTCTGAATATTTTCATGTGAACATTTCTTCAATGGAGAGTCATATTATTCACAGAATAACTAAATATTAAGTCTTTGAAAAAGCGTTTGACTAGTGCCATTAGCTGGCTTTATGACCATCCTTGTTAAATAACCAAATCAAACTCCACTCCCCCAAGGTAATTACTTGGGTCAAATTGCCAATGGAGTCTATGAGTCTGCTTAGAATCTGATTAAATTTCCCTTTATGCATTTTCTCCACCTGTGCTGGATTTCTGTAGATCCATATTTTTCTGCTCCTTAACCAGTTTTCTCCTGGTAAATTAAGAGCTCTCTGTGTTTGGCAGAGAGTTGGGATCAACAAATGTAAACTGAATGAATAGAACTGTATATAGAATAAATAGCAGTGTAAATTTTTGGATAACAAAGAACCATGTAGGGCAGGTGATCTGACCCCCAAATTATACAGATTAAAAAACTGGACTATAAATATTTTAATTGGCTGGCCCACAGTTATGAAATAATTACTGGCTAACGATGACACAGGAAGTGGCGACTGCCTTAATCAAACACAACAAGAGATATAAAGAAAAATAATTCATACTCTCTTTCCTTAAAGTAACTCAGAAGTCCATTAATAAGACAGTATAAGCACAGAAACAATTAAAGAACAATTCCAAACAGCATAAGACTAAACACCAAAGATACACTTTAGAGTTAGACCATCTAAACTCTGAAACAGGGTAGGAAAAGAGCAATGAAGGCCGACCTGTCTGGGAAGGCTTCATGGGCAGTGGTTTGCTTTAACTGGACCTTGAAGGATAGGAGAGGTAAGGCCATGAGTGCTGCATTCTGGGGTAAACACTAACTTTTTTTTCAAAAGGTTCTAACAGTGGAGCAGTGGAAGAACAGAAACATAGGTGCTTCTACCCCACCCAGCACTTCTCCTGACCCCATGGCCTGGCACCCAGAGACAGAAGTGAATGTCTTCTTTCTTTACTGTGCAGATTTGGTTCGAAGAAACTGACTATCCACTCTGAATTTATGTCGTGAAACAAGTTCACAGTTGATAATATGGTCCTGAAGTCAGGAGAAATGGATTCATTTTCATTTTCTGGGACTACCTTTGAAGTTGTTGAGGGAGGATAATTATTTTCCCTCTTCAAAGTATTTCCTCACATCATTTTCTTGGAAATGACAATTGGGCAGTGCCCCAGGTTGGCAAATCCAACCTTAGTTTGATGAATGCAATTCTGAACACAGCCCTTGATTTGGTGTTCATTTCCATGGCTCAGAATTTAGCTTTGCAAGGTGAAATATCATGTATTTTTGGCAAACCATTTTTTCCCTCAACTTTAAAACCAAAAGGGATATAGGTGATCCCAGATTTATTTAAACCTGGAAAACCAGCCTGGAGATTAAGATCACATTTGATTTGATCTCGCAAATTCGAGTGAGGAAATAAAGACATCCAGAGCTCTTAATGACAGTCATCACATTGGTTAAGTGGCTTAAGGCAGATAAAGGTATAAACTTAGATACTAAACCAAAGGCATCTTTTCTGGGACTAGCTGAATGTGTGTGCTCAACTACTACAACTATTCTTGCAAAGCAAATTAGACTTAATACTTTATTTTAAAAGTATTCATATTTTCATCATTATCAATGTCTTTTAGAAGTTAGTATCCTCTTCAATGAAAGTTTGATCCTATCTCATTTAAAGTAAGCATGAGGACTTCTTTCTCTAACCAAGAGTAGCAGGTTTGGATTTGCCTTCCCACCTGAAAAATTAGAAAAGAGATGGAATGTATTTAAAAACTGATTTCTCAGCTACTAGACAACAGGCAATGAAGGACCATGATCCCACAAAGACAGGAGACCAAAGTGAGTCCTACACATTTTCCAGCTTACAGGGAGCAGATGACTGACAGAGCCTGGTGGACTCCCTAAGTTGAGGAGACAGAACTGAGGATGTGGGGAGATCTGAATTAGTTAGAATTTAAGGGGCAGAGATGAGCGCTCCACAGAGTGAGACTTCTAGAAATTTACAGAGGGTTGCCTCTAGGTATTCAGCTGAGCACTAATCAGTGCATGAATGTGAAAAAAGCAGGCAAGGCTGGGAGAAGAACCATCTGAAAGGATGAAAGGTATAGTGCCCAGCACTCAAATAGGCCTGGAAACAGGGCCTGTTTCTATTAGCCAGACTGGAAACCATTACGATTCACAGAGCATTGGGTAGGGTATACAGAAGGGTCTTGTCAAGCAAGTGGTGTCTGTTGCCTGCTATCAGGAGTAGAAGTCTGAGCACTTCTGTGCACTGCATCTTGCTATTGGAGTTGCTGAGGAAAACACAGCACATTGAAGCACTAGGAACGATGCTTTACTCAGTCCCTCATGGCCGGTGGGTCTCTCCCAGCAGTCTTCCTGCATACACTCTCCTCTTGTGCTGCAGCTGAAGGACCAACACCCACTGTTAAAGCTGACCTTGTTCCGCTTCTTCTATATGTGAGTAAAGCTTTATTCCATCCAATGCTTAATGGCATTATGGGTTTGCTGTTGGTGGTGGTGGTTTGTTTTTGTTTTGTTTTGTTTGGTGACTCAGATAAATACTAAGTTACAGTGGACAAAAGTATTCAGACTTACCCTGACAGTAGATAACAGATGCCACTTATTCAACAGGTCTTGATCCAGCAGTAGGGAATAATTAGCCCTACTCTGAGCACTGTTCCAGTCCCACCTAAATAATCTGAAAGGCAGAACCTAAAGGATCAAAATGTCTCCAGGTAACTTAACTGCATCCCACAACAAATCTCAGTAATATTTGAAGAACAGAGGAATACCCATGACCCAACAATGTAAAGTTCACAAGGTTGCTTTCAATCAAAAGTACCAGCTGTGGAAAGGAACAGGAATATATAGGCTACAATGAAGAGATAAGTCAATTACTCAAAACTTACTAAGAAGTAACATATTAGATTTAGGAGATAGGGAAGTCAAACTTGTTATTACTATATTCCACATGTTCAAAAAGTTAAATAGAGACATGAAACATGTGAAAGAGACCCAAAGCCTAACTTCTACAGATAAAAACTGCAGTGTGGATAGGATTATACATTGCAGAAGAAGATATTAGTAATCTAAAAACATACCAGTAGAAACTATGCAAAATGAAATACAGAGGGAAAAGTCAACTTAAAAAATAAATAGATCATCAGTGAGCTGGGGGACGACTTCCAAGTAGCCTAATATCCATGTATGTACCTAAAGGAGATGGGAGAATGGAAAAAATATTTGAGGAAATAAAGACAGAAAGTTTTTCCAAATTGGGTGAGAACTATAAACCTATAAATCAAGAAGCTCAGTGAGCCTCGAGCACAAAAACAGGAAGAAAACTACACATTAAGTTGCTCAAAATCAGTAATAAAGAGAAAGAGCAGCAAGAATTAAAGATTTATAATATAAACCCTAAAACAACTGCAACTACAAAATAACAAAACAAAGAGTTATAGCTAATAAAGCAACAAAGGAGATAAAATAGTGTCACTGAAAAATGCTCAGTTAATCTGAAAGAAGGCAGAAAAAGAGAAGTAACAAATAGAAAACACATGGCAAGATGATAGATTTAAACCTGATTGTATAAATAATTATATTAATTATAAGTAACCTAAATTGAAAGTCAATTTAAAAAGCAGAGATTGCCAGATTATATAAGAAAGGCAAGACCCAACTGTATGTGGCCCATAAGACATACTTCAAGTATTAATATAAAGACAAAATAGGTTTAAAGTAAATAAATGTAAAAAGCTACACCATGTTAACACTAATTCAAAGAAAGAGTAGCTATGTTAATATTGAAACAAAGATTTCAGATCAAAGAATATATCTATGGATAAAGAAGTTAATTTCATAATGAAAAGGAATTTTTTTTCATAAAAGGACACACGACTGTAAAGCAGTACTGCTACAAATCCAAGGAGGAATAAAAAGATTCACAATTATAGTTGGATGTCCTGCTATCCCTTTCTCATAGATGAAAGTCAGTAAAGATATAGAATCTTCAAATAATATTATCATCTACCAATTTAACATTTATTAAAAACAAAACAAAAAAAAACTCCACCTAATAACAGCAGAGTATACATTCTCAAGTGCACATAAAACATTTACCAAAATACACCTTATACTAAGCCATAAAACATGTCTTAATGAATTTTAAGAGGTTTAAGTCATACAAAGTGTGTTCTCTGACTACAGAGGAGTTAAGCTAGAAATCATAATGGAAAATGATTCTATGAAAGCTTCAAATATTTGTAAACTAAATAACACAATCCAAAATTACTCAGATATAAAAAGGGAAATTAAAATGTATTATTAATGAAATAAAAATGAAAGTAAAACGTATCAGAATTTGCAGTATATCACTGAAGAAGTAGTTAGAAGGAAATTTATAGTACTAAATGCATATGTTAGAAAGTAAGAAATATCTCAAATCAGTGACATTAGCTTCTATCTTAAGAAGCTAGAAAAGAAACAAGAAATTAAATCCAAAATCAGTCGATGAGTAGAAATAACTAAGATCAAAATGGAAATAAATGAAATAGAAACCAATAGAGAAAAGCAATGAAATAAAATAAAACTTGTTCTTTGACAAGTGCAGTAAAAACTTTCAGCTAAGTAGGAATAAAATAGAACTTCCTCAATTTGATAAAGGACATCGACAAAAAAACCTGCAACTAACATCGTAGTCAGTGGTGAAAACCAGAATGCCCTCCCCCCATCAATATGAAAATAAAAAGAGAGAGAGGGATGTTTGCTGTCACCACTTTAATTAAACATTGCCTAGAACTTCTAGCCAGTACAGTAAATTAAGGAGAAAAAATAAAAGGTACCCAAATTAAAAAAAAAAAAAACTTTTTATTCACTTAAAATATGATCATCTACATAGAAAGTCTGACTGAATCCACAAAAGACTACTAGAACTAATCAGTGTATTTAGCAAGGTTGCAGGATACAAGATCAACATACAAAACTCAAGTATATTTCTATATTTTTACATATCTAACAATCACAAGTTGAAAATAATAAGCCAGCATTCTTAAGCACTTCAGCACTTAAGGACAAATCTGACAAAATACATGAAAGACATGTACATTAAAAACTATAGAACATTGTTGAAGGCCTAAATAAATGGAGAGATATATACCATTTTTGTTGGTCAGAAGACTTAGTAATATAAAGATATTATGTCTCCCTACATTGATCTATAGATTCAATACAATTCCAATCAAAATTCCAATAGACTTTTTTATACAAAATGACAAACTGATTCTAAAATTCACAGGGACATGCAAGTACCTGGGACAGCCAAAACAATTTAGAAAAGGAAAAACAAAGTTTGAGGACTGACACTATCTGATTTCAAGAATTATTATAAATCCACAGTAATCAAGACAGTGTGATACTGGCATAATATTAGACAAGTATATGAAAGGAGCAGACCCACACATTTATAGGCAACTGACTTTCAACAAAGATGCAAAGATATTCCAGTGGAGAATAAAAATAGTCATCTCAACAAGTCATGCTGGAACAATGGGATATTCATTCCTATGCAGAAAAAACCCTTTGATCCATACCACTCAACATATAAAAAGAGTTAACTCAAAGAGGATCATAGACCTAACTGTAAAACCTAAAACTCTAAAGCTTCTAGAAGAAAACATGAGAAAACTTTTGTGACCTTAAGTTAGAGAAGATGTCTTAATTACGATGCTAAAAGCATTATTCTTAAAGAAGTGATGACTTGGACCACATTGAAGTTTAAAACTTCTACTCTTCAACAGTCTGTAAATGAAAAGACAAGCCACAGACTGGAAGGAAACATTTGTAAATCATATATCTGATAAAAGACTTTATCCTTAATACATAAAGAACTCTCAAAACTCAGTAATAAAAAATTTTAATGGACAAAATATTTGAATAACCATTTCACCAACAAAGATACACAGTAAGCAATAAAGCACATAAAAGATACTCAATATCATTAGTCATTAGGAAAATACAAATTAATTAAAACTACGGTGATACCTGTTAGAATGTACCTGTTAGAATGGCTGGCTATGAGAACTTGTGATAGTGAGTTCTCAAGCGGTCTGGTGGTTTTATGAGGGGTTTCCCCCTTTGCTGGGCTTTCATTCTTTTCCTTGCTGCTGCCATGGAAAGGACATATTTGTACCTGTTAGAATGGCTCAGTGTTGCCCAGGATATGGTGGAACTAGAATACTCATACGTTGTTGATGAGAAAAATAGTCGAGCAATTCTCTTAAAAATTAAGCATATACATACTATATTACCCAGCTATTCCACCCGTACGTATTTAAGGGAAATGAAAGCATATGTCTGTGCAAAGATTTGTGAATGAATGTTCACAGTAGCTCTGTTTGTAATACTAAAAAAGTGGAAACATTCCAAATGTCCATCACTAGGTCAATGTGGTATATCCATAAAATAGGATACTACTATTCAGCAACAGAAAAGAATAAACTTATTATACACATTATAACATAAATGAATCTCAAAACAATTATTCATGATTAATTAACCCAAAACCAAAAGAAAAAAAAAGAGTGATTCCATATATATATATATACAATTCTAGGAAATGCAAGTAAATGTGTAGTGACAGAAAATAGATCAGTAGTTGCCTGAGGTTGGCAGTGGGTAATCAAGAGAGAGATGCAGTCTTAGAAAAAGGCATGAGGAAATGTTGTGGGAGATGTTTGTTCATTGTTTGTGATTGTATGGAGGCTTCATAGGTACATAAATAAGTCAAAACCTATCAACCTGGATACTTTAAATATATGCAGCTTATTCTTTGTCAATTGTACCTCTAATAAGATTGTTAAGAACATCTTCATGCTGCTAATAGAGACATACCTGAGACTGGTATTTTATAAAAGAAGTTTCAGTGACTCACAGTTCAGCATGGCTGGGGAGGCCTCAGAAAACTTAGAATCATGGCAGAAGGCGAAGCAAACACATCCTTCATGTGGCAGCAGCAAGGAAAAGAATGAAAGCCCAGCAAAGTGGGAAGCCTCTCATAAAACCATCAGACCACTTGAGAACTCGCTATCACAAGAATGATGTGGGGGAAGCCACCCCGTGATTCAGTTACCTCCCACCGGGTCCCTCCTACCACACATGGGGATGATGAGATTTGGGTGGGGACACAGACAAACCATAGCAGAACATTTAATAGTTAACTTACTGATGACTTAGAAAAATCTCAGGACATTTAGAAAAATTGAACATTTTAGATAGCATTTCTAATGACATAGAATAAGCTATTTTGAACATTCTTTAGAAAACCTATTAGGTTCACTTTACGTAATGGACATTTGACTGTACCCTACTATGTAGTCTTACGTTACCTTCTTTTCTCTTTCATTTAGGCAGATTTTTGCATTATTTTATGAAAGCAATATGTGTGTACATATATTTATTTTTATTTTAGTATTAGGCAAGATCTATTTAAATATTGAAAAACTGAGATAACATCACAGTTTTATAGAGTATGCAGATGTGAGAATAAGTTTCCGAAATGCAGACTATATGTGCTCAAACGTTGTTATTTATCTCTCCTTTTAGTTTTTATCATTATAAATAATAGAGTGAATAAAAGATGGATAGCTTCTAACTTTAGAATGAAGAGTTCAGGCTGAAGAGTGAGAGCTATCACTGGAAAATGTGCTCCTGATTTCAGAACTACAGCACAGAACATGTTGCAGACCAGTGTAGTGGGGCCCAGCTCCCACCTATGTTCAGAGTAGGCTTTTTTTTTTAAGTTCAGGGGTACACATGCAGGTTTGTTACATAGGCAAACTCATGCCATGGGGATTTGTTGGACACATTATTTCATCACCCAGTTATTAAGCCTAGCACCCATTAGCTTTAGTGAGACCACGCATTGAGAATTCAGCTTAGAAGCCTATTGAAAGGATAATGATTCTGCTACAAATGTTCCTTCCCATTGGTTATTTCTAGGGCATGCTATACTCAAGTCATCCAGTCACAAACATGCCAACTGGAATCACCCAGACATCCAGTGCATGTGAAACTAAAGAAAAAGTTCTCAAGGTCCACACCCACAGCATCCTATAGGGTCTACCCTGAATTAATCTAGTCTCTTCTGAGACTACAGTGGGAATATTTTTTTTAAACATTGTTTATCTTTGCTGCATCCACTTGCTGCAAGTTTACATCTGTTCGTTTCATTTCAGCACTGAACTTTCCCTGCCTAGAAGCTCATCCTTCGATTCTCTCTTTAAATTACTGTGATCATTTAAAGAAAAAAAAAAAAAGTTGTGCTTTTTCTGTCCCAATTTTCCTCTTTCGGAAAAATGCCAATCACATTGACCACATTTACCAGACAGTTAACAGTTTTCAGGCATGAATGTTTTTGTGGAGGGGGTATTGCATGAATGGCACCAAATACAAAAAAATGTTGTTGGTGTTCTGAATTCATCATTATGAGAGGCCATTGGATAGACTTGAAGGATGCTTGCTGCTGCTTTTCATGAGCTGCTGTCTCCTCTGTGGACTTTGGATAAGACTTTGTGGCTCATGGGTTATTCCCTTTTTCCTTTTCAACCCAAATGTATTTGTACATTATCATAGGTTCCTGTCTTAATTCATAAAGGTAACCAGATTTTTTCCCCACTTAGAAAAAAAGGAAGTGAACTGATGAAAGCAAACTAAGGGGCTATATTCTCTTCTCGGTGGGCTTGGCAACATTAACATTAATGGGAGTTATATGTGCATCAAGAAGCAAGTTCATCCCTAAGATGTGAGAGCTCCAGCCATTTGAAATTAGCCTTTGTGGGTCTCCTGTGTTCCACAGCACCAGGGGCTAATTCTTATTCTTTTTCATCTTTCCCCTTTCTTCACTGGGCACTGATGCCTCATTACACGCTGTTCCTCCCATTCTGCAGCACCAAGTCTCTGACTCTGTCTGACCCAATCAGGAGCTCGCAAGCATCATCCCCCAGATGTCCTAACGCCGGGTGCAGGGGACATTGTTCAAAGCTGGGGTTTTAAATTGTTCATTTGTTTATTTAAGTCTTTATTGTTTTAACCAAACGTAGTGTTACCTAAAGAGAAAGTTAATAGAGATCTCAGTTCAATAGGAGGGCTGTTGTCTAATCTTTTAAATCATTTTCTATCACTAACTTAGTGACAGCCACTTGCTTTACATGTCCTATTTTAGTGACAGGTCATAGTGGTTCCTCCCAAACCAGTGTTTGAAATAAGCTTGGGAACCCAAAAGAGGAAGAATGAGTTTAAAGAATATGTTTATTAATAAAAAGGAAAAATGTATCTTAAACTACTTTTATCTGCCAGTTCCGAGGTTTGTCTTCCCAGAATAGCACATGTCTGGGCAGAAAGTCAACTATGCCTTTCTTTTGAGTATACAGTCAGGAGACAATTTCATTTGCCTGGCCTGGAAGATGATTTTCATAATATTCCTCTCCATCACCTCCCCATTGTGCAGTGTTTCACTGGCAAACTACCCTGTACAAAATCAAGTTTTTCCTCTCCTTTTTTTCATGATTTTGTGAAAAGGGTTTTTCTTTTTCACCAATACTTACAGTTAGAAATGCTCTTGTATGACAAAAAACAAAACTATCTTTATGATTCTGTCTTTCAGTAATTTACAGTTCTCTCACCAGTATTTTTAAAAATGTTTAAAATGAAACTCTTAGTTATTCATGTTGATGACATGTGATCCATAAAATAAGGATCAAAATAGCAGTGTAGCTTCAGAGAAATTTTATTTCCTGTGTCAGTAGCTTTCCAAATCTTGGTTTGTTTCTACCCTAATCCCAGTATCAAACTTAACTTCATTTGATCTCTAGGGTTAGTGACTCTGAAGCTGAATAACATTTTCTCCAAATATTGGGTCATAAATTAGCAAGGAGTTAGGAGAGGTTGGGAACAATACTGAATTTTAATGAGCAGTTCTGATTAGGGTTGTTCTAAAAACTTTGCCCAAGAATTTAAGGCAAAAGAACATGGAAGCAGCTTATAATTTTCTTCCAGCTGACTATTACTGTTTTTCTCTTCATCCATTGTGCTCTTGAAACTCAGAGTGAGATGTATGCAAGAAATGTTTTACATGGGAAAGCATGCATGTCTCCTGAGGCTCAGTCCAGAAGTGCTACATTGTGCCATCTTCATATACCGGACTCTACTTCCTACATCGTTAATGTATTTGATCAAGTGACATCCTAATAGTCAAAAGAAGCCAATAGACCTCCCTAAGAATACAGAGCTATGGCTGCCACACAACACCAAGATTGTTGTAAAAAATCAAATCATTATGAAATACCACGTTAACAGCTTTTGCAAACTCCCAATGGCAGGATAGAACAGTGCTATTAGAAGTAGGGTGGTTGTGATTTGCTATCAGGAACACTATGAGCCAAACAGACCATTCTACGATAGTGAGTTTTGCTTTTATTTGCTGTCATTAAACACATCTGACAACACCTGAATCTTGGATGTCTCACAAGGAGAGAAAGCACAGAGGAAGAGGTGAGATAAGATGCCTACTGCAGAGGGGCAGTTAGGGGTAGTCTCAGACTGAGGAAGCTAAATGTAAAATGAAAGGGCTGTCTTCCTTCCAGAGCTTATAAGCCCTCAGGAACGCTAACTCTAACACTACTGCCTCAAGGAGATACCAGTTAGTCACTCCCAACATGACTCATTTTCCTTGAATACATATTTTCCACTTATTCGTATAAACTAGAAGTAGTTGTGAAAATAAATTTATCTGTTCAAGACGAAGAAGGCTAATTTTTTGCCTGTAAAAATTGCTTCATAATCAATGTTTTTGTGTTCAAGTAAAATTGGCCACATTGTATTGCTGTTTTAAAATGATAAACAAGATGATTACTTTTTTATGAAAATGTATTTAACTCATCATTTACCTTAATATAATCTATTTTAAAAAGCTTTAAGAGAGAGGAAATCAATTAAAAATAAATGAATCATACTTTTAAAAAATTAAATTTGAACTAGTGAATACTTGAATAAATTTGGTCACTCTGGCAGAGACAGGAAACTGGGTGGACTGGCCCTACAGATGCTGAGTGGCCAGAGGCCTCCGGGCTGGGCTGCTGGGACCTGCCCCAGGTGACAGGTGGGGCCTTGGGGTACTGCAGCCATAGCTGCTGTGCACTAGTGTGCTGCTCCTCTCTTCTGAAGGGTCTGTTAGCTCTGGAAATCTAGGAGGCTGGCAGGGAGAAACAGTAGAAATTGGTCAGAAGGCCCCTGCCGGGGAGAATGAAAAGAGGGAAAAAACAGCTCTTGTTGAATCTGGAGAACAGTGATGCCCCACTGTTCAGCTGCTCTCTCTCTTTCCATTCACATTTGTGCTCAAAGTGTTTCAACACTTCCAGCTGAGCCCCTTCTTTATCACCGCCCACATTCTGCCTCCCCACGCCCTGAAACCTGTTGTCTTCACCCTCCACAGGCACAGACAGTGTGTTCACCTCTCCAGTCACATCGACTTCCAAGCAGATGTTCTGTGGCAAAGTCACAAAGCATTTATGTCACTTTTTAAAATTAATCAAATTCTCCCTTGGAAGGATTTTAGTTCATCTGGCTTTAAAAGATATTATTGCTGAAAAAAAAATGCTGTATATACTTGTTTTTAGAGATCTTTGTATGCCTCTTGTAGGTTCAGAGTTAGGGGTGCTGGGAGAATTCTAAAGTGTGGTATTTTAAAGATGTTCTTAATTGTAAGGAACAAGCTTTACATTTGTGAAGAAGCAACTAAAAGTTAGAACATATATCTGCTAAGATCAGATAACCTCCCTCCCGTAAATAGGTGATTTGGAGACTTCTAAATTTTGTTTTTCCCATAGAAACATGTGTATCCTAGGATGAGAAATCTGAGGCTTCTTTCTCTCATAATTTTTAATAAAGTAGAATCACTAGAGAAAGGCTTCTTAACTATTTTATTCCTTTCCTTTTCCTTTTAAATGCATAGAAGAGGTAGAAAAATTCCATCAACCTAAAAAAAAAAAAAAACAGCAGGTTTCTTAGAGCTTGCTGTTTTTATGTGTTTCATGTTTTATAATTCTTGATAGAGATCAGTAATGTCGGGTAACTGAAAATTTAATTCAACATACATTTCAGTGAATGATTACTATGTTCAGATCAGCAGGGATTCAAATGTGTATAATATAAAAGAGAGATTTAGGTGGCCCAAATTCACATAGCTCATCAAATGGGTCAACTGTAGGGTACCTGCTCCTGGCCCTACAAACCCTGCCTTTCAGAAGAGGAGATACCCTGAGGCCATTTAGAAGTTCTGGAACTGGATCTGACTCCAGAGGAAACAGATTCCTTGAGGACTTTTGAGCAAGACTGTGCTGAGATCAGAAGGCAAGCCTTCCCCTTCCTGTATTGCTGAGAAGGCTGAGGTCCTAAGAAAGGAGTCTGTTCAGTTTCCCTTCCCCTCTCCCAATTGACCCTTCCAGCCTCATATTCTGAGATTTCCATCATGTGTTCTCTGTGCCCTTCTCACACTGGACAATTTGCTGCCTCCTAGCCACAGCTGGAGGCTTCCCCTCTCTTTTCTTTGCTTGTGCCACATTCTGCTCCTATTTCAGCATGGTCTCCTGGTGCTCCATCTCCTGCACAGGCAGTGTTCTGGCCTCATCCTTCGCTGTTCAGGGGAATTTTCCTGTCTCAGTGGCTTCCACTGGCCAAGAGTCTACCTGGACCAGCCTTCTCCCCTTTCTCCATCAGGCCACACTGCTCATTCTTCACACCCTCTTCCATGAAGCTCTTCCTGAACCCCCAGGGCAGAGCTCTCAATTTACCTCTTTGTCAAAATCTATTCTCTCTACAACTTCTGATTAAAATGTATCTACTTTAGGATCCTTCGTTGACCTCAAGGCTCACAGATCTCTCTTAGGAAGTTCAGTACTGCTTTGTTTGTATTTTCGTGTTGGCATTTTCCTTCTTCTCCTCTTAAGGGGTAATTACATGTTGTGCTTCTCTTAATACCACTACTTGTCAGATTCCAGATTCCTTTAGGCCGGAAACTCACCATGTCCCCATAACAGTCATCACCTAGTAGGCTTTGTCTCATGACTTGTGAAGCCTTCATGAGTCGATCACAAAACTGAATTATGCAAAGCTGTTTTTGTAAAGAAGCTGGTAGAACCAAAATTTATAAATAGAGACTTATCACTGAATACAGACCTAGGTGAAAAATGTTTTACAGTCATTTCTTGCATGTTATTGGGAGATTCTTCAACCAGTGGAAACTGTTCATGATTTGATTGAAGGGTAGTGGTTAAGCATCTATCTCTAAGTTAGGGTGCTTCTTGGGTTATATTTCTTGATATCTCGTAGAGGCCCCAAAATTGTTGTAGAAGTAATTAATTGCAAAAGAGGCATGACAAAGCTACCCAAAGCTTTCTGTAGATAATTTTGAACCTATTAAGAATTTGAGAACCATATTTGTGTAGAATATTGGTGTAGAGAGATGAGGATCCTCAGTACTGCCCTAAATTTCTTCTTGATGCCTTAGTGGTGACATGGGAGAAGAAAGAGCATAGCCCTGGAGAGGTGAGGATGGCAGGATGAGGGGTCCAGTCACTGAGTGCCTTGAAACCACATTGGTATTTTAAATGGGAAATCGGCCTCATTCAAAAACTGTTTTCTTAGCCAGCATAAGCAGCTTAAACAGTGCTGGGGTCATACACCACAGCAGTTTAAAGCACTGTTATCAATTTGTTGACTATTTGAAGGTCAGAACTAGAAATAAAGGTCTCAAGCCATTATCTAGTTCTTCGGCCTCCAAACCCTAAATTTTAAGGAACAGAGGTTTTTTGAACCTAGGTTATTTAAAATAATTGAACCTTTTTCAAATTTAATTAGTCAAAACATACTCAGAATACCTGTTTAGTCAAAGGTTATACAGGTGAATATTTCTTTACCCAAATTTCTGAAGAATTTACTACTTAGCACTATGCCAAAAATTATTAGAGTGCAGAGGAGCATATAAGAAGCAATGTAAGAATTGTAGGAAAAATGAGCCATGAAAGTTGAGAGATGGGTGTGCAAAGATAAATTCATAGAAGACGGTGCACTGTGATGGGGCCTTGAAAAACAGGTAGGAATTCTCTAAATAGAGCTGAAAAAGAGGCCGTTCTAGGTGACAGGAGCATGAGGTGAAATGTGTACAAAGATGGCAAAGGGTAGCACATAGGACAATAAATAATCCACCATGGCCCAAGGGTTAGGTTCGAGTGGGGCAGTAGGCAGTGTATCTCTGAAACTGACTTGAGAGAACTGTCAGTCTGAGCTAAGGAGTTGAAACTTTACCTGGTAGGCAACAGGAAGTCACTGCATGTTTTCAAGGTAGGGAAAGGCATAAACTAAGTGGTACCAAGTTCAGTTTGGCTGTGGTGCAGAGGACAGATTACAGAAGCGAGATGAGAGGCAGGAAGATGAAGGAGCTGTGACAGTAGTGACTGTAAAGGTGGAAGGGCAGAACTGCAGCAAGGGCAGTGGGCTTGGAAAGGGATGAAGAAGGGGTAAGCGAGGGCCTGGATGGTGATTCCATATCAAGAAAAAAGAGAAAAGTGAAGGAGAACTTGAAGGTCACTTCAGTGTGTCAATCCTGGTGACTGACTCAGAAAACAGGAGTACCATGACCAGAAATATGAGCAGAAAGAGATTATTTCCACTGTAGTCCTGATTTATCAGTTTGTTACAGATCTTTCCATTTCATGTGCCCTTTTGCTATAATAATTTGAGTAATGTTAAAAAGTAGCATGCATCAACTTGTTTATGAGATGGGGACCTAGTGCATATTTAGATCTTGAACAAACTAAATGAGAATTAAGAAGGCAGGCTACGAATCCCATAGCCGTACATTCCTTTCCAGAGAGTCAGTGTCTGCCCTGCATATCAACCTAGTTTGATTTCCTAGATTATGGTCTTTAAAAGAAAGAAAAATACCCGAGGCAGAAATGTTACCCTTCTTATGACAGTACTTTTCTTCGGCTTCTTGCACTTTTAAAGAGAATGTTGCTCTCAGGAGCACCAGTTCCTGATGAGCCCAATAGAAAGCCCATTTGCCCTTCACAAGGCAGCCATAGTGCAAACATAGCTGGTGTCAATTTTTCCACTGCTCTTTTTGCCAGTGTTTCCCATCCCTTAACCTCCTGGGATGAAGATATTAGCTATTTTCCATGGCTTATTTACTCCTTGACACTTTTCTTAAGCCTGCCAACTCTGGGGCCAGTGTAGTCCTGACTTTGTAAGCTGGACAACTGGTCTGTTGGGAGTTGAGCTAGAAAGAGTCGATGCCTTTCGCAGAGGCCACCAAGCCCTCACAGAATAAGATGTGACGTGCTTTGTATGAACTTATGGAACAGAGTTATACTACTTGCTCTGTTCTTAAAGATGTTCTTGACGTTTTCTTTATTGGTGAATGAATTTGTGTCTACCTTTGGCCACTTGCTGAGGTCAGGAGCCTGGGAACACCCTGTATTGCTCTACGGAAGTGCCAAGGTGGGAGGGGAAGGGGAGAAGGTGAGATCACACAAATCCAGAGCAGTGCCCGGCTCGGCAGCTGTCAGACTCTGAAATCATACTTTCCCTCTTCTTTCTGACCTCACAGAAAGCAAGTCGTTGGGTTGCTGCTGGGATAGAACTGAACATTTTTAAATGCTTGCCTTGGTGAGGAGAGCGATCCTGTGCTTTTTGTTGGAATCTCACTCTCAGCGCAGAGGGACTGAGGTTAGAGCAACTCTTTAAAACCACAACATTTTTGTTCAGAAATGTGACATGATTTGCAGGTGGTGACAACTGATTTGACAATGACCGGTGATTTAGGTCTACCTCTAATAAGCGAATTAATCTGAGCTAAAACATAGTGATCTGTCATGTTTAGAGATACCTCAACATCTGGCTGACTTGTCCTCTGTCAGCCGAGTTTGTCCTGTGCAAATCTTCTGTCAAGTGAGGAAAAGAACTGTGGGTAGAAAATTACATGGCAGTTTTAGAGTTAGTGATGAATTTTTCTCCCAATATACCAGCTGTGCCAGCAACACTATTTTTCATGGCATTAATCAAATATCTTGCCTGCAGCACCTTCACTTTCCCAAAGGCTAAAAGATGAATCTGTCAAAAAATTTCACTGGGATTTGCCAACAGCTTTTCTAAGCTCAAATACTAGTCCAGGCACCTTAGAAGTTTGAGCAAGGCTTTTAGGAATAGCCTTGGGGAGTTAAAAGCTGTATAGGGTAATTTTCCTTTACACTAAACAAAAAATCGAAGCCTCCATTGCAGCCAGCATGATCAAGTTTTCAAGTCTGGAAAAGGGCCAAACACTCAAGCTTTATTAATGTATTCCATTTACTGACTCATAGCAGAGTACTTTTTTGTAGTTGGAATTTTGAAATTAGCAAGGTACAAGAGCAGTTGAAGGCCGTGAGATGAACTCGCCTGCTCCTTGGGAAACAAAATCCCAGATGGGAGGAAATTTAGGCAGGGGGAAAGCCACACACCCGCATTCCCACAAAGACGCTGCCTACAGC
This sequence comes from Cebus imitator, assembly GCF_001604975.1. Taxonomy (NCBI): domain Eukaryota; kingdom Metazoa; phylum Chordata; class Mammalia; order Primates; family Cebidae; genus Cebus; species Cebus imitator. Next base: position 1,118,746 of record NW_016107359.1, read on the forward strand.
TAAAAGTATTTACCGGGATTAAGATCTGTGAAGAGCTGATAGTTTTCATCACCTGTAACCTTTGTTATATCTCTCTTGCTTGCAAAATAAACATGGCACATTTGCTTTATGCCCATCGGAAGTAATGTGCACTCCTGTTCCTTTTCAAAATGAATATATATTTTAGAGTAACCACTGGTGACCCTGAGAATTGCTCTGAATGGCTGGGCAGAAGCTGCTACACTTATTTGAAGTATAGAAAATCACAGGGATCAAGGGCTGTGCCACATTAGGCATCCTGGTAAGAGTGATTTTTACAGTGTCTTCTCTTCACTGTTGATGTTTCTTACAAGACAAAGACCATTCTTTCATGCCTTAAATGGTAAAAAGAGGTCTCTAAGAGTCTTTGCCATTTCACCTCTCTAGCAATAGCCTCAAGATTGCTGAGCAGTTAAAGAAAAAAAATGGGAGACACTGCCATCTCTCCACTAGTGACTGTATAGGAACTCAGCAACAGCTTTTGGGCACAGTAACTCCGAAGTGCATGAGACAGAGCAGAGACTCAACAAACTGTGAAGCAAGTGAAATCCTTGGATCAATTATTTTAAAAAATTAAACAATGTATTTTCTCACATATCCATCGTGAACAGAAAGGCATCAAATCTTGTTCTGTGCATGTTGCAGGACAGTGGTCCCTAACCTTTTTGGCACCAGGAACCAGTTTCATGGAAGACAGCCTTTTCATAGACTGGGGTGGAGGGATGGTTTTGGGATGACTCAAGCATATTTGATTTATTGTGCACTTTTCTATTATTATTACATTAAAATATATCATGAAATAATTATACAACGTACCATCCGATAGAATCATTGGGAGCCCTGAGCTTGTTTTCCTGTAACTAGATGGTCCCCTCTGGGAGTGACAGGATCATCAGGCATTATAGTCTCACAAGGAGTGTGCAACCTAGATCCCTCTCATGCAGGGTTCATAATAGGGTTCACGTTCCTACGAAGATGTAATGCTGCTGCCGATCTGACCAGAGGTGGAGCTCAGGCGTAATGCGAGTGATGGGGAGCGACTGTAAATACAGATGAAGCTTCGCTGGCTTGCCTGCTGCTCACCTCCTGCTGTGTGGTCCAGTTTCCAACAGGCCACGATTGGTACCAGTCTATGGCCTGGTAGTTGGGGACCCCTATATTGGGTTATCTACTCTAACCTGATTCTAGATTCCCATTCCATATATTTGATAGCAATGAAATGTTTCCCCCACTATTTAAATGGGTGAATTTGCCACAGTTCATAAAAACTGGTAAGTTGCAAGTTCCTTTTCTATTAAGTGCAAGTTGGATTAGCAATCAAACAAAGCAGACCTTCCATTGTTGGAGAAGCCTCATGAAGCCGAAGGATCTGAGTAAGGCAATCAAGGTGTGGAAGGAGAAGCAGTGAGGTGCTGTCAGTTGTGGGAATGGCACAGGGAACTGGTTCTCTAGTCCATTGGATTTCTTGTTCTTTGAAAATTCAGTAGTATCTGAAAACTTTAAGACTAGGCTTAATTTCTTTTTTTTACTGTTTCCACGTATTCATAATCAACTTTAATGTATAGATACCATTTCTTTGATTCAGGTTTCAGTCTCACATTGAGACAGAAGTTCTTTAGCTTCTTTGAATCAGAAAAATCAACTTCATATATCACATAAAATTTCTAACATTTGTGTGACTTTATATGGCACCTATTGAGAAAAATGAGTCATAATTTATAATTTACATTTCCTATGAAATATACTGTGAAATTCAAGGCCTTTTACCTTTGTCTATAGGTTTTGATCATATTTGCAAAAACTCATTATTGGAGGTATTTCTCTGTTCCCTAAGTAGACTGGATAAATAAGTTAGCCCATTATTGCTTGTCTCTGAATGTGCTCTTAAACTATATGAAATGAGACAAGGCTGAGATGATTTAAAAAAAAAAAAAAACCCAAAGGGTACCTTGATTAGATGCACTTTAGCACTATAAAGCAGTTTTCTTTAAATAATGGAAAGTGAAGAAAGTTTCATTAGTTCAGACAAGGATGTATATTCAAGTAAATTTGGAGCCTTCTCTGTGTCTGTACGTGCACAAGTATGCTCTTTCTTTTAGAAAGTACGCACACCAGCAGGGATATTATGTAGCCTGCAACAATAAAATAGAACTGAAAGGGATGTTATTTTAAATCCACTCTTGTATACCCAAAAAAGATGTATTATTGGGAAGGACTTTGATAGTGGTGTATTTTACAGTTTGACAACTTGGAACTTTGTAAACTGGCAATTGGGTATAGACGAAGATATCCATTTATCTCATATATGTCTTGTTGAGGCAAAGCTGTCAGAAGAAATCTTATCACATGGTGCCCCATTTGTTTTCTGTGGTGATTTATGATGGTTTTGAAAAGGTCTTGTGATCCCATAGGCTGCCACGATTCTCTGACTTTTCTCTGTCAATGGATCAGATTTTTGACATTTTCTGAGAGCATTCAGAAAAGATTTGATAAATCAGCTTGTGGTGTTTATTTTAATTGATCTGAGGCTCACTCCTTCAAGAATTCATCAACTACAGTGACAGGGTCTGGATGTGCTGCAGTGAAATGAAAGAATTGGGCCGGCCATGCTCCTATAGTGATGATATAGATATTTTGTTGAAAGTTTATGCGCACCGACGAGAAGATGTCATAACTAATTTAGTATGTTGTAAATCTTTTGACACATATTCTAATTCATAAATCTCATCCATCACATGTGATTCATGAAACTATAGACAACCTTTGATGAGAAGGTACTTCTGTCTCTGTTCCAAGTTCCTTACATTTTTCCTTATTCAAAAATAAATCATTCCAGAACAACAGAATTCTATTATGAAAATGGAACTGTAGAGGCCCTTCATTCCCTCACTTCTGCCCTCACACCCATAAAAAGAAAAGCTCTCTATTTGAAAAGAAAGATGTGTTTCTCTTAGAACAAGAAGATAGAAGTGTACGTGCTGTGTATATGCATGCATTCACAAAAATAGGTAAATATAGAGACTGATTTCAAAGAAATGGCAAAGATGAATGTTAACTATTCTTCTAGAATAAAATGACTTCAGATAAGACAGAGTATATGAAAAAGTCTTTCTCATTTTAACTTTTAATTTGAAATTAATTTCAAAAATCAACGGTAATAGGCGTAGACAGTTATAATGCACCAAACATTTGTTTTATGCCCATTCTTAGGTTTACTTGACCTATAAATTTATTTATTTATTTATTTATTTGGGCTACAAGTTGGCCTTATTGATTTATTCTATTTCAACTTGACTAGTGAAAAAACAGGCAATCATTTTTCTCAGAGTGTCAAATATCTAACAAAGGATGGTCCAGAGAATGATTGGTATAGCATCTGTTAACCAAGATCTCATGCCTGAGCAATCTAAAGCTAACATGAGGTTATGTTTCATCTAACTAACTAGCCTGTTAGAAAGTTAGTAAGTCTGACCAGATATGAGAATGTCTTACCATCAGCAAAATCTTTGCACATGTATGTTGTTACAAATGAGTCATTTAAGTGACTGGGTAACCAAAACTATACTAATGACTACGGCCTATGTTAAAGTTATTTAAGACTTAGTTGCTGCCCTGACAAACTTTCCAACTGCAATATGTGAAATGGTGAGACTGGAGATAAATGAAATTGAGATGGATGTGGAACTCTTAAATAAAAAGCCATATTTACAGATTCCTTGAAACGTACTTTGAATTAGAAGGAAGTATCATAGAGGCTTGAAGAAAGGGTTAAATGTGATATTAACTTCTAAGTTTTGAGCATCTAAACGGTCAAAAAATACCGTTTGCCAGCTAAAAGATAGGGATGTCGAAGTGTTCGTGTAACATCATATTAGATGAGTTTGAAGTCCAGGATTTCTTCTCCCTCTAGTTCTGATAGTCCACATACCTTGAATCATTGTGTGTACATTTAAAAATTATTTATGATAATAAGAGAACATAAGTGCATTTGCATATTATAATGGAGGAATCTAATTTTATTTAACTATTTCCATACCCCTACCTTCATGAAATTTCTTCTAGAAATAGCTAGTCAATCCCAAAATTGGCTAATATACATTTTCATAATTATCTTTCGCTTCTGATAGATGTGGTAGCAATCTATAGATTACCTCAAAGTGAGCAATAAACAGTCAGAGAATAAGAAATAAAAGACCTGGATAACTCACAAATTAGGGAAATATCTCTTTCCTTATCAAAACCTAAATAAGCAAACTGCAAGGGGTAAAAAAGTGAAAGAGGAAAAAGACCTAAGTAAATGCGAAATTCATCTTCATTCCAACACACACATCCTCTCTTTTTGAAGCAGTCAAGTTTAGAAATGAAGAAACTCTGACAGGGGAAAGGTCACTCAGAAAAAGACACAGTGCAAAATGCCATGTCTGTAATGGAGAGTAATTTGAAATAAACTCCTGCTTGGAGCCCATAATGAGAAAGAAAAGAAACAAAGAGCCAGAAAGGTCCAGTGTCAGAATTTAAAATAGGTAAATTTTAATGACTCTGAAAGGCACAATGAATGACTAGTACCCACCAGCCTGAGCAGAAGTGATGCGAAGTGGTAATCTGCTTCACCCATTTCTCCTCCCAAATTTTCTGCTCCTGATGTTCAGAACCACTGTTCCCAGTCTCAGAATTCTTTGATTACTAGTCGGTTCTAAGAGCAAAGAAATAAACATGAGTTAGATACAACAGATGAAATAAAGTCTACTGTGTCCAAGATTGGGTTCCATCAGTAAAGTAGAACCATAAGAAAGCAGCTTTCTTTATAGCTAGCAGGAAGAATAAATTCTCAAAAGCCATTTTATTGAAAGTGCTAGAAACATTTACTATAATCTTTAACAGCTTTCTACTGTGCCAACATGATGAAGTTACTAGTCCCTTGATAATTCAGACAACCATATAGAATTTTGTTCTTTACTTGACTGCCTGCCAATTGAATCAATTGATAATGAACCTGATGTTTCCCTCATAAGAAAATAAAAAGAAATAGTAAAAGGATCAAACACTCAAATTCTACAGATTTGACAGATCTGTAAACATTGATCGGCTCCCAAAGACATAAATAATATGAATGTTGTTGTAGCATTAATAAAAATTTTAGATCCCGTTGAGTTTGCCCAAGTGTTGGCCTTAGTTAATTCCATCCAGATTGCAGCTCAGGAAATGTATTGAGATGCAAATATGGTGCATGTGGTTTATCTTTTCACCGATTATACAAACTTCATCAAATTGTAAAAAGCTTTGATGTCTCAAGCTGTTCCATTTTCAGAGTTGAGAGTAAAAATGAAAGAAGGGAACCTGCTATAAGGAAGAACTCTGCAGAGATTTTTTTTTTTTTTTACCCCTATCAGTCAAGAATGTATTAAGTAATTCTACTTGCCTGGCACCCAATACCATGCTAGGTATGTTTGGTGAGATACAAACAAGGGCTTGGAAGTGGGATAGCATCTCAGTAAACTTTCAGTTTCTTGTATTATCCTTACCACCACTTCACACTCCAGCATTTTTGGACCTTAAGATCTAGTTCGGGGGTAAAATATCAAGACCTACAATAACACGAAGGGAACAGTTTTATAACTCATAAGTGCATGGCCAAACTGGGCTGTGAATCCAGAGAAAAAAGCCAGTACAATCAAGGAAGGCTTCATGGGGAGAGTCTGATCCATCCAACTGTAACGTAGTAACAGTAAAAATATTCAGCTCAATATTTTGCTAAACATTCTGGTCATAAAGAAAAGTAGAGAAATTCAGATCAGCCCACAAAGTAGAATGGACAGTGGATGACAGTATCCCAGTAAACCTTCAAATTCTTGTCGCTTCCTTACCACTTCCCACCCTGCTTCCCCTGCAAAGTAAATGACAATTTAGGCCAAAATAACACTGGAGGCATATTTGACCACACTCCGTGTATAATACGTCAGCATTTGGACACAGCTTCACAGTATATCCAGAGTCTCACTGCTTCTCAGCTGCCACTGTCATCCAGGTCACATCCTCTCTCTTTAGATGTCTACAGCAGCCACCTAATGGGTGTCCCTGCTTTCTCTCGACCCCACAGCCACAATGGTCCTGTGCATACATAAGTCAGATCTTGTCATTTCGTTCCACCCTCTCCAAGGCCTTCCCATCTTAGAGAAAAAGCCAAAATTGTTACAAGTCCTTTGGGCCCTCTGTGACCCACCAAGGCCTCCTCCCCTCACACCTTTTATTTCTCTGCTATTATCTCCTATTATTTCTTCATCGGTCGCTACAATCCAGCCATCCTGCCTCCTCACTGGGCTGTTCTCTCTTAATAATTCAGGAAGCCACATATGATTTTATTCTTTACTTGACTGTCGATTGAATCAGCTGATAATGAACCTCATGTTTCACTTGCAAGAAAATTAAAAAGAAATGCTAAAAGGACTCCCCAGGTACTCCCATTTCCTCTGCCTGGAACACTCTTCCCAGATATAGCATCACTTGTTCTCCTTTTCCGAGCCTTTGTTGAAATATAACATGCTCTGCGGGCTTTCTCAGACTACCACAATTGCAAACTTCCTCCCCCAAGCTCCCCGACACCCCTAAACCACTTTCTGACTTTACTTTTTTTTATAGTACTTACCACCTACTGGCATACCATATAATTCAGTTATTGGTTTGTTTATTGTTTGTCTTACACTCTCCTGGGATGAGGAAACTTGTTGTTGTTCCCTGAGATAACCCGTCACCTGGAACAGCATGTGACAGATATGAGGTGTTCAATAACATTGGTGGAATAAATGGATTGTGGAACTAGAATCAAGATTACCATATCAAAAGACGATGCATTGTGTTGCATTTGGTTTAGGACACAGATTGCTAACCTGGGACATGTGGATAGGATATGGGGAACTGGTGAATCCCTCAAATTGATTTAAAAAATGTTATCTATTTCTTATGATTTAGGTGAAGTTTTATAACATTTATGAGACTCTCAGAAGTCCTTGACATAAAGACTAAAGAGAACCAGTGGCTTAGAATGCCCCCAAAGCACTTGGGAAGAACTATGTAGGCTTTTTTTTTTTTTTTTTTATAAATTAAATCATGTACCACTGAACTAAAATACTATGCACATTATAAAACATACACAAAAAATAAATGTTAAATGATTGTTTTAATGCTTTTTTTTTTTTTCATTTTATTAATTAGAGCAGAATAATAATCATCTTGATACATAGACATTGATACATAGAAAAAAGTTTTAACTTGTGTTTTCACAAATCCAAAACATCCTTATATTTTGGTAAATTGTGCCAGCCTCAGTTTGAATGAAAGGACCAAATGTCAGTTAACTCAAAGCAGTCAGACCAGCAAAGGCCTCATCGAATCATTATTTCTTTAATTCTCTCAGTTTTGTGCATCTGGTTTACACACACTCTTGTCAATGTGTTGCCTTGAAACTGTTTTCTGCCTACTCCTTGCATGTATGTGTGCATAGTAGATATTTGTTTATTAAATAAATTAATATTGAATGAATACAGTCACAACTTGGATAACTACCTATGAGGTATTATATTAAATTAGTGGTAAAATCCATAGTGTTTGATTTCCAATCCAGTGTGCTTGTGTGTTTTCTGTTTGACTGTGTAGGGTCTGTCTTAGTGTGAGATGACCTTTTATTTAATTAGAAACATAAATTATGTGCCAACAATGTTTTTGTTATCGTCTTGGTCTTACTGTGGACCTAATTGGTGACCTCGGCACTTGCTCTGCCTTGATTACTTAAATTTTAAAATGGGAATAATATAATTACCTTGTTGTCTTGACTAATTAAAATATAAAATATAAATTGGCCTAAAAGTCATCCCAAACATCACCAGCTTATTTTAAATACTGAGCATAAAACCATAGGCGTAAACATGATAGCAGAGGCCACTTTTCTAGTTAGTCAACATATAGGAGATTGTGAGGCAAGTAGGGAAAAGTCTTTCCTTCGCTGTAACAGCAGGGGAGCTGCTACCTTGGTTTGCTTGTGACAAATGGGGATGAATCCCTTTGAAGAAGCTGCAGGAGAGTTCAGGCTGATTAAAGACACAGAGATACTTTAATGAAATTCTCCACATTGGCTTGTTTTTGGTGAACAACTGTATCCACCAGAGGAGGTAACAAAGCGAGCGTTAGAACAAGCTTTGCCCAAAGATATCTAGATGTTTCTATCTGGCATTATTCCAAAGGCAAGATGAAATAAGCGGTTAGATATGTTGTTAAAGAGATTGATGTTATAAACTATTTTTAAATTTCCTCTGATTAATTATATAAGCAACATAGTTCTTCACCAAAGATAACACTGTGAGATAGGGGACCAGCTATTAGCCCATATTGTCTCCAGATAATAGTATTTGGGTATAAAGAATGGGAAATGATAAAGCAATAGAGGAATTCATGATTTTTTAAATTTATCAAAAAGTGAAAGGCTACTGGAATCATTTATAAAAGTAAACTTTATTTTCTCACTTTCATTTTTTCTATCTTCCATTTGTGGGCTTATAGACTTGTAAGAGAATGAAAGGATCTTAAATGGTTAACCAGTGATAAAACAGAATTGTCAAAGAGAAATTAACTGGCCAAGATACTTGGCTAGATAATAGCAAAAGCAGAACTACAATCCAGAACTTCTGACTTCTAGCCCTTCCCTCTTATGTAAAATAAATTTATACATTTACGTCAGGATCTTTCTGGCAGTACCTTCTCCCACATTATGTGTGTGTCCATGCTGAGAGAGACAGAGACAGAAGGAGAGGGAATGAAAATGAATATGAATCTACAAACATCTAAAATGTCTTATCTTATTGAAAGTAATATTTATGTAAAATTTACCTTTGGAGGGGGACCGTATGTGGTTACAATATTGAGTTCCAGAAATGGTCATTGCATTTCCCAAAATTTTCCTTTCTCTTACAGATGATAAGTAAATATCCCAAATGTTGAATATATATGTAATTCAGTGTTTCTTGTACAAGATGTTTTACAAGACTTTAAAAATTATCTAGGGATGTAGACCTCCCACTGTGTTTGAGGCAATTAATACTTAACACCTTTAGCAATATTCCCAGGATGATTATGACACGTAGACTATTGGGCCATCATTAACTAATTGGGAAAGATAGCATCATGGAAGCACAGAATGACACCAGCATTCAATGTTTGCTACCTTGTAATAAAATAATGATGCTGTTCACTTGTTAACAAATATTTACTGAACACCCATGATGTGACAGACACCATTTTAGGTTCTGGGGCTATACCAGTGAAAAAAGCAAAGCTTCCTGCCCTCATGGAGTTTATGTTCCAGTGGAGGGAGATAGACAGTAAGTAAAAAAGACAACCAAATACATCAGTTTTTTAGTACTTTAGGTTATAAGTAAAAAGGGAAAAGAAAGAAAAAAAGTATATAGGAGAAAAGGAATTGGGAGTGCCATGAAATAGGAGTGGGGCTTGTAGTATTAAATATTAATATGTTTGTGAAGGATATTATACTCAAAATTTCTTGCCAATATATCTTCTGTAATATTAACATTTATTCCAAGTCACACAAAGCATCAAAGAATTAGAGTATGTATTATATATATTGATACTATATACATATGCATTATTGTCACATAAAAATTCAATAGACGTGAATTTTTATTATTCAGAGAGGATGGAGAGAAACTGGACAATCTAAACTTATAAAGTTTCTGTCAAGTAGCAGTTTTAATAAACATTTTCAGTAAGATCCATGGGAATCCATGCTGGGTCACAGCATTGTTGAGGAAACCGATCTAAGATAACTAATGTGAGATCATGAGGAAGATTCGTCACATAATATACAAATAAAGTTGTTTTTCTTAGTCTATGGTACTGAAAAAAGATACATTCTGATGCCTTCTTCAGACACAGTTCAAGCTTTTACCTTTGTGAAGTTCCAAGAACCTTGGCAACTTGGGGTCCTAGCTGAAATACTGTTCACTATTTCTATATCAGGATGAAAAAAAATTAGATTTTTTAAAGTCCATGGGTTATTTTATTCAGGGATCTAAGTTATATCAGTGATCTTGAGTCACTACAGCATAGACCCCAATTGCAGATTCTCACGTAATAGCTGAAGAACTTTCAGTTTCTCTTAGAGCAAAGGTAGCCTTATTTAAGGTGGTTGAAGGTAGCCAGCAGATTCTCTCCATCCTAAAGGCTTTTCACTCACATAACATTGCACAATTTCCTATAGAACATCAACAACCAAAAGGAGGAAGATCAGGGTAAAAACGTATTAGAAAGCTATTTATTTATATAAGTTAGCGTTGGTGAACACATCTGTGCCTATGTTCCAAAACAAATTCCTTTTCACTATGCTCTAGAAGCGAAGCAAATCTGGGTGTGCTGTGTTTCACTGGATGTTCACAGAGATACTGATGAATCGGCCACTTAAGAGTTTTCCTTTTCAACAAAGAGATGTCCAAACAACCATGTAAATAAACCCTCAAGAAAATCTTATCAGCAGTGTATTTATTGGCCCTCAGAGACTTGACCCAGGAATGTGAACATGGTGAACAAAATTCTTTGACCACACCAGTTATGAGTGGTTTTAGAGTTCACAGTTTGGAAGTTGAATTTACCTCTTTGCCATAAATCCTATATCAGAGAATTCTCTAATATGCTGTGTTGTGAAGCTTTTGGAAAAATGGTTTGTTATCTGTTTGTCTTACAATTTAACTCCCATCTTTAAATTCTCAATAAGATTTCTTATTAAAAGAGCAAGATTTCTTTTTAAAATCAATATGATTTGTTATGGAGATCTGCTTATAAGCATTCAAGGTGCATACAGCTCAGATTTTTAATAGAATATTTAGGATTCTAGATCTATCACAACGGGCTTCTCCAAAGGATATTCAGTTTGTCAGATATTCAGTATGCCAGGACACAGGTTGGAGAACTGTGAAGAAGATTTAAAGTCAATGAAGAAGGTAGCATTTGGGGGCTTCAGGGAGTACAAAGATAATTGTGGATCAATTGTGCCAGACAATTTGAAGCAACTTAAGACTGCCGTCAGTACTTTAATTGTTTCTGCTGCAGAGTTTGAAAGAGCATTTAGTTCAGTGAATGATGTGTTAACACCTAGTTGCGATGCTCCGTCCATTAGTTGCATATCATCTTTGTCTTTTTATTAAGCTGGTTGGTCCACTGTTCCACGTGTTTAAGCCCAAAGATTATGTCAAGAAGTGGCTTGTAAGTGGCAGCTTGAAAGCCGGGAATTGTAGAAATGTGACAAGAGAAGCTCTCTGGCTCTTCTGTCTTTCTTTTATTTTATTTGAAGAGTTTGAACTGTTTCCCCCACCTTAAGCCTGGGCTCCTGGGTATTGAGAGAGTAAGAAAACTATACAATTTTCTCACGTAATGAAATAGAGTGAAACAAGATCGTGCCAGCACTAAGTTCAGTAACTTTTTCACTTTTGGGAAATCCATAATACCTTCCCCATGAACACCCAAAGCATAGTTGATAGAAAACGGTGTGGATCTCTCTAAGGAATTGTTAAGGACCCCTTGGAGTCTATAAGTGACATGTCAAGAAGGAATATACATTGCGTAACAAGAATGAGAAATAAGTGAGGATCATTATCAGAACTGCCCTTTCATATTAGAGTTTGTTCTAATGAGAATTCAGCCATCTACTTTGGTGCCCGCATTTGAAACAGAATTTTGGTTTGCATCCTGGGTACCCTTTTCTAAAGGGTGTGTTTGAGCTTGAAAAACTTGTGGACTGAAGAAACTAATGATAGCAGCACGGCTTGTACTCCTTAATAGTTTATATATTTTTTATATTTATATATAAATATAAACATATATTTATATATTTTTTATAACATATTCCGTCTAGTCTCTCATATATTCTCATTTTCTCCAGAGGAAAGATTATTAGAAACTCACCATTGAATGATCCTTATTTCTCCTTGTCCCAAATTTAAGGGACGGCATTGCAGACGCAGTATCTTCTGTCGAGTCCACTGCCGTTTGTTTTTCTATATTTTTTTTCAGTTTTCATACTTTTTTTATTCTAGCACTAGACCTGAAAACCGACATCACAGGACTCAGTAGCTTGTGACTTCAAACAACAGGCATTCAAATTCAAGTGATGATAGATAGCTCATGATTAAAATATCTCTTTTCTTTGTGCAATGAGCCAGCAAGATTCTTTGAGAGCATTTAAACTCTAATGCTATCATACTTCAGCATTCTTCTTTAGAATTCTTCACATCCACAATTTCTCAAGAGAGAGTATTTAGCTGTCCAGATTCTCATCGGTGCTGCTCTGTTCAGCCATAACCTTGAACTATGCCTGGCCTTTCTTTATTCCCTTCCAGGACATATTCCTGGAGTTCCTATTTACTTTGTCTCCCCACATACATGCATATCCACTGAGAGAAAGCACCATTTAGACCATTACCAAGTCAATTTTGAGTTTAAATGTCTTTCACTTGAAAGTCTACAGGATTTTGATCTATTTGATTGGGGTGGATATTTTGAGGGGGGGGGTCTCTTCTGCACAACTTGCAGAAAAGCTCTGTCTCCTTGATGATAAGTTTCTCAGAGTAAAGGAAGAAAAGAGAATTTCACTTATTGAATATTTAATTCTGGACAGCAGTTTAATCAGGACTGGGATTTGGGCAACGGCTCCAGCCCCCTCCTAACTTAGTACAGTTTCAGTTCTTAGTATTCCTTAATTATCCCACTGAGATGTTTGAGAAGCAACTAGTAGTAAATGAACTTGGCAAATCAGCTATTACCCAAGTAATGAAATACAAATACATATGTTTGACAATTCTGCAGGGAAATTTTTTAAGCCAGGATTCTCAATGGATTGTATTGGCCAAGAGAGGAAAAAACAGGTGTTGTTATCAAACCATAGCTACAAACAATTTGACAGGAGTTTTAAAATGATACACAGATTTTCTTGCCATGAATTCCAAACATGTCAATTAACCTATGGAGAATCCTGATTGTCAAATAATGAATCAATATATGCCCCCCAGGATGGAGAAGGGAGGACTTGCTGTGACGTTGGGTTAAATATTCAAGGCTTTCTCCCAAACAGTATATCTAAGGATGCATATCAACTTCACATCTAACCTCAAACAAAGCAGAGATCAGCTCTACTGAGAAAATTGATTTTATTCAACAGTAAGGCAAGGGAAATTAGTAAATTCAATATTTGTAGAAAGAAAATAAGCGAAGCCAGCTATTCCTGGTGGTGTGAGACTATTCTTTGTTTTGGTAATTATGCCTTTATGTTTTAGGGCTCCTATTTACATTTTCAGAAGGGCTTGAAATAGTTCATGCACCAGGCGTCCCCCTGAGCATCCAGGTTCTTCCTCCGTGCAACAATAAAGTTGTCCCTGGACCAATACAAATTGAAAATGAATCCTAACTTTATAGAAAATGCTGCTTTGCTTCCCTCATTGTTTGGAGCTTCTTTAGAGCTGAATCACAAACTAATGATCTCCACTGCAGCCAGGTCCTTGGTGTGATAGTATCTCATTGTAGTGGAGCCCACATTTACATAATGTGTAGTCTAAAATACCTTTGAGTTCAAGAATAGAACTATGGAAAATAATTTTATCCTAGTTTGTGTGCACCCGGATTGTAAGACACAGGCAGAAATACAGCAATGGGATGAATTTACTAATGTTTGCTATTGGATGGTAAGCCATTCTAAAGCTATGAAAGCCTTCAAAACCCCATAGGTCTCCATTTTGCCATTAGCCGTACCAGTTTAAACAGTCTGCTGCAAAAAATATTGACAGGTCAAGTACAGCTGGGAAGAGCACGTGTCCCAGTGGCCTTTACACTGACAGTTTCTCCCACATTAAAGAGTTAACTAGCAGCCAACCAGCTCGAAGTGGGAGCTAATGAATGAAATGGAGATTGATATAGACTCTCTTTGGAGGTGCATCGATCTGTATCTTGTGAACTCAGCTTAGGAATTCTGCAGGCAGCATTGCCTGAATAACCCTGGCATGGTGCCCATTAGCAAATAACTCTTTTAATGTTGGTCTTCAATTGATATATTTATTGTATTGCATATTACAGTGACCCTTCCCTACACCGTGTTTGTATTTGATGGTTGTGGTAACAAGCTAAGGGAGGGTTCAGCAGCAGGATACATTTGAGTTTGGGCAGTGTCAAAGAAATATTTAATTAATTGCATCCTTCATTTGCATGTGTTGCATGAAAAAGGTCTCTCTGGGGCACTGAATCCTCTTCCGTGCTGCCCAGCTAGCAGTAGTAGTAGTGAATCTGTCAAATATGATCGTAGACCTTCCCATAGACACTATCTCTTATGATGATTTCACGTTGAAAACAGATTGTGAAAGACTGGTTAGTCTTACAAGCTCTAATTAACGATATTATCTGTGTAACTGATAATCCCTTCTTAAAGAACTAGTTGGTGACCTTCTAGGTGTTGACCGACTTTAGCCATATGTGAGTGGGTTCTTTTCATTTAGCAGTTGTTCTCTAAGCTCAGTATTCATCTGAATCACCTCGGGAGCTTGTGATTCAGGATGTCTGGGTTGGGGCCTGGAAATATGCATTTTAAGACTAATAGTTTGATGCAGGTGGTCTTCAGACTATAGCGTTTTAAATGTTGACTTAATACATTTGTAAGAGACACTGAGAAGACACTGGGTCCAAAAATGTGAATTGCTAAAAAGTTAACTGCAGTCGTTAAGACATTTGCTTCACCTCAGTGATCTATTTTATCTATGGGTAGCTGAAGTTTCCTACCGCTGGAGCTGGGGCTGGATTCCATTTGCCATCCTCGCCACAGAGTCTGTGGTTTTGGCCTTTTCGCCTCGCCTCAGGTCTACAGATGCAAGTCCAGTTCGTAATGCACAAGAGTTGCTGCTTTACCTGTACAGCTCTCCACATTCCTCCACTGCCTCTTAACTGCTCATGCATTCATGCAGAGGAAATGCTCTTTTTTTTACCAACTCATACTGGAGAATATATCATCATGCTGGACTGAAATTATTGTTAATACGCCAAACTAATGTGCGAAAAACTGCCCTCAAGAGATGACCTAGGTAAGCCAAATACCTTCTTTTCTAGGAAAAGATCGTAAGTCCATAGAGTTTAGGTGGCTTGTAGGTAAGACAGAAATAGGGCCCAAATCTTCATTCCACCCCTATAGGACAAGCTTGCTGAAGAAAACAGTCAGCCCTCTGTATCAGCAGATTCTGCATCCATGGATTCAACAAACCATGGATTGAGAATAATAAAAAAAAAATCTGACAACAATAAAAAATACAAATTTAAAAACAATACAGTATAACAACATTTATATTGCATTTACATGGCATTGAGTATTATAAGTAATCTAGAGATGATTTAAAGTGTGGGGAGGATATACCTAGGTTATATGCATATACCATGCAATTTATATAAGGGACTTGAGCATCTGAGGATTTTAGTAATCTGCAGCAGGTCCTGGAACCAATCCCACAAAGATATTGAGGGCCGGCTGTATATAATTTATAGCCTTGAATGCAAACTTACTTGAAAGAAATCTAGTACCACCTGTATCTATCATTGAAATAAAAAGCACCTAGGATTATGTGTTAGTAAGATAACCAGGATCATCCATAGAGAAAAGTATAGTCATGTGTCGCTTCATGATGGGAATATGTTCTCAGAAATGCATCATTAGGCAATTCTGTCATTATGGGAACATCACAGAGTATACTTACACAAACCTAGATGGCACAGCCTACCACACGCCTAGCCTAAGGCTCCTAGGCTACAAACCTGTACGGCATACTGTACTGAATTCTGTAGATAACTGTAACACAATGGTATTTGTGTATCTAAACATAGAAAAGGCATAGTAAAAATACAATATTATAATCTCATGGGACCACTGTCATACATGTGGTCCATTATTGATTGACACATTAATGCCAGCCATAGTGCTCATACCTGTAATCCCAGCACCTTGGGAGGCCAAGGCGGGAGGATCACTTTAGCCCAGGAGATTGAGGCCAGCCTGGGCAACACGGTGAGACCCCATCTCTACAAAAAATAAAAAATTAGACAGTTGTGGTGGCGTGCTCCTGTAGTCCCAGCTCCTCTAAAGGCTGAGGTTGGAGAATCACTTGAGCCCAGGACATCGAGGCTGCAGTGAGCTATGTTTACACCACTGCACTCTTAGCCTGGGTAACAGAGTGAGACCGTGTCTCAAAAAAAAAAGAGAAAAGAAACATTGTTTTGTGGCACATGAATGCTGTATATAATCTGCTTTCTCCTTTCAAAGCCAATTTAGTTTCCAGAAAAATTGAATGGGATGTACAATGCCTGAGATTTCAGAAACAGCTTATTTCTTCCCTGGAAACTCAACTTAGGTCAAAACGGCAAAATATGTTGGTTCTTACAGGGTGCCTTGCACTTTGCCAGGCACTAGTGCTACTAAAATTAAATTGATGGTGTTTCTAAAATGTCAGCATTACCCCTAATAAGTGCACTATCTTTTGGCAGTAGGGGAGCCACTAACTCTAACAGGTTGTTCGGGCCAAAGGAACAGAATAGCTGTGGGTCAATCAGTAGCCTGCATATTGGGAGTTCTGTGAGGATGGTACAGAAGATGAGGTTACACATAGTGAACTGCTCTAAGTGACATTTTAGGGAGATTATTTCTGAGAGCAATGTGGAGGGTAGATTTTTAAAAGATGATGCTGGAACCAGTGAGATCATATAGGGACTGACGCCATAGTCCTGTTTTAAAAAAAAGTGGAGATCCCCAGATGTGGACAGTAACAGAGAGCACCAGGAGTAGTATGTGAATCAGAGAATGATGAAGGCAGCAATTCCTAGGAGTTTGCAATGTGAGATGGGAGGTGATTTTCTCCAAGGTAGTGAATACAGGTGGAAGAGTAGGTTTGGGGATATGGGAAGGAATGCTCAAAGGAGATTCGATTAGGCTGAATTGGGTTGAGTTTTCGATGCCTGTGGAAGATTATGGTAGAGACTTGGGGATATCCAGGCTGAGGTTGTGGGAATGTCCATGGCTGTGAATCATCAGTCTTGCTGTTAGCCAAAGCCACAGCCATAGACAAGATTGTTTAAGGCAGCGTTTCTCGAAGTGTAGTTCCCCCGGCCAGCAGCATCATCTGAACCTTGTTTTTCTGAATGCAAACTCTGAGCGCCACCCAATACCTACTGAATCATAATTTCTGAAGAAGGGATCCTGTCATCAGATTCCAGCCCTCTAAGAGATTCTGATGTATGCTCAAGTTTGAGAATCCCTGGTTTGAGGAAAGTATTGCACAAGAACAGTTACAGAGCTGGTGGAGAAAGGAGGGGCCCAGGTAAGATTTTTGTAAAAACATGAACAGAGAAGAAAGGAAACAGAAGGGCATATTGTGCCATCAGAAGACAGGTGAGTGTTTTGAGAAAAAAAGAATGGCCAGTAATATTGAACGCTGTGGAGCCAGGTAGGAAGAGGCCTGGGATATGCCCATCACATCTGAGATTAGCAGATTGGTGGGGATTTTGGCTAGCAGTTTCAGAGAAGTAGGACATGTGGAAGCCAGATTACAGAGAGTCGCTGATGGAATTGGATGTGAGGAAGTAGAGATAAGAGGCTTAAATTGCTTTTTCCAAAAGCTGAGCTGGGAATGAAAAAGAGTGCGAAGAAGAAAAGCAAGGGGGAATTTTAGACTAGAAGAGAGGTATCATTTCAGGATGTAACAGCCTTGGATTTGTTTATGGATTCAAAGGAGGAGTAGAGGCTGTGGACCCAGAGGCTGGATGGGGGAAGGTCTTATCTGGACAACTGCAGTGACCTCCTAGCAGCTTTCCCTGAGCCTCAATTTCGAAGTTTAATCAATCATATCCTTCCTGTTACTCTTCACCAGCACCACCAGCACCCATCATCAGACGCAGTCCAGACATAATGTTCTGTTGAGCAATCTAACTATCGATGTACCCTCCAGAAGCCCACCTTCCCTGGACTTGTTGGGATCTTTGGTTTCTCTGTCCTCTGCCCACTCCCTGCAGCCAGCTTGGAGAATTTCTTCTAATCCTTGAGATCCTGTTCTCTGTGAAAGCTTCCCTTCACACCTACGCAGCATTAGATCATTTTTCTGACTTCTAGCACCTGTACATACATCCCTCCATGGCCTGTCCACATATAACTGTTTCTACATATCAGTGTCATGGACTATAAACAGGACTGGACCTTTAAAGGTTCAAGCTAGCATCTGCATTATTTGCCTGCCTCTGTCTATATATCAATAACTGTTAAGCACAGCTATAGCGGTTTTCTTTAGAATGAAGGGTTTCTTAGTGTATGGGCTTTTCTACCTGAGCTGGGAGTCCTACTCCTGAAGTGACACTCCAAGGGCATATCAGGACCCTCCTAACGCCACAGTAATCCTGCCATGTAGTCACTGACTTAGAAAGTATATGGTAGCATGGGAGAGTTTCTAGGTTAAGTCTTGAGAATCAGGCAACCGCTGCCAGAAATCATAAAGCATGAAGGTTTTGACCAGGCACCAAGATTTGATGCAAGGTCCCCAAACTCACACCAGTCAGGCAGCCCTTCTCAGAGTCACGTCATTGTGAAATTCCAGAAACCGATTGCTTGGCACACCAGGCCCTTAAATTGCCAATTTCAAAACCAGACACAACTATTAAACACTAAAAATCAAAATCTCGTTGTCAGTTGGAAAATTTCAGCATCTTCATTTCCCTCCTGCTACCAGGCTGTCAGCAGGAGGAGAACAGGCATGGCTAACACCGTTAAGTGTGAGTGTGTGCGCACGTGCGCTCTCACACACACACACAGCAGGTTCAAAGATTAACAGGATTGGTCTATTTGCTCTTCTATTAGAAATGTCACATCTATCTGTTTTCTTTTGGTATCAGGGTAGGCAGAGACATTTTATTTTTTTCATGGTAAAAATAATCATCTTTTTATTACAAGCTTGAGAAAAGCATTTCTCTCGATTGTGGAGAAATAAACTATTTAAAAAAAATTTTTTTGGAGTTACTTTTAGTACTGGCAGTAAAGAATGAATTCCCCATAATGATCTAACGATATTGGGAAGTAAATCTTTTTCACTGAAAATTAGTCGCAAATCTATAATTAACTTTTCGTTTCTTCTTTGATACTGAAATCACGAATGAAAAATGTAAAGCACTCACTCTGGCATATGACTTCTAATTTCATAATAAAGATCACCTAATAATCGTCTCCACTTTGCTGGATTCAGCTTGTATATTTAGAAAGTATGTATTAATGTAGACTTACCACATCATTAGTTACAGTCCAGTATCACTAATTTTTCTCCATATGATGTTGAACAAGTGATCAGAAGAAACTTTTCCGTGTACAACATGTCAGCTTTGTTCACTACTTTAAAGAATTTTCAGGCTTATAAATTACTACTCTTTCATCAAGGAAAAAATAGATTATACATCGTTCAGGAAAGGGAAAAAAGTTACAAGGAGATTTTGCCTATTGAAGGTAATGGATTGTCAGGAACCCTTGACATTATTGTACAGGCGAGGCCACATAAAATCAATACATCTTAGGCAAGGTTTAATTTATTTGTAGGTTCTTACAACAAATGACTTACCTTTTTTGTTCGCTGGTTTTCTTCTTTACTTTTGTACTCATGAACAGCTATAGTTTTTATCCATCTCATTACTAAGCACAAAAATAAATGAAGGTATCATTATTACCATGTATTTTTTATAAAGAATGATTGCAAAGCATGAAGAAAACTTCCACAAATTTAGAATCTGCACTAAATGTGATGGTTGTACAACATTGCCTCCTACCTAGTTGTCTAAGATGCAGAATTTACTCCACAAAGGAGCTGGGCTTTACCCCAAATCATAGGCTCTTTTCTCTCATGCCATGTGTCTCCTATGAAGTGATCGCTCTATGCTGTGAGTTCCTATAGGGTTAGTGGATTATTTGAAAGGAGCATGCTTTTAATAAAAGGAAGTCCCAGAGACTGAGGAGACTTAATTTTGGCAGGTGATTCTATGTTGTGACATGGTCTATCCAAGAAATTATAGCAAAAAGTATTGGACATTTCAGCATACTAAGCACTAGTGACTATTTGAATTTGGTCTAATAAGTTTTTTTCCTTTTTATATTATCCATTTTGGGGTTTTTGGCGTTAATATTAAAGATCATTGAAATAGAATGATTTTATACGCATAGTCTTATGGATATAGTGGGCTGCCAGTCCTCCACTTGCTTCTGTCAAACCATGGCTGGCTGTGAGCACAGCTACGCAGGCAGCATGGAGGCAAAAAGGATACTCTGGAGTCAGCAACTAGTGGGTTTGAACCCAGGTCTTCTACTTACTGTCTACATATTGTTGGATAAACTTAACTTTCTCTTCTTAGTTTCCTAATCTATGAAATGGAGAAAATAATAATACCAGCGATGTAGTTCTGTTCTGTAGATTAAATAAGACATATATATTTTGACTGTCTAGTACATATCCTACACATATGAGCACACTAAGTGCTCAGTAGACATTGGCCATCAGTAGTTTTAATTGCAAGTGAGAACTTTGCAATTGGTAGGTGCAACACCATTGCTGGGCTCCTTGGGGGAAGACTTTCAGTCTAGTGCTAGAAATGCCCAGCCTGAAATGAGGAAGTTGAAGCTGTGTAACTGTTAGAGCAGGCATTTCAAAGCAATTCTTTACAGTGGTAATGGATGTGGCAAATGTGTGGATTCTGTTAGGATTTCTTCTGACAGCCATGAACACAGATATATTTTAAAGTAATGTAACTGTCCTAAATCTCGAGCAGGGAATACAATGACTTCTAGTATTATTTTTCACTTCTCCAGTGACATTCTAGAAGTTATATTTGATAAATTCCTTAGAAGTTATTTGACTTAGAAAAGGCCCTGTACCATTTAACCTTGGTTTTGTTCTACTCAGACTTGTGTCCAAGGCCCATCTAATGTAATACATCACGAAGGTTAATACGCCAAAGCTTTGGCATAGCATGATTCCCTAGGACCACATTTTAAGGAAAAACCACCTTAGAGTCAGGTGTTTTGAAATGTTGGCAGCTATTACCACTCTAGGTTTAAGATAGGCCCTTTAAGTCCCTCTGTAGCTAAGAGTATAAGAGCAAAAGCCCAGTGTGTTAAGCAGTCAGCAAAGGTAGATATATATGTAGATATATTCCTCTCTGGATTGGCCAATCTCAAGAAATAGGAACCAGAGACAAATTTAAAATACGAAGAATTATGCTACCCCTAAAAACCAAACCTTATATGAAACAATCTAAAAAAATGGTCTAGATATTTTTTTAAGAGACAAATTTATAATTTATTTGACTTTTCTTGAAACTCTTTCTAAGGTCTTGCTGGTAGTTTACATAAGATGGCTCCTAGGATGAAGTTCACACTAGAGATCGTGATGGCAGATTGAAGAGTCAAAAATTATACATTCTCCTCTTAGCTCCTGTTCAGGAGTGTGACCCTTTCTTTCTGAGTTCAGGTACATAAGAGGCAATGTTCAGCTGTTACCAGACTGAATTGCCCTGCCACTATATCTTCTTCATCAGCCACCAGATTAGTTTTGGAACAAGATTATAAAGCTTTTCATGTTAATAATAATTCTTTATAAATCTGCTTTCTTACATGATTAACCAAAAACAACTGCAAAGTAGGTCTTTAAAAGAGAAAAGTGAAAGTGTTATCTGACTTGACCAAGTTTCCTAAGGAGTTTAGTGGTAAAATGTAAGCTGAGGCACAAGTCCTTCCATCCATGGTTTTGTGCTCTTTCAGCTATATTGTCTTACTGCTGACGATATTCTCAAAATACCTCTATAGGCTGGTCGCACTGGTTCACGCCTGTAGTCCCAGCACTTTGGGAGGTGAGGTGGGTGGATCACTTGAGGCCAGGAGTTTGGGACCAGCCTGGCCAGCATGATGAAACCCCATCTCTACTAACATAAAAAAAATTAGCCAGACATGGTAGCGGGTGCCTGTAATCCCAGCTACTCCAGAGGCTGAGGCAGGAGAATCGCTTGAACCCAGGAAGCAGAGGTTGCAGTGAGCCGACAGATTGAGACTCCCTCTTGAAAAAAAAAAAATTACCTCTATAATATTTACAAACATGACTCTTGTTTGATGCCTTCTCCTTGCTCCCTAGAGAAAAGAGTATCAGTTGAACCCATCTCTCAGGCAAACCAGAAGTTAGTATAAAACACATTTTCCTCATCAGGCAAGTGGCCTGTAATATTTTCCTGGAAGATCTCCCTAAAATCTGTGCAGGATCATCTTCACAATATGTTCTGACATTTCTGAGACTTTCTTTTGGTTCACCTATGGCTATAGTTTGAAGAATATCTCAAAAAAAAAAAAAAGTTTAAAATGCTTATCTTTTTCAATAATTAAAATTCACAATTCTTAAGAAATAATTTCCAGAAGAAAAATACTGATAAAAATATTTAAAGTCCATTTTATTTCAACCATGATATATATAAATTGATCATGAAAAATTGAATTTCTAGTCTTCTAATT
>NW_016107359.1:1146357-1191357 GCF_001604975.1 Cebus imitator
AGCTTCCGCCAGCACTACCATCTCCACGTGCACATAGCCTACTCAACTTACGACCAAATCGTGTTACGACCGGTCTGTCGGAACCATTCGTGTTCGTAAGTCGAGCACTAGCTGTACATAAGTGCATACATCTCACATGTTCCTTCAACGGACCTTCACTGAGGACTGTCATACCATGGGAGCCAGGAGCACAGCAGTAAAGAAGAAAGGGAAGTTAATGCCTCTTGAAATGTGTGTCTTTGCAGGGAGAGCCAGGTCAAAAGATAATTATATATGTGCTTAATGCCATGGATGAAAGGTACAAGTGCTGTTAGAGCATCTAACAGGAAAAGTTAATCTAGTCTTAGGGTTCTCTGAGAAGATGAAGGGTCTGCTGAGGCCTGAAGGACAGGTAGAATTTAGCCAGGCAAAATTGGGACTGGAAGGCCATCCTGATTTTCCATTTATTAAAAAGGAAGGAGGGAAGGGATGTGACAGAATTACTTGAGCTATGTTCATTGTTTTACTTATTGTATACGTAGCATGATGTCACATGGAATAGAGAAAATGCCATCTATAGGAATAATTCATTACATTTAGCTTTAACTTTTCTTACATTTTTCTTAAACTGATTTAAGACCCATTCCCTCTATACCTTGGTCACACCATTTAACCTTAGAATGTGTATATATTTGCCATTATTTTACCTAGTAAGTCAATGTTTTTATCTAGTAAGTCGATGTCTGCATAGATGACTGGTCAATCAGCTGATCAAAATAATGTAGTAATAGTTCTGCCTCCTAGTAGCTATAGAGTTCATAACCTATATGAGTAATAGACGTAAGATGCATGCACGCATGTGATCTCATAGTGCTTCATAGCTTGGGCCTGGATAAAACATAGGTATCTTACCACAGAAGAGCTCTAGCTCTTTTTGTGTTCAAATTGTCAAAATTGAGTAGTCCATCATAACTATACTCTCTTCTTAGCAGATGTCTCTTGGAACGACTTTGAAAAATGCCTGTGTTTGTGGTCTCTGGTGCCTGTGAGCTAGCAGGGCAGTACTCAGTGCCACTTCACCACTTGTTCACACATTAGCAGTTCTTCAGCACCCACACAGAGATTCAGTGTGTCCTTATTTATAACATTTTTTACTTCTGTGGATCTAGAAATTCCACCAGAGGTACAGAGTAATCAGCAGCAATAACTCATTCAGCAAAGATTATTGTTCATGTGCCTATATGTGATAGCAACAAGGAGATAGTGTTTTACAGTAGCAGCTGTCCTTGAAGTAATGGATTTCAGTATTTTTGAAACAAAAGTGCTGTTGATCAAAATGATGCAAATGTTAAGTGTATTATTTTCTCATGGAAGCAATGTTTGTGTCCTTAGGCCCAACTGTGTGATATGAATGACCACACACTCACTTGCTTAATGAGCTAGACAGTCTAAGTATCTTTAGAGCATAAATCCTTCCAAAATGCATCA
Source organism: Cebus imitator (assembly GCF_001604975.1). Lineage (NCBI taxonomy): Eukaryota > Metazoa > Chordata > Mammalia > Primates > Cebidae > Cebus > Cebus imitator. Next base: position 1,147,825 of record NW_016107359.1, read on the forward strand.
AATGGCATAGCACAGTAAGCAATTTCATACATTTATGCAGCTTATTACATCTTCTTTTTCCATGTATAGCTAAATGATGAACAATCACCTGTATCAAGGTCATGAAAAGGTTTTTTTAGTAATATTTTTGACTAGCATCTTCGAAGTGTATTAGGATCACTTGTTCACTCTTTGATATATTTATGCTGCCTTCTGTTTCTTACTATAACAAACAAAAGCGTTAAGTTCTAGCTGTTGGTCATTCTGTTGTGTTTAGAAATGGGAGGTCTTTATTCTTTCCTGAACTATCATCTCATTAACACCAATTGTTTTACTTTAAACCAGTTTGATTTTAAATGCGTGAAGCAACTCCTGAAATTTTTACTCTCTGACTCAGCATCACTACATTATTTCGCAGTGTCAAGGATGCCTCCCAGTTGTGGCTTAAGCAGTAGCCAGATTCAAAGCATTCGGGGGTGACTCAATCCTGAATCACAAAGTCTCCCACCATTCCATCCCAGGTCACATCTTGGATGTTACAGTATATAGTTGGTTTCAGCTGCTTTTTCCTTCCACTGATATATTTTTAATTCTAGAACTCATGTACTCAGATAAATATGTAAACCTATAGACATGTATTCACTCAAATGACAGTCCCATTGTATAGAACATTTTACTAACTCCTCTTTTAAAATTACCTTCAAAAATAATTGCCCAGCTTCATAACAAAGATAGATTCATTAATTTAAAGTCACCGAACACCCTTCCTTGGCGATAACCTATTTCACCTCCCCCGCTACCCGTTTTTCTCTCTCACCCCTCTCATTTTGATTTTGCCTCCAGGTTACAAGAAAGGCTTAGAACTCTGTAGAGTAGAGAAGAGAACAGATAGAGACTAGCAGCCTGTGGGACCCTTTGGCTGAACCCACCAGGAAGCAAAGTTACTGAGATGAATTTATCTATCGAGGGCTGTCTGCCAACTACAGGAACAGAAGCTGATATCATGGGTGTGACTGGCTTTGTCTTGTGAATGTAAATCATTCCATTTCAAATTGCTACAAGCCGACTTTAGATCCATTGAAAACTTAGGTCCAAAGAATACTCCTGCATATACACAATTATAGTCTTCCAATTGTGTCACTTTTTGAAAATGACCTGTGCATGTACCATTTACATCCCTAACCTATTTAATGCTTTAAAACATTTTTCACTGAAAACTTGTTTAATAATAAACTCCTAGAAAGGAAGGCTTTACAGAAATCTAAGAAAAAGTGCCTAAAAATAATCATAGAAGGCCCAACTGACAGAATTCCAAGTAAATATAAACATATATTCTGTGCTTGCTAATGAACTGCCCTAGTTTGGCTTACAGGGACAGCTCAGAGTATTTCTATCCTCTGGATTGGCATAGAATTGAACACATCCCAGTGCACGTGTGAAGCCAGGCTCAGAGGGCACCAATGTCCTCACATCTCTCTCCTGGGTGTGGGAAGACAGCCTGCTCTCCTTTTTAGTGGTCATTTGGCTAAACCACTTTCATTTAGCCTCATAGTCCCTCATTGGCAGTGAAGCCCTCCAGAATCTCACTTGCCATTGCCTCTGTTCTAAATTTACTCTAGTTTGTCAACACTGCATTGGTGCTGAGGAAAACGGTGTGGCCTTGTACTGCTCCCACAATTCTAGCTGGACGGTAGCTAATTGTGACAGTCCTTGCCTTGCAGCTTTTCTCTGTTGAGGAACTCATCCTGTGAGAGTACCCATTTCCCAAGAACTTACCATTGGGAGGTAGAGGGAAGCCCCTTCTACAGGCAGAAAATCAAGTTGGAGTTCATTCTAGCCAAAACTGGCCTCCGTTTTGGCTAGTTTGTTTCCGTTCTTCAAAGGAACACACAATGGCCTGTAAGTTATGCATTCATTCAGATGACCATCCCAGCATACAAAACTTGCTTATGTCTCTCTCCACGCACCACCTGTCATAAATGAAGTGGACAGTTAACGCCTGTCCTCAAATACTCACATATGAGGCTGTTTAACTGAAACAAGGCATTTACAGCAGCTGTCCAGATGTCGTCACCTCAAAAACATGGTTTCACCCTGCCAGTTAACAGAACTGGCTCAAGAGAAAGGATGCGGGAAACCAGCATAGTTAACACCATATAAGGTTGCACAGGGCTGAAAGCTCTTCATAATCTGACTTAATATGTCTAGGAGGCCAGCAATATGGTGCTGTAGCAAATGTACAAGATGCTATTCCCATCTCAGGTCACAATATAAACACTTATTTTTATCATAGTACTTGGCCATTATTATTTTATCATAGATCGCTTTATATACTCCATTGTAAGTTGGTTATTGTATTGGATGCATACTTTGAAGCTTAACTCTTTTAGCTCCTACATAAGGAAAGCTTCGTGAGGTAGAAGAACTAAACTGAATTGTACTAATGTGGTAAGCAATGAGAAGAAAGGCCACAAAAGGGAATGGGCGGGAAGAGGGATAGAGTATGAAAAAGACAAGCTAAATTAGAAAAATCTAAGAAACAGACTGTGTATCATAAAGGAAATGATGACGAGAGCACTGGGGATGACAGCGGGAATAATGAAGTGATCGTGGTGGATTGACTGTAGAGAGAGACACCAAGTTTGACTAGAGTGGTTGTGGTGTGGAAGGCAGGAAGGGGCAGGGAAAAGGTCTTTAAAGAATAAATGTTCTGGCAAAAGGCAAGCCATCCAACCAATGGCTTTCAGACTTGAACTGGAGAAGGATATCCTGGGATTCCTGTTTAAAATACAGATTCCCTGGCCCCATCCCAAGACAGTCTGATTTAGTGCCATAAACAGGATGTGTTTTTAAGAAGGTCAACTGATTCTGCATTTTGTACAAACACAGGTAATACTCAGACCTCACTTTGAGAAAACTCTACAAGAAAAGCAAAGAAAATCTTACACATTTTAACAGCAACTTATTAGAAGTGAACAGAGGTTGCTTGTAGGTAAGGAATATGCTACGTTAACCCAACCAGGAAACAAGGAAGATTGACAGAGAATTATTGCTGCACAGACAGAGAGGATGTTGCAGCAAGAGAAAACATTTCTTAAGTTTATTTCCCAGATGTAAATCAGCCTTTGCCCTTTGTAGCTAGAGATATCCCTCACCCCAATTGAAGAAAAAAAACCCTCAAACCTATGAAAATAATTAAGCATGATAATTCTGGATTATCCTTAATTAGAGGGAAGCTCTAGTGGGCTCCGAGCTTTGGAGGGTCATCATACATTTGTTATAAGTGATCTGTCACTGTTCCACGTGCACATTATTCATCACTTCACCTCTGATCTTCCCCTCCTCTGAGCACAGCCCTCTACAAGACCCCTGCACTTAGGCTGCCAACTAAAAGACATCACCTCCCATGGCTCCTGCTGCCACTATAGATGATATGTCTCTTCTAGGGGGCTTTAAGATGGAGAAAATCTTTTCCTCTCTTTCATTCTGTGCTGACTCCTTGGGGCCAGGCCCATGCCTCTGCCAGGAGCAGCTGCCTGTCCCTCATGGTGAGCCCTTCAAAGGACTTGGGTCCTTGTTACAGGAGCAGGAGTTCAACAGAGTTGAAGCAGCTCTGATGCTCATTGTAGGCCTGAGGATTCCAGCTACGTGGAACAAGAAGAGGGAAAGGAAGGGAGTTAAGGGAGGCTTGGCAAGAGAACAGGAAAAAGTCAGATCAAACACAAAGGGAAGAAAGGAGCCAAAGATTACAGTCATCCCCTCTCCTTCTAAGAAAGGCAGGCCTACAACCATCTCTCTGCCCCTTGCAGACTTCGTTCACAAGACCCATGCAGAAATCATCACACCTCCTACAACTAACGCTGTGAAGTCTTTTCCATGCCATGCAATGCCACCTTCCTTTCTCCCACCAAAGGGCTTCATTCTGCGTTTGTACGGGGACATGCTGCTCTGCATGAGTTAGTTGGTGGTATGTCCACTTTTCAGTTAGCACAGATCTGTCTTCTTCCTGGTACCCAGACCACACATAGGACATCACTGTTCATAGACTAGATGGGCAATAAGTACTTACTGAGTTTTCAAAGTTCAATCATTCTTTTCTCCCCGGATCCAGTTCCTTAAGTTGTTTAATTTTATATTAAGGAAGTCCCTGAAGACTCTGTTTTAGGTTAGGGAATTTGAAATGCATTTTAAATAAGCACTATCTCAACTGATATAACAGAATTAGAATACAAATTATGTTTAAAAAAAAAAAAAAAAAAACCACACAAGTATGTAGCTTTGAGGTCAGATCTGGGTCTATAGTCCAGCCCTGTCACTAATAACCTGATTAAAGCCAGGAAACTTGTGCCTTTCTCTATATCTCTATTTCCTCTATTTGTATATTAAGGATAATAATCCCCCCTTTTTATAAGGTCATTAAGAAGAGGAAAACACTGATATCAAAGTACCTCATAGATATAAATGTTAGTTTTAACTTTGGAGTAAGCTAGTTTGGCGGCTTATTTTTCTTTTCCTAGAAATGACATTTCTAGTGGGCAAAAATATTAAGTAGCACCCAGTGATTCCGTTAATAACATTAACAACATGTTAAAGTTTAAAAATGACAAGGCTTATCATGACAGCCTGCTACCGATACAACCAGCCATGAGGTGCTCCACATCTCAGTCCTGCCTGCTTTTATTTCATTTTTACTTGTTTAGTAATCACCAGCTGAGATTTTTGACAAATATGGTTAAAAATCAAAAGCTATGCTTTGGAGACATTCATGCTACTTTTACTTGTATTAAATTTGCAAGGAAAATTTATGTGTAAATATGAAAACTGTGTCTCTTTCAGTAAATATAGTCACTCTGAGTATTCATATGTATTCTCATAAAATTATCTTGGCATCCTTATATTTTGTTGTAATGGGTGTCAAGGACTTCTCTTTGCTCTAAATGGGAATATTTACTGATCAAGAGCTTGCTGTTGCATTCTCCTCTGCTATAACCTGAGGAAACAGCACCTTTTCACCTTTGAAACCAGCATTTCCATATTACTCATGCCAGTCTTTTCTCACTAATTTTATGATTATAATGAGGCAGTGGTGCACTAGTTAGCACAGATGACCTTCTAATTGAAAGACTGTAAATTCAATCTCCATTGCTGGGCACCGACAGAAATTTAAATAAATATAGCTCCTAAAACCCTTGTGATGGGCTGGCCTAGTGACCAAGTCATATGTCACAGGGGACCGCCGGCAACTTCTGGGTGTTAACTACAGGAGTCATTAAAAGTAGGTTGCCCTCATGAAGCAAAGCGAGATGAGGGACTTTTCCCTAGCCTTGATTCAGGCGCCATGCCTTGGTTTTCTGTAACATATGCCGAGTTGCTTTTTTGTCAAAATGCTTCCTAAAACTGGAGTCTGAACGTGAGGAGAAGCTCCATTTTCAAGTTGGACTTAAGCAGACAAGAACAGTCTTATACCAGGCCACCTTTTGTCCACTGCCATTTATAGATTTAGATGCAATAAGCTGCCCAGGGCTGTGTTGACACCATTCCCTTGCTGACTGTATTCACCCCCATTTTTCACCCCCATGACCTCGGACAGCAATCCAATTCAGGTTTCCAGAATCAACTGCCCTGAGGATCAAGATGGGTGTGGAAAGCTGTTTTAATGGTCAGTCTGAGGAAGCAATCCATGGAGCTGTAATGCTGGCAACATTTGTACCAAATAATTGAGCACTTGCCCTTGATACATGTTTGACCTTCCATTTTGCCTTTAACACTGTTACTTGTGCGTATATGTCTCTTATTGTGAGCCAACTTGAATCTCTTTGGGAAGCAAGGTGCATATAATTTTTTAACTAACTAGCTGCTTTAAAACAGGTCCCTGGACCTTGACAACAGCTACCTAAAAATGGCCCCATCTTGCTGACAATGCTTTAAAGCTGGTTATTGGGTTGTCAGCATGGTGCATCTTTATCCTGTGTGTATCACCCAAATACAATGAAAATTTCCCATTGCCTTTAAAGTTTTGCATTCTGTATATTTGGTTGTTAGACAAATAGAGCAAGCTTTGCCGCTTCATTTTCATTCTTGGCAGCATGTTTTTATCATAAGGCAGATAGTCATTAATTTACAGAATCAACGCTGGGAACAGCTTTTGTGATCTCATATTAAATTTTCCCCTGAATCCGCCCCTTGGCAAAAATTACTCACATCGTTAAAAAATATTTAATTAGGCTGTAGTTTATACCCAGCTCACTGGGGAAATGTTGGAATTAATATGATTTGCATGAATTCTGTTTCTCTTTTTCTGTCAGAGATTAGTTTTGAATTCAGTTCAGAGGGTCGTTGACACTGCCAAGGACTCACAATCGTGAAGGTCACACAGGTAGCAAATACTTCCCCTGGGTAGGTTGCCTGAAAAGACAGCTCAAAATTGCTTTTAATTATGGGTTACCTGAAAGGCCACTTGCTGTTTTTATTTTTCCACAGATCCCTGAAACACTGCATGATTGGAAGTTTTAGGTAAACCATTTTATTCCTAACTAAAACAGGCCCATTATTGTGTCAAAATAGATGTGCCTAAAGGTGTGGTCCCCAAATAATTTTTCTCATAACTTACTGATTTCTGTGGCTTGTTCACAAAAGAGAAAATCTCCCCACCTTGAACTGGGATGTACAGGTGCTGGATAAAGGTAGTCTTGTAAGACAGCCAGCAGTGAGTAAATTTTCTACATAGTAATGCATCTGCTTGCTTAATTATCTTTCAAAAGATAAGATACAATGTTTAGTTATGCATTTCCTTGTTTATTCTTCCATGGGTTAGAAAAAAAACCTTAGGGAATCCACATTCCTGTGCCATTTTTTTCAAAAGAAAATTTAATGGAATATTTAATTAATAATCTAATCAATCAATTAATCTCAGTTACGTAAGTGTTGAAATCTAATTCTTTTTCACAGCTACATCAATAAAAGAAGTGAAATGGCTGCCCACTTATCAGGATAATAGGAAACCATTACAGACACAAAGAAGAACTGAAATTGCATTAATTCTGCTGCACTGGTTCTGATTTGCCAGTGTTTGTTAGCAAAGTCTTTGCATTTTAGACAAGTTTCAGTTCACCTGCTGGAACCACCAGGTATAATTTTATGTCCTAACCTTTTCCAGTGGTGAAAAAAAAAATGATTAGATTTTTTAAAGAAAAATTCCCTAACATATAGTCTCTGCAGCTCTAAGTAAAGACACATTCCAAATAATAAAAGGACATTTAAACTTGTTAGGCATTACCTCTGTCTTTATTGTTAAGTTTTAAGTTTAAAAAATAGAAACCGTCTGCCTTCAAAGTATGTACAGACCACACCATGCTGCTGACTAGCCAACTGTTGATGAATGAATATTTATATCCCAAGTGATTTCTATGGGGCTTCTTTCAGTACTCAAAAGATGAGATGCAGTTTGACCCTCACTTCAAAAAATCCTGGGTGAAGTCACTCACAGGGAGTGGATGCCAGGTATATCTATTGCAATCATAGCTTTACCTGATGACACTGCTCATGAAGATCACCACATGTTCCAGATTACAAAGCGTTCTAAATGGGAAGAAACTTAAAATGGGAGGAAGTCTAGAACTTTCTAAATACATATACCCTGCTGGACACTGCTGTAGGTTATTTACACACACAATCTCATTCAATCGTCGGAACACCCTGCAAGGTGGATGTCACTACCCCCATTGTACAGATGAGGAAGGTCAAGTTCAAAGAAGCACAGATTGATCTTTTTAATTCAGTCCTTTCCTTTTATGCATGAACCCGGAGGGAATAGCCACCATATAATCAACACAGTGAGGTTATCTCAAAGCTGAGACGAGAACCCAGTTCTCCTAATTACCTGCATAGCACCCAGGCATGTGTTCACATTTTCCCAAGTACATTCTGTGACCAGTTCAAGCTAACAAAACTATTCAATAAAAACTAGCACCGTTTTTTTAAACAGCAACTCAACTCTTTTGCTTATCCCAGGTAAATGCAAACATGCATGTGGCTTTGTGAAATCTTTTTTACACAACAGGGCAATATATATCCAGCTAACTGGAATAAGCCAATTCATGTAAAAATTTAACAGCCACAGGCGTGGTGGCTCATGCCTGTAATCCCAGCATTTTAGGAGGCCGAGGCAGGCAGATCATGAGGTCAGGAATTTGAGACCAGACTAGGAAATGTGGTGAAACCCCATCTCTCCTAAAAAAAAAAAAATACAGAAGTATTTCCATTATTCTTGCCTGAATATATGAGAAACAAAATATTTGACTGTAAGAGAATGAGTGAGAGTGAACAGTGTTTATGTTACTAGAAATTTTACAAATGCAGTTGCACTAGGGCTATTAACTCAGCTTAGAAAAAGTAAGTGGATGACTCAGAAAGAATCCTTTTCCATTTAGGGTTCTGTGGTGGTGTTTGTGTTTGCCTGCCTTTTTTTTTTCTGTAGTGGCCTTTTTTGAACAGTACAAGACTGCAAGGACTTGTACGTCCTCCTATCTCTCCAAGGTACTAAATCTCAATATTACATCCCATAGTCTCAAAAAACCACAAAGTTGGATAAAAGTCATACCATTTGCATCTGGTTTTCTATTTGCAAACAAACATCCTCTTTTCTTTCACTCTGGACAGAAATAAATTATGGGAATAGCTCTTGAGACTATAGTCTAAATACGGACATTCTTAGGCTACCAGTTTTCTCACCTTGTGGCTCTGCCCCACCGCATTACCAGATGCCTCCTTGTCTCCACTCCTACTGCTATGCTAATGAAGCAAAAAAATACGTTTAGTATCGAACTCCTACTGTTTAATCAGACGTTTTACAACTAGACCTACTTGAAAAGGATTGTGGTTGAGGGACACTGCAAACTTAAGACTAGTAGTTTGGGACTTTCTTAATGATTGGCAAAATTAGGTAGTATGCTAACTGTGTGGCATGTATTGGTTTCTCTTAATTCTGATTCAGGGCAAGGAGTACACATGGGTAATGATTGTTGTTGCTATAGCTACCATTTGTTAGCTGCCTAGCATATGCCAATCACATTATTCATCTTATTTAATCCTCTCAACAATCCAAGAGTAAGTTGAAAAAGTCCCATTTTACAGACGAGAAGATGGAGGCTTACAGTTAGAAATTAGGAGAGCAGGCTGGGCATGGTGGCTTATACTTGTAATCCCAGCACTTTGGGAGGCCAAGGCAGGCAGATCACGAGGTCAGGAGTTCAAGCCTGGCCTGGCAAACACGGTGAAACCCTATCTCTACTAAAAAAATAAATACAACAATTAGCTGGGCATGGTGGTGGGCACCTGTGATCCCAGTCACTCAGGAGGCTGAAGCAGGAGACTCACTTGAACCTGTGAGGCGGAGGCTGCAGTGAGCCAAGATTGCACGATCGCACTCCAGCCTGGGCAACAAAAGCAAAAACTCCATCTCAAAAAAAAAGAAATTAGGAGAGTTGAGATTCAAACTCTGGACTTTTCAACTCCAAACTCAAAATGCCTTCAATCAAAGCAGTGTCTCCAATAAAGATCACTGAAATGTGAGACACTGATTTTTTTTTCTTTTAAAACATTTTTTATTGAAATTGTGTGTATTTAAGGTGTATAGCATGATGTTTTTCACATACATATTCATAGTGAACTGAGATTAGTCGAGCTAGAGTTAACGTATCTTTTCACGGTTACCTTTTTTTGCTGGTGAGAACACTTAAGATCTACTCTTTGCAAATTTTAAATATACAATACAGTATTATTAACTCTAGTCTCCATGCTCTACATTCGATCTCTGTGTGACTAAAACTTCATACACTGTAACTGAAATCTCTCATTTCCCTCACTTTCTTGCCCCTTATCCAAGGAAAATGAAATTAGCATATCCAAGAGATATCTTCCCTTTTATGTTCATTGCAGCCATATTCACAGTAGCGAAATACGGAATCAACCTAAGTGTTCATCAGTGGATGAGAAGATAATGAAATGCACACAGAGGAGTATTATTTGCCCATAAAAAGGTAGATCCCGCCACTTGTAATGCAAATGAACATGGAGGACATTGTGCTAAGTGAAATATACCAGACACAGAAAGAAAAATACTGCATAATTTCACTTCTATGTGTAATCTACAAAAGTCAAATTCATAGAAGCAGGCTGATTTCTAGCCCTGATTGTACATCAGATGCAGCTGTGAGATTGTAACAAGCCCCTAAGTTCTGAATCTCAGGTCTTTGGTCTGACATACAAATGTTAACACCACGGGGTCCCAAAGAGAAGAGAAGCCACTAAGAGAAAGCCTTCTAAGGTCATCAGTTTAATCAAACCAACAAGTATTTATTCAGCACAGTGCTAGGTGTCTTGGGAACTATAAAGATGAATAGGATATCATCTTAGACATATGGAAGCCTGATTTTTAGAAAAGAGTTTCATGTAAGTATACAGTTAGTTAAGTAGAAAGTGTTAAGTTTCTTAAGTTCCTGAAACAAGTCATTTCCATTTCCTCTCCAAAGACAACATTTCTGATACTGAAGGAAAAAGGAGATGAAATTTGATTAGAGAAAGTTTTCATGTAGGAGATTGTTTAAAGAGGGGCAGAGAAAGCGTGAGTCAGGCTCTTTTTCCACATTACTATTAATACTTCCCCTAGACCCAGTTCCTGGTGACTCAACACTGTTCGGGCTGCCCTTGGCAGGAGTAGTCCTCATGGATTTATTTTACACATAAAATTGTTCAAATACACAAGCATCAATTATGCAGATTATGTAAAAAAAAAAAAAGATAATTGTGTTACTCTTGCAGCAGGAGTGGGGGGGTGTTGCAGTCAGGGTATAGGGTCTAGTTGTAGGTGAGGGGTGTCAAAATGACTGCAGGAAGTGATAGAAATGCTGGCTTTTCCAAGTAAATATTGCCACTTACTCCAAGTACACTCCTCAAAGCTCCTACAGATCTTAGGTATCGATTTTCTGGGATGCCAACCACACTCCTTTCCTGCGTCTCAGCCTGCAAGGGCAGGGAGCCTTGCCCAAGCTCTCTCTGCCACGGTTTCTTTCACCTTTGTGGCTTCCACTCTTATATAAGCAGACACTGTAGAAATTGAGGGGAATTGTTTGTGTACTTAGAAGATTTTGCAGGTGTTTCCTAATTCATTCTCCTCATCATAGGAAGCAGAGATTGCCTCTTCAAGACAAGTTAAAAACTGGAGAGACAGAAAACGTACAGTGACTTATCCACCCTCATTCCAAAAATCAGTGGTGAAGACAGAGGAGTAACAAGATTGACTTTTGTTTCCCAGGCTAATGTTGAAGGCAGTAGTTTATATTATATCTTTTTATATTAAAAGTGACGCCTTAACTTAGTTGTCCTTCTGTTTCTATCCTCTTCTTCTGTTTTGAAAACTGATTTCACATGCCCCCTGAGGTAATGCAGTATGCCAACAAGTCTAACACTGTGGTTCTCACTCTACTTTCATCAATAAAATATGTTCTTTAAGCTAAACCTTCTGGAATGACCAAAAACAAATAAAACATGCCAGTATAGAGCTGCTCTAGTTGGAAAATGAGAGAGAAAGGCCTCAGAGGTATCCCAGGGACTCCTTAACCTGGAGCCCATAGGTAGGCTCAGATCATCTATAATTTCCTCAAATTACTTGCAATGCCAGGGAGAGGATGGGGAAGGAAACCATACTGTTCATTAGAGATGCAAAGAATCTGTGATACCTTTGGATCAAAGGCAGCTGTCTTTTGGTTCAGCATGAGACCCATCTTCATTCCCCACTAACTAATAGTGTATTAATAATGCTTCTGAATCAAGTTCAAGTGGTTTTGAGTTTCTCAAGGCTGTGCCATACTTTTGATTCTAAGTCTCAAAAGATCTGATTCAGCAGCCCAACTATGGGTTTCTGTTAATATAATGAATAGATAGGCATAAAGGATAAGCCACCATATTACTTTGGGACCCAAATATATAGTAAACCCTTCTGAATCACCTCATTTCTCAATAAAATTTTAATGCCATTTTTTCACTTACTTGCTCATTCATTTAAATATATATAATTCATTCAATTATATATATATATATACACACACATATATATGTGCATATATCTATATATATAATTGACTATGCACCAGGGTTTGCAGAAATGAATTTGATATGGCTGCTGCCCTCAAGAAGCTTACAGTCTAGTGAATGAATATATACTTATACTTAGTGTATGCCAGGTTTGCTCCTTTCACACATTGTATGCATTACCTCATTTAATTTTGACCCCATGAAGGTAGATACCATTATTATCCTTACTTTATAACTGAGGAAACAGTAGAGTAACTTGCCCAAATTGGGTAATGGTTTCAATCCCAAGCCATTTGCCTCTAGAGTCTACATTCATAACCGGTACCCTCTATTAGGAGCATGTGAAAGTGTTAGAAAACCTCCCAGGACGTAGCTCATTGTGCCTATATAACTAGCCATAAAACTGGACCTGGCTGGCCCAGAACCTAACCAAACATTCTAGTCCAATAAATGTACTTTGTCTGGGTATCCTTGGAAGTGCATTTTAGCAAACAGAGCAAGAAATTATTAGCCTCAAAGACAGGACTTCATTTCTAAATGACACAATTAAAACTAGAACAAGAGATTTAATAATAATTGTATAGAGTCAGCCAAAGCCATTAGATAGTAAGGAAAGCCTGGCTGTCAATTCTACTAAAAGGTTACCAGAAACCATACCTTTAATATTATCTATTTCATCTAAGGAAGAAAAAAAAAAAAAGTAGCATTAGTGACTTGAAATTGGGATTCTGATCCTTTGTTTTGTGTCGTGCTTATGTAGTGCTGTTCAGACAACAGAATGGATCTCAGAAAATCAAAGGATGGTCAATGAGAGAAACAAAAAGAATTCCCAGGTATAAAGGAACCAAATGGACTTTACTAAATGAAAACCCCTGGGCATTTTGCAGGAAGATATGTAATCACCCTAGCTCCCCCCAGGACTACTCTCCTGAGGCTCACAGAGGGTTGGGTGTTCCACATGGAAGAAATCAATGAGGCCGTAAAGTGTATGCAAATTACAAGAGGGACAGACTTTCTAGTTTGAGGTCTAGAATAAAAAAATGTTAAGGTAAAAGGGAGAAATAAATACCTGGGTGCTAATACAAATGGACAGTTTGCCCATTGCTTCAGGGATGCCAAATGGATGAGCTAAGAAAACATGCTGTGTTCTCTCATGAAGTCCCTGATCCTCACTAAAGAAAATGGGTATGAGCTAGTCATCTCTAACAAAGTCTGCCAGGTCTAAGCCATCTCCATCAGTTCATTCTCCAGCTTTTATTTCTCATAACTCATTTCTAAGCACTGAAACTGTTATTCCTGAGGCTTCCGCGTTCTTTTATGGATAAAGAAAGAGCTGCAGTTGAGTCTTCACAAAAGTTGCCTGTAAATCCTTGAGTCATCCTTGTTTTGATTTTGTTTTGTGTTTTTCTATCCCTCTTGGTATGGACTGCATGAAATTTTCCATTTGCAAAAGGGTTTAATCAACAGTAAATGTTTTGAATCAGATTAAAAACACAAATACTTTAAGAGCTATGTATTTATTCTGTCCTGCTAGATGCAGTCATTTTATCTTGTTTCTGAAGGGCAATGCAAAGCCATAGATGCTCTAATGAATTCCTTGCAACAGGCAGGTACACTGATGGTTAATAGTAATTAATGTTTATCTTAAAAGATCCTGGGTTCTTCTGCAGAATTTTCCCCCTTCTCCTTGACACATCAAAAATGGGAAATCATCTATGAGACTGTTTTATTTGTCTCTGTTTTCGGACAGCACATTTACATACTCTCGAAGGCAATCAATACCAGCAAGCCCAGGTCTTCCAAGAGTCCCTAATTATACGCCTAAGAATGCATATGTATTCACATGTAATACTTGTGTTTCTTCACTGTTTCCGCCACCTTTTTAGCCGACATGTGTTAAAAGTCTTTGAAAGCAAAGAGTCAAATAAAGAGAATAACAGTAAAAAACACAATGTGTTGTTAAATGTGATGGCAAAATAATTTTTTTTTTTTTTCAAAAAAAGCTTCAGTCAGTATGATCAGTAAAAGGAAAAAAAAAGACAGCCGGCAAACTGTCTATCATGTGATGAAATTTGACAGTAGGGATTATGGCTTTGATGGACCAGAACAGCTAATAGAAGAAGCTGACATTTTTGAAACCCTGCTAATTAAGGGTTCCTTCCTTAATATTAAAATAAAGTCTTTGTCTGGGTTTTATGGTTGGAGAATCAGGTGTTTTCATTAATATATGCCAGTCAGTCTTAATAAGCTTGGAGGGCAGAGGAAGTTATTATTGAGTGACCTTCTACAAAATAAGCATGTTGCTAAGGGCTCTAACCCTGCCCCGTTCAGACTGATGAATCTCATTTCCAATGCAAAAGCTTCACAAGAAATCCAAGTATTCTCTGTGCAATCACAGAAAATAATCCTTGTGTCTCTTGTAATGTCCAGAATTGCCACTTACTACACTACTACTGTACAATGAATATTACAATACATATTATTTTTCTACCACAATTGTCTACATTTCTGAATTGCCCAGAATAGGAAAACTTATTGTGAAGACACTTGTATTGAAAAGTCAGCTCATTTTAATACTTTTCAAATAGTCATCTACTCTGCTCATGAATTATAATGCTCAGAATACATCTGACAATACTGGCTTTGAAAAGGAGATATGTCTATATTATTACATATTCATTTTCAAATAGATTTCAAACAGATTTTAAACCATTCATTGAAATTCATTGAAATGATAAATTCACAGTTGGATTTTGATTGACTCTTAATCCAATTTTACTTTTGATAAGTTTTCACCCCTCTCTTCCCACCCACTCCCAACCAATGTATTTTTTGCTCTTCTGTTGGCTTTTAAAGCAAAACTGAAGGGGTATGGTAAAAAATGGAAGGTTTTGATAACTACATGTAAAGCTTGTCAAAATGAATTGTAAATTTAATGAAATTCAAAAGGCACCACACTATAGGTGATTTTTCTGGCAAATTTTCAGCGTATCAGTGCTCTCTTATAGAAGCAGGGTTTATGGTAGCTGGCTGTTGGTTCACAACCTAAAACAAAATTTTGAAAGAGTCTTTCAGTTACTAAACCATACCACCATACCTAGATGGCATGAAATGTGCAGCTAGACAAGGTATTTGGTGTTGGGATAGTAGATCTCACAGGTTGAGGTTTTGTGGTTACCCAGTTAAAATAACATTATTGAAATACTCTGAACCTTGAGGTCTGCCTGCACTAGGAAGAAAAGTTGGTTAGCACCACTATTGCTGGACTTGTGGTCAAGTAAAAAGACAACCACCCTCCTGAAGTCTCTCTGGAGAAGGAATAAGATAGATTAAAAATTCCAAAGTGTGGTTCCATATGAAATTTAAAGTATTTTTTCCCCAATTCTGTGAAGAAAGTCAATGGTAGCTTGATGGGGATGGCATTGAATCTATAAATTACTTTGGGCAGTATGGCCATTTTCACATTATTGATTCTTCCTAACCATGAGCATGGAATGTTTTTCCATCTGCTTGTGCCTCTCTTATTTTGGTGAGCAGAGGTTTGTAGTTCTCCTTGAAGAGGTCCTTTACATACCTTTTAAGTTGTATTCCCAGGTATTTTATTCTCTTTTTAGCAATTGTGAATGAGAGTTCACTCATTATTTGGCTGTTTGTCTATTATTGGTGTATAGGAATGCTTGTGATTTTTTCACATTGATTCTGTATCCTCAGACTTTGCTAAAGTTGCTTATCAGCTTAAGGAGATTTTGGGCTGAGATGATGGAGTTCTGTAAATATACAATCATGTCATCTGCAAACAGAGAAAAAATTTGTCTTCCTCTCTTCCTATTTGTATACACTTTATCTCTTTCTCTTGCCCAATTGCCCTGGTCAGAACTTCCAATACTATGTTGAATAGAATGGTGAGAGAGGGCAGCCTTGTCTTGTGCCGGTTTTCAAAGGGAATACTTCCAGCTTTTGCCCATTCAGTATGATATTGGCTGTGGGTTTGTCATAAATAGCTCTTATTACTTTGAGATACATTCCATCAATATAGTTTATTGAAAATTTTTAGCATGAATAAGGTGCTGAATTTTATTGAAGGCCTTTTCTGCATCTATTGAGATAATCATGTGGTTTTGTCATTGGTTCTGTTTATGTGCTGAAGTATGTTTATTGATTTGCATATGTTGAACCAGCCTTGCATCCCAGGGATGAAGCCAACTTAATCATGGTAGATAAGCTTTTTGACCTGCTGCTGGATTCGGTTTCAGTATTTTATTGAGGATTTTCACATCGATGTTCATCAAGGTTATTGGCTTGAAATTTTCATTTTTGTTGCTGTTGTGTCTCTGCCAGGTTTTGGTATCAGGATGATGCTGGCCTCATTAAATGAGTTAGGGGAGAGTCCCTCTTTTTTCTATTTGGAATAGTTTCAGAAGGAATGGTACTAGCTCCTCTTTGTACCTCTGGTAGAATTCGGTTATGAATCTATCTGGTCCTGGGCTTTTTTGGTTGGTAGGCTATTAATTACTGCCTCAATTTCAGAACTTGTTATTGGTCTATTCATGGATCCAACTTCTTCCTGGTTTAGTCTTGGGAGAGTGTATGGGTCCAGGAATGTATCCATTTCTTCTAGATTTTCTAGTTTATTTGTGTAGAGGTGTTTATAGTATTCTCTGATGGCATTTTGTATTTCTGTAGGATCAGTGGTGATATCCTCTTTATCATTTTTTATTGTGTCTATTTGATTCTTCTCTCTTTTCTACTTTATTAGTCTGGCTAGTGGTCTATGTTGTTAATCTTTTCAAAAAAACCAGCTCCTGGATACACTGATTTTTTAAAGGATTTTTGATGTCTCTATCCCAAAAAAGAGCCCTATAGCCAAGACAATCCTAAGCAAAAAGAACAAAGCTGGAGGTATCACATTGTCTGACTTCAAACTATATTGCAAGGCTATGGTAACTAAAACAGCGTGGTACTGGTACCAAAACAGACACAGACCAATGGAACAGAACAGAGGCCTCAGAAATAATACCACATATGTGTAACCATCTGATCTTCAACAAACCTGAGAAAAACAAGCAAAGGGAAAGGATTGCCTATTTAACAAATGGTATTGGGAAATCTGGTTAGCCATATGCAGAAAACTGAAACTGGACCCCTTCCTTACACTTTATACAAAAATTAACGCATGATGGATTAAAAATTTGGATGTAAGACCTAAAACCATAAAAATCCTAGAAGAAAACCTAGACAATACCATTCAGGACATAGACATGGGCAAAGACTTCATGACTAAAACACCAAAAGCAATGGCAACAAAAGCCAAAATTGACAAATGAAGTCTGATCAAAGTAAAGACATTTTTGCACAGTAAAAGACACTATCATCAGAGTGAACAGGCAACCTACAGAATGGGAAAAAATTTTTTAAATCTATCCATCGGACACAAGGCTAATATCCAGAATCTACAAGAAACTTCTTAAACAAATTTGCAAGAAAAAAAAACAACCCCATCAAAAAGGGGGCAAAGGATATGAACAGATACTTCTCAAAAGAAGACATTTATGCAGCCAACAAACATGAAAAAAAGTTCATGATCACTGATCATTAGAGAAATGTAAATCAAAAGCACAATGAGATACCATCTCATGCCAGTTAGAATGATGATCATTAAAAAGTCAGGCAACAGCAGATACTGGAAAGGATGCGGAGAAATAGGCAGGCTTTTACACTGTTGGTGGAAGTGTAAATTAGTTCAACCAATTGTGGAAGACAGTGTGGAGATTCCTCAAGGATCTAGAACCAGAAGTACCGTTTAACCCAGTAGTCCCATTAGTGAGTATACATCCAAAGGATTATAAATCATTCTACTATAAAGACACATGCACATGTATGTTTACTGCAGCACTATTCACAATAGCAAAGACTTGGAACCAACCGAAATGCCCATCAATGATAGTCTGGATAAAGAAAATGGGGCACATATATACCATGGAATACTATGCAGCCATAAAAAAGGATGAGTTCACGTCCTTTGCAGGGACATGGATTAAAGCTGGAAACATTCTCAGCAAACTAACACAGCAACAGAAAACCAAACACCATACGTTCTTACTCATAAGTGGTAGTTGAACGATGAGAACACAGGGAAGGGAACATCACACACCAGGGCCTGTTGGGGAGTTGGGGGCTAGGGGTGGGTTAAGCATTACCTAATATAGAGAAATACCTAACATAGATGATGGGTTGACAGGTGCAGCAAACCACCATGGCATGCGTATACCTATGTAACCTGCCAGTTCTGCACATGTATCCCAGAACAAAATATAATTTAAAAAAAAGAAAGAAACATGATGACCTTGAACAGCCCTTTTCCATAAAAGGTGACATTCAATAATTGCAGTATTTGTAATTCAAAGGATAAATGCTTAAGGGAATTAAAACCTCATTCTCTGTTATATGCTTACTTCACATTTTATGCCTGTATCAAAACATGTCATGTACCCCATGAAAATATATATACATCTACTGTGTACCCACAAAAATTCTAAAAGTAAATTTAGAAGTTTTTAAAATAGTTGACATTCAAACCCACTGCTTAAAAAGACTTACAAATAAATTATTCAGAATTAAACTTCAAAAAAAAAAAAATCCCAAAGTATGGTTAACAGAGCAAAACCTGTCTCTAATTAATTAATTAATTAATTAAAATTTCAAAATACACCATGGGGTTTGTGTTCACCTATTGGGGAAAAAAATCATCAACTGTAAACTGAGTTCATTCCAGTGTGGCATATACAGGAACAAATGAGGTAAGAATCATGGGTCCAGGGCTTACATATGTAGGACAAGAAGTTAGTTCAGAGTGTGTCAATGATCTAGGCCTATTTCTACTATGAGACAATTGTCCTTGAAGTACAAACTTGAGAAGATAAATGAGATATGACATTTCCTATAATGATTATTTGAACCTGTTCTTCAGTATTTTAAAAGGAGGGGGAAAGTGGTTAATGAATATTATCATGCATCTATGTCTTTAGGGCCTATATCGATCACTTTGTGTTCATTGAGCTTCTGCCTAATGCTTTCCCAACATCCTAGGCTTAATCCAAAAACAGCATAATACACCACCTCTGCTCTTATAAGCACCAGTGCAGTTAGAACCCTATTGTGTTCTGGATTTTTCCCATCTTTTCATTCAAGCCAACTGTCCTTTTTCACTCCTTTCTCTGTGAGGAGCCAGACTGGGAGTTGCTGTCCCAGATACTTTTGGTTCACAACCACCTCTGGCCGCCTCCACACTAGTGCTACTCGAAGTGTGAATCGTGAACTAAGAGGTTCAGCATCACCCAGGAGCTTCCTAAAAACACAGAATCTTGAGCTCTACCCTAGATCTCTGGAGTCAGAATCTCTGGGAGCCCATTCTGCATTTTAAGGAAATCCCAAAGAATCAGGAGAAATTTGAGAGGCAGTGATCTACTGTACTCATGTCAAAAATTAATCATCTATTACATTGTGTAGTTAAATATTTTTTTCCTATTATTTGGCTTTGTATGTGTTTTTATTATCTCTCCAAAGTGGACTGTAAACTACCTAGGTGCAGGTGCTAAGTTTTAGTGCTTTTAATTCCTAAAATCCCAAATACAGTGTGTTACAGAGAGTAAATGATAGATAAATATGTGATTGACTAATGTACTAGTTCGGTTCTATTATTTTATAGACATTTCTTTATTTCTGTTATCTTTTACTATCTCATGCGTCTTCCCTTTCATGTCATTTTCATGTTCTACTCCAAGGATTCTTGCTTCTAGAGCATCACTTTTCGACAGAAACATATTGCAAACCCACATGGGTAATTTTAAATTTTCCTAGTAGCCGCATTTTAAAAAGTAAAAACAAGTGAGATGAATTTTAATGATTTGCTATTTTTATTCCATTTCACATATCTAAAATATTATTTTAACAGGTAATCAGTATAAAGTCTATGATAGTTTTTATTTTTTATATTTTTGTACAAAGTCTTTAATACCCGGTGTTGGTGTACACTTACAGCATATTACACATCAGAGCAGTCACATTCCAAGCACTCAGTAGCAACACCTGACTCGGGCCTTTCATACTGGGCAGCACGCCTCTAGAGAATATTCATGCTTAAACACCAAAGGTGCTTGAAACTCCTGAAATAAAATGCCGGATTGCCCATGTGTGATTATAGCATTGTCCTGGGGAGACAAATCTAGAACCTATCAGGCTCTCAAAAGGGTTTGCTCCCCGCCCCGCCACCATGGTCCTCTCAGAATATCCTATGATATACAAGCGTTCAGCCTCTGGAATGACTCATTTCTTTTGACTCATTTTTTCTACTTGCCAGTTCTGTTACCTTCTCTATCCAAGACTAACTCAGTCTGTTATGAAACAGTTGTCAATTTAACTTTTTCCTTTAAAATAGCTCCTAGAGAGTGTTCAGGGTATTGACTTGCTTTCATAGAAGATAACCTCAAACACTACCACAGTTAGTAGTTACAATAGCCCCCCCCACTCCCCCCCCAAAAAAGAGCAGTGTATTAGACCTTTTTATTGTGGTAATTCACTAGAAATAAATTACACACCATGTCCATGGTGCCCACATGGTATTCCAGAGGGTCAGTGATTAATCATGGCATGGAGAATTTTATTCTTTCTTGTTCTCCTATTGGATTAACTCCCCAAATAATTTCTTAACATGGGCTAATCACCCATATTCTACAGCGGCTAAAATATTTTAGTATACTTTGTGGTTTTCTTAGATAAGATTTTTTTTCATTTTAAGTTCTGGGTACCTGTGTAGGATGTGCAGGTTACACAGGTAAATGTATGCCATGGTGGTTTACTGCACCTATCAACCCATTAGATAAGATTTTTAAAGACCCCCTCATGGTGACATGGGGAAGGAGAGCATGTTATTTCAAATACAGCAGCGATGGCATTGACCTGATGCTCCAGACTGAGCAAGATCCTCGTTTGGTTTTGCTTTCTTTTAAACAAAGATTTCTTGAGGTGTAGAAACAAACTATCTTTGTTAAATCTTTCGGATTTTGCGGTTTTACTTTGTTTTGTTTTTCTTGCAACAACATTGTGACTCAACTCCTGGTAAGAACCGCTGTTGCTGATATTCCACTACACAGTAGCCCCTTTGAAAACACTCAGAAAGGATTAATTGTATGACTTGTGCATTTTATTATTCATTATTATTTGGGTGTGTAATTGTTGTATGTGTGCATTAAGTATATCCAAGGTTTTAGTCATATAAACCACATTATTTTACTGTGATGAGAATAAAATTACTTTGTAGCTTTCAAAACTCAAATGGAAAAATCATCCCCAGAATTATTGTAAGTTTCCTAATCCAGTTACCTTTAAAATATAAGAGCTGGGCTGGTGAGGTGGCTCATGCCTGTAATCCCAGCACTTTGTGAGGTTGAGGCAGGTGGATCACTTGAGGCCAGGAGTTCAAGACCAGCCTGGCCAACATGGCAAAACCCCATCTCTACTAAAAGGACAGAAAAGTCAGGCACAGTGGCTCATACTTATAATCCCAACTAACTACTCCAGACGCTGAAACTGGAGGATTGCTTGAGCCGAGGAGGCGGAGGTTGCAGTGAGCCAAGATCACACCACTGCCATCCAACCTGGGTGACAGGGCAAGACCTTGTCTCAAAATATAATAAAAAGTAGCTGTTTAGAATCAGGAAAATATTTAAATTTCAATCTTACAAGCATTTCCACTGTTTCTTGTTCATGTAATCAGGAGGAGGACAAAATTCACTATGAGAACAATAACAAAAATTGAGATGTATTGATACTGAAGTCTGGCTATGTATCACAACATGTATCCAGATTTAAATGACAAATATTGAACCATGTAACATTTGAGGATAATAG
Organism: Cebus imitator; assembly: GCF_001604975.1. Classification (NCBI taxonomy): domain Eukaryota; kingdom Metazoa; phylum Chordata; class Mammalia; order Primates; family Cebidae; genus Cebus; species Cebus imitator. Next base: position 1,169,800 of record NW_016107359.1, read on the forward strand.
ATTAACTATGCCAGTATGAAGTACTTTATGCTGATTGGTCTCCTTAACACCAAGGTAATGAAGAAGCTTTGAAAGTGACATCCTACTATTCATTTGATCTCCAGAAAAGAGAGACTGACTTCAGTTAATTTTAAGATTGTTAATGTTTCTTTCTTGGCATCGTTTCACTTTTTACTATGATGTAACCTCTAATGGCGTCCTTTTTCCTTCTCAGCACTGAAATAAATACTAAAAAGTTGGCCTTTTCTCCCCTAAAGACACTTGAAAAATTCAAAACTATAGGAACCTTGTAAAACAAGGTTTTAAAGTTTCTTGATTTAGTCACTCTCACAAATCCCTAGGCTCATTCCTGTGATGTAATATCCCCTCAGTATTAAGGCATTCTCTAGGTTCTTCTTTTAACTGATGTCTCTTAAGGAAAAGAAAAGGATATTGATGCATCGGTACTGTTCTAAAACCACTGCTTCCATAGCACGGTGTGATGGAGGTATGCCTGATCCAAGATTACAAAAAATAAAATAAAATACAGTGTATATTTCTTAAACGTAACAAAAAATGGGGGAGACCTACAAAAAGTTTGTGGATCTGTTTTATACACAGACTATTTATAGAAGTATTTAAACATGCTCACTTCCAAATAACTGTGCCCATGTCTCAATCAATAACTGTAATTTGTTCTTTATTTCCTCTTTGACTCTATTTCTTCAATAGTCTGCCTTTTTCTTTTTCCTCTCTGAGAACTAGGAGATCCACTGATCCCCTGGAATTATCTTCTGGCACATCTTAAATCAAAATTCAGAAATGGTTATGCAGTATATATACATATATATACATATATATTTATATATATATAAATGTATATATATGTATATATACTGCATATATATGCATATATGCATATATATATGCACATTTATATATATATAAATGTATATATATATATATATATATTTTTTTTTTTTTTTTTGAGATGGAGTCTCACTGTTGTCACCCAGGCTGGAGTACAATGGTACAATCTGGTCTTATGACAACCTCCGCCTCCCAGGCTCAAGGATTCTCCTTCCTCGGCCTCCCGTATGCAATATCTCTTTGGGTGCTCGAGTTGCAATTTTTTAAGTCAGGCACTCCAAGGGTGATAGAAAAATGTACGAAAAACAAAAAATGTACTTCATGAATTCCCACGGGAGTCAAAATGTTCATTTGTGAAGATAAAATAAATACATGATGTAGTATCTTTTAGCTAAAATTCTTCTAAGGGAAGCCTCCGTTAACATATCTGTAAAAAGAGAGTGTATTCGTGTTCTTATTTGATGACACTGGAAGGATTTTTCATTCTATCTCATCGTTCTGATATTGAACCTTTCTTCTTGTTCTACTAATTTATACATGTATTTCTGTAACAGACCCAATGCTTTTATGCGTTTTTCTTCAGATAAGTCAGCAAATACATAGAATGAGACAGAGCAGTAAAGAACATCAAGTTTCTGTCAAAACAGTTCATAAATATTCAGTGGAGTTTTGCAATATGTAGGAAGTTATGAAGATGGCATTAAGATACCAGTAAATCCAAAGAAAACCTATGCTAATCAAGCTATCATATCTTATTATATTTTATTCTCTTATCACTTTATTATCCTTCAATAATATAAATGTGACACCCCCCCCCAAAAAAAAAAAAAAAAAAAAAAACTACAAATCCTAACCTGCTGTGGTGAGATAGAACTTCCACCTTAACCTGGGTCAGGATTTTCTAACCAGGATATCAGGGTCTCTTGGTGGATCTGAAGGCCTAACCTGGGAGTTAAGTTTCCAAGCCAAGTGGCTTGGAAAATACAAGTTAATTTTCCAAGCCAAGTGGCTTGGACCATACACATAGTCGTCTCTCAGGAATGACCTCGTGTTCAGATATTGCTAGCATTCCCTAAGGGAGTGGGGCCTGGCTGCAAAAGGATGCCCGAGAAAGAGAGTAACTAAGAGCCCTTGTAATAACCTCAGTGCCGTCAAAGTATTTTTTAATATCAGCCTTACAAAAGATTTGTGACATTCTACTTTAAATAGTAGGTTTTGAATGACCCTTTTTTCTATTGATAAAAATCAACTTTGTATTATTCCTAAGACTGAAATATTCTTTAAAAAAAAAAAAGAAAGAAAGATCTTGAAAATAGATGTATGGTCTTTCTTTATCAAAGTATTCTCTTAAGTTGTTCCAATACAGAGGTAACTTATAAGCTCACGGCTTGCTCCTCATCTGCACCAAATCCCTTCAATCAAAGAAGCTCTGAATTCAATGAGTTGCACTGTTAGTACATCACTGTAGTTAAAAAGTATTGCTCACTCCAGGGAGCCAAGCAAAGGCTATTGACATGCTTGCTTGATGTATGAAAAGACAAATTAGTCCCCCATCCTATCTACCAGCAGGGTACAATGACCCGACATGGAAAAGTCAACTCAAACCACTGTATAATATATTTACATTTTTTTCCAGGAAATTTCAGAGTTACTAAATTAGCTGTGTCTAGTGTGCAAATTACATGCAAGCTAACAAAATGTGAAATAAATTTGACAAAGACTATGTGGTTTAGCTTGACTGCAGGACATGCTGGATGGCACTAGTGACTATGGTTTGTCCTGGAGGAATCTATGGTAACACTGGGCAAGGAAAGGCAGGAAAAAAAAAGCGTTTAAAGAAAATGCTGTTTGTGGATGTGATTATTTATTACTTGTTGCCTGTCTGCTGCCCAGTAGCATTCTCAGCTGTTTTGTAACACACTAAGCAATGTGAGAGAGTAAGCTCTCTTGTAGAGTCGTTTAGCTGGAGTAAAGTTGGACCAAGTGAGTGAAGTCTGAAACAGTCATGCTTCTTTCTTTTTCCACTAGAGAACCTATTCAAAGATCCATGGGTCTGTTATCTTGAGTTTCATAAACAGAACATGGATTTTTTAAGTTCTCACTGTTGCCTTAGAATGCAATCTGCACTAATCAGAAGAACACACTGTTGGAGAGGGGAAAGCTCTGCTTTTCTGTTAGATAATAATTAAGGATTGAAGATAGGACCAATAATTAATATAAAATGAAATTTCTCTAAATTTCTACTGTTGGTGATTTGAAGGGATAGTTAAGAAATGTTAATTTTTATGGAACTGTGTTACATTTCAGATAATGAGGACATAAGGGTGTGAACACTGGGAACTAACCAGTTAAACAGAGTTTTGCCATAGACGGGAAACAAGTGGGTTATGAAAGATGGACATTATTCTCTTAAAGAGTTTCTTAAAACCTGTCCCTTCCCAGCACTTATACAATCCCATCCTCAGTTAAACTCAAGGACTTATTGGGAATAAATATATTCATTTTAATGAGTAAACATTGTCATTACAGTGCCATTACAATAACATAAAAGAACCAACTTAAGCTTTTCCAAATCAAGTACAGGTAAAATAAAATTTTTTTCAGGCCTAAATATCCATTTTTTGTTCATTCAACAAAACATTTATAATAGACCTACTAATATAAGACACTAGTCCTAGTTCTCAGCAGGCAGATGTTTTAGAAGAGGTGGTAACTGAAGATTTAAAGGTACCTAATTAGCGTTGGATTGGAGCTCTATTTATTTTTCCAACTTGAAGCTAACATGAAGTAATGCCTGTTCATCAAGCAAAAAATTCTCCGTTTTGCTTTCTATAGTCTATTCTGAAGCACAGAATTTAGTGGCAGGAAACATGAGTTCTAGCCTGTCTCACCTAGTGAGTAGAAAGAAAAAGAAAATGGGAAAAGTGATGGACTGAGAATTAGACATTTGGGCTCACAGCCTTGTTTCTACCACTAAACAGCTGGGTAAACTTGCAAATGCATTTTAACTTCTCAGAACTGTATGACTTTTTCCCATGAAATAAGGAGATATTAATAGATGGTTTTTAAGGTCTCTTCTGGCTCTAAAATTGAAGTGAAGTCAAAGCAGTATGAGAAATGTTGAACGTGTTAGATACACGTATGACATGATGATAATGTTGATGATGACTCAGGTACATATATAAGTTGACCTTTGTCTAATCCTGCCTCTCTTTTGGTTCAGTACACCTCCTTTAGTGCCTTCTTTTGGCCCAAGAGTTCAATGGCAACGCATCTTCAGCTCCAGGGGATTGGCAGGCTGCCTGCCCTCAGCCTCCTCCCTTTATGGTGCTCGGTGTTCTCCTGAATAAAGTGGTGCTGAAGCACAGGGGATCTCAAGAGGTCTCTGCTCATCCTCTATGGCTGCCAGTGCTACTACTGAGAGGTGATAGGTCAAGTGCACTTTGAACCAAATTCTGTTTCCACTATTGGCATTTTCCAGTATTGAGGTTCTTTCATAAACTGGACATGATCATACTAGTTCAAAAGATGTTATGAGGATTAATCAAAGCAAAGTACAAAAAGCACCTGCACATAGTGGAGAACTGCCTGTGTTGTTGTTGTTAAGGCTGAAAGCATGCACCACCCCGGCTGCACCCCTTGCTGACTAAAGTGCTGTCCCAAAGTGAGGACACACAGTTACACAATAATATCCATTTCTTCATGTCATTCATCCTGATCCACCAAACAGCAACAACAAGACATGTTTGTGGTGCTTATCTCTTACAAAGTGATTTCTTCTGCATAGTTTTATTAAATTTTCAAAAATTAGGCTGAGAGGCAGATAAAGCAAGTCTTGTTCTCATCCCAGCTCCCATGGCCACAGCCTTGCACCATTCCCAAGGAACAGAACTCCAGAGGAGCCATACACGTGGAACACAATGTGAGTGGTTCCCCCAGGGCCCTGCTGAGCAGCAGTGCTGCTGCTTTTAGAAGAGGAAACTGAAGCCCAGAAAGGTTAAATTAATTGTCCAAGGTGACACAACTGAGGAGAAAGATTCTCACCTTGAAGTCAGATTATGACTCCAAGTAGTGGTGTTTTCCTCTACACAATGCGGCCTTAACCACAGAATACATATAAAGACGATGATAGTGTCAAACTCTCAGTGCCCACCTCGCCATCATCATTAAGCTTTGAGGTATGTTAGTGGGAAATTCCACGAGGCCAAGGGGAGAAGAAGTCCTCACCAAGCCCTAGTGCTCTGTGGCACATCGAGACTCAGTCTTGCCCTAGATGTGCCATGCTCTGGACATTATTTTGTGGAAGTATCTGCACATCCAAGCAAATCAGGTTGTAGAAAGAGTGGCCTATTTCTGCTCTCTATAAGACTGGATTACGTGAATATTCAATAACCAGCACACCCCAAAAAAACTATTTTATTGCCCATTTGTGTTGTCATCCTATCACCATCTCTGGTGGGTGCCAAAAGGCATATTGAATTATAAAGGAAAAAATCAGTTTGAGAAAAGTGACAGAAATACGTACAAAAGTGCTACAGTTGGACTCCATGCAAAACGAAAGTGACTTCCTCATATTCACTAATCTCCAAACAAAATACCCATCAAGAAATATTAAAACACACATTTTATTAGTTTCATTTAATTTCTTAATTGCTCAAAGTCAGTTTACCCATTTATTACTGTGTGAAGTGCTTAGAGGCAAGGCGCACATTAAAGGGATTATTTCCATGTAATCCCCCCCTCCCAGAGGGTAAGAGCTGATCACTGTGAATCCTGATTTACACTCTGTAACAATACCAAATGGAGGAAATGGGGATTGTAAAATGATGTAGTCAATGGTTGGGTGATACAGTAAGAGAGTGCAATTGAATAGCAACAGAAAAGTACCTCATTTTTGGTAAAAGTTATGCGAGCCTTTTTCAGGAATAGCTATTAACCAAACTGAATTTAGCCTCCTGTTCTTCTGACTGTACCTGTGTTAATTGATAGATGTTGAAGATCTGCAGCCTGTTAAGATGTTAATCAAATGGAGTCTGGGAGTAGATGTGATCATGTTACCAGGACTTAGAGTTCTGGGGACAAGAACTGCTCTGAGTATTACACTCTCTGTGACAATGTTTCCACTGCCAGTCATCTTTCTTGGCATGAAAGGGCACAGGCACTCAGGCTCAATCTGGAGGGATGCTGGAAATTATCCTGGAAAGGGAAATGAGGTCGGCAGGGGTTCTAGGTAAATATCCACTAAGAAACTCGTGACAATCTGAAGCTCTGGCAGCTTCCATTGTACGTCATAGCTGGCCTGAAAGCATCACACTCCAGAGGACTGGGAACCCATCAGTGACCTGGGAAAGAGCTTTTGCCTGTCCTATTACTGGCACATCTCTCCCTATTGTATATTAGGAGCATTACCATTATTCTTAGGAGATTAAAAACCTTAGAACATTAGAGGAGTACAGAGGTAAGGCCAGTCCTCAGCAACTTCTGCCCCCTCAGACAGCGCACGACCCAGACACAGAGGTCATGCCTCACAGCATTAAAACAGTCAGTGCCTCTATTTCAGGCTGAAACCATTCTGATATTTGATATTCATTCTCTGCCTTAAGAGTCAGCCTCATTCAAAGAGTACACAAAATAAAACACTTTTTTAAAAGCCCTCAAGGCGATTTGTACTATGTATCCTATTTGACTGAAGGCAAAACAAGCTGATTCCAGCAGAAAAAAATATGGCTGCTTCAGACCCCAGCTGACCGCTTTTATATGGAAAATCCCTTATACAATTACAAAACTAATGAGTAATTTTTAATGAAAACATTATGCCTTTGCATATATTTGTAAGCAGCCCTTCCTACATTTAAATTTACATAGAAATCAGATGATATGTATAAAACCCATCTTGGAAATCTGTGTATTTTAAGGAAAATATTCGTCTGCTATCTCTGGCTGTTTCTATAGCTGTTCCTACCCAAAACCCAAACTTCTCAGTAAGAAAACTGTAGAATTCAGTCAGTCACCTGGTTGACACCCAATATGCAAGTATTTGATGATGCATGGATAAAACAGCTGAATACAAGGCAGACTAGTCCACATGTCACAGAATGTTTTGGCTTTATGCAAACAGCAGTGCATGAGGGAAAAAAAAAAAAAACTGAGCTTAACAATTGCTAAATAAATACATGTGAAAAAATCTTTCTCTTTCGCCTCAAGCATTCTGAAGTATTTGAAGATGAAGACAGAACCAGGATTGTTTCTGAGACCTGAGTGTATTTTCTTTTCTACTCGGAATCTGAATCACTATGTTAAATCTGAAAATGGAGAAGCCTCTCTAATGCCTTTCTTTCCCACCCTTTCTCTTCTCCCTCTAGGTGGAGCTGACAGGCAGCAGCGTCTTTGACTATGTCCACCCGGGAGACCACGTGGAGATGGCTGAGCAGCTGGGCATGAAGCTCCCCCCTGGGCGGGGTCTCCTGTCGCAGGGCACTGCTGAGGATGGAGCCAGCTCAGCATCTTCCTCCTCTCAGTCAGAGACCCCCGAGCCAGGTGGGAATTGCAAACCCAATGTGTGGGTTGGTGGGCAGGACCTTTGCCAAATGAGTGTGCTCAAGTTACCCATGTGAAGAGACTATAAATAGGTCTAAGGGTATTTAACAATTCCATGCAGCTTTCAGTCCCATGCAGTAATTAAATAAGGAAGAGATTTGAAAATAAGGAGACATTTTAATAAGTATAATCCAGAGATCTAATTTCAGTTGAACAATACATACAGAAGGTACTCGTTCCTTTAGTTTCTCTTTCAAATTACTAGAGGGAAAAGCTTCCGATTTGGAACATCCTCTTCATTTTATTGTTACCATGGCTAAATCTAATGCATTTATTTATTATTCAGCAAAATCTATGGCAGAGGCATTCCAAATATTAGCTTGTAGAGAGTTAAAAGTATTAGGGACTTGCAGAAATCTTGGTTTCTTTTTTTTTTTTTTAAGCATCAGAAGGTACTTGAAAGATATGAACAGATAAATTAAGGCTAAAAAGAAAACAGAAATGGCTACATTTTAAACTGCCTTTCTACCCTCAGTATTTAATTAGATCAATTGTATAGAGGAATGAACAGAGGTGACATTCCTCATTGGGATTCCTTCCAGGACTCTTATAGACTTTGCATTCAGAATGTTCCCATTTTCATTGTGTTGTACTGATGATAATTTAAGTATTAGGGGAAAATCCATTTATAAATTAAACAAAATGACTTGATATCCATCAGTCCCCTAGTTCATCAAGCTGTTCAAACACGGGGAAGATTGGCTGGTCGGCCTGGGTCTTCCGAGAGCGCTGGTAATTAGATCTGCGAAGGATTTATTCTTTGCTGATTGGGGCTTTAAATTAATTGAAGTTCCACATTTGTGGTTTTGTCCTTTTTGTACTTTTTTAGAGGAGATATTTCATATTCTTGTGTGGTGGAGTGCTTGGCCAAGCAGCAGTGGTTTAAATGTTAATTTTTCTCATGAGAAGTTTAAGATTTTTTAATGAATCAAGGCCTGATTTGAAGTGCAAAGTTTTATTTGCTTACTTGGAAAATTATTTTTTCACTCTTCAAAGATGCTTGTACTTTACTTGATCTATTGTTTTAAAACAGATTCGTAATACAAAAGCATTTTATTAGCAAGAAAAATAGAAAAACCTATGTTAAGATTAACACTAAAATAACTCAGCATATTTCCAAGAAAATAATTTGGCCTCCCTAGAAGTAATCACAATATGTTTTCTCACACTGAAGGAAAACAAAAAATTGACTCTTTTGGAAGTGTTTTCAGAACCAATCCATGTTTCCTCACTGAAGTTATCTAGTTTCTAGGGCATTCATTATTCTTAGCTTTGGTGATCATCCTTCTCCAGTGAGCCCCACATATGAGAAGAGAATATTTTAAGACTATTCTTTACCCTTTAAACATGAAAATACTTTTGTTCAGGTGGGGAAGTGATATATTCTTATACCATAACTCACTGACTTTACTGAGCAGATATGTCAGTGAGATCACTGGAAGTGTTTCTTACTCAACAGAATGTTCATACCTTGGCATATTTGAGAAGCAGCACATGAAAATGGTTTTCTACTCTTTCATCCTAAAGTTGGATTGGAGAACCTCTTCCTCATGACTCAAACACACAGAATGAAATAATTTAAGTTTCTAAGCCTTTGTATGAGGGAAGGTCTTGGGAAAGTTTGTTTCCTTGAATCACAAACTTTCAAGTTTGAAAGGATTTTCATGATCCTTTTATCCAACCTCCAATATATGCAGCCAACTTTCTACAGCAAAACCAGCAGGCAGCCTTTCCAGTCTCTGCTAGATCCTGCCCTGATAGGAAGCTCATGAACTTGCAAGGATGCCCACTCCCTTGTTGAGTAGCTCTAATGGGTAGTTATTCCTGATATGGAGCCCAAATCTACTTTGCTGCAACTTGCCAGTGATCCAAAGCCTGCCCTCTGGGACCACATGTCTGAGTTACTCCTTCTTCCCTATCATTGCCTCTCATATATGTGAAGTCAAATACATCAGATCCTCCCTTCTCCTTTCCAGGTCAAAGAGCCCTAATTCCACAACCCTTATTCAATGACTCACCATCCTAGTCATCCTGCCCTGGCTATGCTTCGGTTTGTAGGTAAACCTCTAAATCAAGAGAAGTGAGCACAGCCCTCTAGATTTATTCTGATCAGTGCAAAGCAGAGGAACTGTCACCTTTCTCAGGATAGGCTACTGTACTTCTCTTAATGCAGCCTAAGGTTAAATTTGGCCTTCTTGGAAGCCAAATCACCTTGTCAATTCATACTGAGCTTGATGTCTCACCAAATGCATGTTGACAGTGAGACTTTGGGAGAAAATAAAAATCCACAACCTGTGAACCAGCTCTGCTAGAGTATCCTAGGCAGGAGTCTAAATACAAGACCAAATCCAAATAAGTATGTCAATATAAGAACTGTCATAAATCCCATGCTGTCTATGAAGCCCTAGCTTGCATAAAATAACCCTAGGTACACTAGCAGAACACAGTTCTTAAGATTATTGATTATAGGAGAATACATATCTCCTTCAACTGTTACCTCTCTCCTTTAAAGTTACTTTATCACTTAACTTTGAAATAAGATTGAAAGATACTATAAATTTACTTATGTTTCCTTCCCCTGCCTTCACCAGCCTTCCTTTAGCCATCCTTGCTAGTGAGATTGAAAACTCTGCCTTCCACATCACTTAAAAACTTGGGCTCATTAGCTACACTTGCATAAGAAGAAGCTCTCTTCTTAGATGGTAAATGTGACTCTCACCAGTAGAGAACATTAAGCTACCTTAGGCTTAAAAGTCTGCAGTATTGGTTATTTTCGATCTTTGCCTTAAAAAAGCAGTTAGATTGACTGCTCAAATACTGAAAAGTAGTGTAGGGTGCTACCTTGAACAAAATATCTTCACTGATGCAGATGATCGCTCCAAGGGAATTACTTAAAAAGTTCATGTCAGGCACTACATCACAAAGCTGCTTATGTTTCTTAAAAGCTGAAAGAATTTTAACAAGATTTCCTAATTCTTAATAACATGAAGGAACATTTTTGAAGACTGTTGTTCACTGAATCATAATCTCTTAAATTCTGATAAAACACAGATTCTTTTTTAAACAGTGGTGTAATGTAGTTGGAGAAGTCATATCGATATATGGCTATTATGAAAATGAAAGGGCTAGTAGGTATGGAAGTTTTCAGAAGCCCTGATGTGTTCAGTGTAGCATTACTAAATGACTGAAATACAAATAACGTTTGGCATTATAATAAAAGGAAATAAGTGACTAAAGCAGCCTAAGGGGCAGTGATACTTTGCCATGATAGGAATTCCATTTCTTTGAACTGCCAGCCCTGAGATTGTCTTGTCCTGACTTAGGCTCAGGATAATGGAGGAGAAAAAAAGATACGTTGATTGTACAGCAAACCCAAATAAATATTTTATATGTATGCACATTTATTAACAGTTTCGTCAATGTATTATCTCAGAGAAAACTAAAGCCAGGCAAAGATAAATGAGGTGGCCTTGTTTAAAACGTTATAAAGTTCTAGAGTGCCTATTTAGGGGTTGATTGGAACATTTCAGAAGAGACACTGCTCTTTGCTGTCCTGCAGGCTTCTGCAGTATCAAGAGCACAGAACCCCTGACAATGGCATTTGGAGGGTTTTCTTGTTGCAGATCTGCTTGTGCCTTTTCATTATTACTCTTAATGATTCTGCAATCTTGGGATTATGAGTTCTATCCTCATCTTTTTAATAAATTTCAGTGCCATGCCTTTAAATGCTTAGTAAACAGAAAAGCAGCTCTCTTAAGAAATCCTGGAGGAACTTTTAAAACTCTTCCTATGTTGAAGGCAAAGGGTAATAGTCCCTGCATTAGGCTGTAAAATTGTTGTGTTTTAACCCCTTCTTCCTTATTAAACAGCTTTATTTTTTCCAATTATAAAATTAATTCAGGCCCATTGTGAAAAATTCAGAGAATACAGAGAAAAAGGAGTAAAGACCACCACCATCCCACTAATTAGAAATAACCATTATTCATACATATCTACTACATACCCACCTAGATTTTGTTTCTGTTCCTGTGTATGTATGTACATTTATAGAGTGTTTGGTGGGGTTTTTTGTATTTCTAAAATTAGATTGTAATGTGTATGTTTCTGATAACTAGCTTTTTCATTTTCATGTTTCTCTAAGATAAAATTCTTTCTGTCTCCAGTGGTTTATTTTTCACCAGCTAGTGATCAGTTTCCACTATAGGAACCCTGTCAGGAAGAACATACCTGGATCCTGCTTCAGACAGAACTCAGCCAGGGAAAGGGGTTCTTGTGGCTTGACTGGGTGTGAGCTCATAGAGGGGGAAAATCAATACTGTACCAGGATTTAGACAATTTAGCCAAATGCATGAGGCAGTACTTTGGATGATGAATAAGTACGGCTGCACAGCTAACCCACTGGTTGTCTGAAATACGGGTTATCATGCTTTGTCTAAATTTTCAGGCAGAATCTAGCCTGTTTTGTGGAGTTAGGATCATCATTATAGTAGTATGATCTTTATGCTATTATACCTACGCTATGTCCCGAACATTTTCAAGGCAAGCAAAATGGAAACAGTAGAGTACTTGCCTGAATGGAAACAATCTTCATTTCCAATTTATGCCTCTATGCCGTGGTAAATGTGTATAAATGTGTATCTCCTCCTAATTCTACAGAAACAGGAGCTCAATTCCTCTGACTTCATTAGATGATTTTCACAATAAGTGATATAATTAGACCAACAAATGTCTAGGAATAACCTAACAAATGCAAAATTATTTCTGAGGATCAGATCAATATTTTGTATAAAAATAACTAGATATGAGATACACTTCTATAGGTGAATTATTTACCTTCTGGTAATGGTTATGGAGGGTTTTTTTTTTTTTTTTTCCTTGTATTGGGTCAAGATTTCTATCATTGAACTGAATTTAGAAGTTAGGCAAGGGAAACCATCTTACTAACCCCACATCCAACCCCGGTCCCCAGACAATGTGACTGTATCTACAGCACTTTCTGCTGTACTGCAAATGTCAAACAGAAGGTGTAATGGATTTAATATTAGCGCTGGCCAAGGTGTTGAGGGAGCTGTTAATAATGTCACTCCAGTTATTGATCTGAAGCCTTTAAAAATCAGGAAAAAGTGAGAGATCCCCTACTGGGGAAAGACATACAGTGACTTCTTTTTATTGCCAATATATTTCTACATATAGAATAGCAACTTTGTGGAATTATGTTATCACCATTAATCCCATTAATAAGTGAGATTTCTGGAGTCATTTTATGGTGAGATAATATCATGGCGACTGCCCAGCATGCTAATACTAAAAGACTGAGTTAAGTTCTTTTATACATAAATAGGGCTCAAAATTCACATGGGGAGTACAGCATTCATACAAAGTGTCAAATGATAGAAAGTTCATTCACACTAGATTTATCCTTGATGACAGAGTTGGATCCACTGGAAGGGTAAAGACATAGAGCATAGTCAGTAGGCTGAATAGTATGCTACTTTTGCCCTTCCAAAATTCTGAATACAAACAGTGTAGTGACTAACTTAAGATAGAAATGGAATTTGTTCTGACAATTAGTGTACCTTTTCAGAAAATTGCTAATCATTCAATCTGAATGGCAGTTCCTATGCAATGAAATTCCTGTTTTCCATAGTCCCCAACTAATAAATGAAATTAAAATGTATAATTTATGATGAATGTTTATCAAACTGTAAACACACATTTTAATTTCTTTCCATATTCATATACTATAGGCAAAGATAAATCCATCAGATAAAGTACCACAGCGATCTCTGATGGATTGATTTAAAATGCATCCCTACTGGGGCTGTAGCTGATCTGGATGATTCCCCCAAATTAGTCTGACTTCTGTTAATACCCAGGTGTGCCATATGTGGCAAATCTAATAGTCAGAAAGCGGCCTCACTACTCATCTTTTTGTGTAACCCAAAGAGATCATCATTTAGGCATAAACACAGCTTTTATCCAAAATTATCTATGTTTCTTAACTATGTCATCATTAAGAAGTTACCTTCTTGCCAATCCTGAGATGAAGATGATGGGCGCACTCCAAAAGCGAGCCAGCGCTCTTACAAGGACTGGCTTGCCAAATTTAGAATGAATTATTCTTTTGCCTCAAAAAAGCTACCTTGATGCAGTACCATTTTTTCATGAGCAAAGTAGGCTATTTTTAAATGTCACCTTTATCCCCAGCTAAACAAAACAAGATCCCCTGGGACTGCCACAGAGGGGAAAATATTCTCCATTGCTTTTTTCTGGTATGCAAGGCCTAGGCACACTTAGCACCTTAATTTGTGTGTGTTCACACTTTGGTGTGCTTTTGTGTACAATGAGAACATTTGCAAAGCAATCTGTACTAGAATTTTGCCTGATGGAGCTAAGAGAAACAAAGTAAAATCTCTCCTTCCCACCAGGCTCTCCTGGACCAAAACCTGAGCTCAATTCTTCCAGGCCAGCTCCCAGAAGGCAGAGCTGCAATCCCAGGCATCCTTTGGGACCTAATTCCTTGACCCATGGAAATCAGTGTTGATGACGCAACTAGCTACAGAAGGGCAGCCTCCCTTTTGTTCCCAGAAAAGATGTTGGATCTCGGCACAGCTCTGCATGCCATTCTGAAACTAACTTTCTCTTTCAAAATTTAAATCACAGGGGTTACAACTCAGAAAAAAAAAATACAGCTTTTATATAAATTAATACAATGATATTTACAGGGTAGAAAATGTTTTGTTCAATAATAGAAGCACAGGCCTCTTATCAAAATACACAATAGGTTCACTCAGTTTATATACAGCATTCTTTTTTCAAATCTATTGAAGGTTTAGGAAATCACTATTTAAAGCCCATTATTTTTAACAGTTTTTTCATATAGCTTTCTAGGTCATGATTTTGACTTCTTTTTGCCTATAGTGATAGGGATATATTTTTCAAGTTTCTAAAATGAAACCCAAGACAAGCTGTTAATGATGACCTGTTTTTCCTCATTTCAAAAAAAAAAAAAGGTGGCTGTCTTTGTCATTGGATAATTAAAATTATAAATTCTATTTCTATAGCTCTTGCCTTGAACAAAGTACAAGGTATTTGCTTTTAATACATACCACTGCACAGAAATTTCATCCCTGTTCAAATTATACCATTCTGAATTCCTCATCTGCGCTAAAAAGCAGACTTACGAAGGATCAGTTACCTGGCATTGACTGAACTTTGCAGGGTGCACAGATCAGAAGAGGCAGAACTGGCTGGAAACCATTTCCACCCCTAGTGAGCAATTTACTCATGATTGCTTGGGGAAAATACTGGAAATATTGCTTCTGTGTAAAGTTTGCAACTTCCAGTTGTCAGCTCTTTGCCAACAGTTATTCCCAAGTACAGCTTTAGCAACAGTGCTTACCCAGGCCACTGTGATAATGGTTGGCATTCATATCCTCTTGGTGTATGCAGAGCACAGAAATCACTAATTACAGGAGTTAATTCACACCACATCCCTCTGAGGCAGGTCAGTGTGTTATCCTTGTCTTACAGCTGGGGGAAAAAGTGGTGGAAATTCTAAGTGGCTTGCCCCGAGCTTCACAGGTTAGTTTCGTGGCCAAGATTAGAGGAAAGGGTACAATATTAGGGTTACAGCAGGTGGGAAGCCTAGGAACTAGATCAAGAAAGAAGATAGGTAGGTCCCTAGTAGGAATTGAACCAGAGGAATTTTCTCCAAGGGGATCCTGAAGTTCAGAGAGAAACCTAACTATCCTCTTAACGCACATATATCATTGTGCTATTTTTTTAACATAGTCTCTTACTTAGAACTGAAATAATCTATCTAATGCTTTTCATTGCCCTTATTCTTTTTTTTTTTTTGAGATGGAGTCTCGCACTGTCACCCAGGCTGGAGTACAGTGATGCGATCAAGGCTCACTGCAACCTCTGCCTCCCGGGATCAAGTAATTCTCCCACCTCAGCCTCCTGAGTAGCTGGGATTACAGGCATACACCACCATGCGTGGCTAATTGGAGATGGAATTTCACCATGGTGGCCAGGCTGGTCTTGAACTCCTGACCTCAGGTGATCTGCTAGCCTTGGCCTCCCAAAGTACTGGGATTATAGGCGTAAGCCACCACACCCAGCCTCTTTGCTCTCTTGCATTTAAACTCATACCACAGTGAACAGTAAGTAGCATCTGAATACATTATAGGCACAGTTCAACCCTAAGTCCCTTGGTCTGCATCAGCCATATGCCTCCCCAGCCAGGAGCACCGCCAACATCACCCATGTACACTTGGCCTCTGCACTGTGTCGGCCAACACTGGGCCAGATTCCATGCAGTTTCTCTAGGCTCTTCCTTTCAGAGCCAGTCTTCCAAGGCAGGTATGAGATGAAAAAGAGCAGGAAGAGCAGAGGAATGGTGTCCATCAGGAAGTGGACATAACCCCCTGGATGGATCTGCTCATGAAACACAATCATGATTTCTTGGGACCCATGGGAAATACTACCCATCTTCTATTAGTAGACAGAATTAGCTTGAGGGAAGAACTTGTATCTTTTCTCCAGTTGTTATTAACTAGAACAAATTTTCATTCAAGATTCAGGCCCAGTTGCTAACAGGGATTCTGTAGATTATTCAACAACCATTGACTGAATGTCCACCATGTGTCAGCCGTACAAAACAGCCGGGAAACAATGACAAGGCTCCCCACCTCCCAGGAGCTGACCATCACGTGAGGGGGACAGATGAGTACCACAGTGTGGGAGTGTGGTGATGGGGATCAGGACACCATGGTACGTAAGGAAGATAGCGTCATAGCACACACTGCAGCTGCTAGCTGTCTTGGCAGAGCTATCTCAGGCTTAAAACTCCCACCCCAAAATTAATAGCCCATAAATATCACTTCTTTGGGAACACATTGCTTTGACGTGCCCAAACATATCAAGACCATGATTATCAGGGACTGATGGACATTATCAAGGGTTTGTTTGTTTTGTTCATTTGTTTAATTAGCCTAAAAATTGCCTAACACTGCACCTGCTTCATGATAGGTTCACAGAAACACTAGTCCCTCTGGCTGTTGCTTTTTCTGGCTCTGTAGGAGTGTCCTGAGTGAGAAGTACTCCAGCCTCCCTTCCGTTTATACAGGGCAGATTTCCCTAACTGAAATTCAGGAAACTCTAACTTTGGAAAATGGTACTGATGATTTTAGCTTTGTCTACTCAAGGTATAACTTGTTGCAAATATTCTGATACCATTAATGACATATTACTAGTTTTCGTTATCTTTTAGCTATATGTTCCAATTACAGGAGTGGGCATTTATAAGTAATTTATTTTTCAAAATGACCCAAACCAGGGTTAGAGATGGTCAAGAACTTGCCCCCACACCAGAGCAGACACTGGACCCAGAGTTTGAACTCAGGCCATGGTTTTATTGTAAGCACTTTGCTAGGTGCTTATAGAGAACAGGAGAGGTAGATAGGACGGACATCTTCCATTAGGAAATGGATCATTATCCGTAGAAGATTTATACACAGTCAGCAACTAGAGAAGAAAGGAGATAGTGCTGCTGTCCTCAATTGTGGCATAAATATGGTAAAGAGATCAGGGATCAGCTCACTGATTGCAGGCTGGCCTTGATGAGGAGGGATGACCTACCCGGGCCTGCACGAAAACCAACCTAAGAGCAAAAAGGTAGAGATGATCTCCCAGGAGACTTATCCCAGTACCACAGTGTGAGTGAGCTTGCTGCGTTTGGGAGGCAGGAAAGAGCCCCATCTTCCTCACTGAAGCAACGGTGCGGTGCCTGCTTATCTAGAATGCGCCCAGATCAGGGAGGAGTAGGGGTACTAGAGTGAAGAATCTAGGATTCGTGTGGTAAGTTCTGAGTATGACTCACTGAAGACAGCAGTGACCCAATTACAACATTATTTCTTATAAATACAAAAAACGTTCAGAAGGATCCTTGCTTGAGGATCATGTTTTACAAGTACCCAAGAATTCCTGAATCTGTTAGGCAATGCAATTGCTATTAGTCGTTGACTAATCGCCATGTCAGGCACTTTGCTAAGCCCATGATATATCAGCTCATTTACTGCTCACAAAACACTATCAAAGACGGTATAATTATTTTTCCCATTTTACAGATGAAGGGTCTAAGAAAAGAAGAGATTTTTAAAATTTTACAAGTCATACAGACAATAGGTGAAGAGTCTAGAATTTGAACCCAAGCAGGCTGGCACCAGAGTCTCCATACTTAACCCTTCCTTCAGTGTGCTTCTCAGTAGTCCATCTAAAACAGCTGTCCAAGCCCTGCCTGAGACCACCAGCTGGGAATGCTCACCATCCTTCCCCAGCAGCTCTATTTGGGTAGTCTTCCTTATACCTTGGAAAACTTATGTCACTGGACTTGATACTGGCTCATTTATTTTCATAAGAATGTACAGGATGGATTGAACAGAGAAGACTAGAAACAAAAAAAAAGTCATTTAAGAGGCGATTTCTATAATCCAAAAATCAGTGAGTAGACCTTGAGAAGAAACATTTTTGAGAGGCTTTGCAAAGGAATAAATGATGATTTGGAATTAAGATAACACTTAGAAAAAAGCAGAAATATGCCTGTGGTCAGTCTTTAGGGCCAGGAGCTAATGATTAACACTCTACAAACTATGGAGGTCTTAAGCTTTCACACGATTGAAATTGATGATGCCGTCTGTCCACTGTCACTTTATTTTAATCAACTGGTAATAAAATTGAAAAAATCTGAAAATCACATATGCTATTGATCATGAACTATTATGTAAATATGCTTAGAGTTCAAAGCTGTTTCTTTTTATTCAAGTATATTGTATGTTTTCGGTAAAACATCAGTCTGATAGTCAGTGCCTCTCCTTTGTCAGAGGGTATCCTCTCCAAATAAAAACCCTAATTAGAACATTCATGACATTGATGGCAACACGTAAAGAATTAAAACTACTTACTCTCCTGTGTCCAGCTATCTCTTTATTAAACACAGCAGGGGCTGATGTTAGAGGGGAATTAAAAGTATCAATTGATAGCCCAAATTGCTGTTAGTCAAAATTAGGTAGAAGCTTAGTTGATAACATACAAGCAAATTTAAAATTACCAATATTTAGGAAACTACTTCCCATTTCACAGAATGGGAAATTTTACATTTCATATGTAAAAACATAGTTGCATGTCTATAGTTTCGATATACAAAATAGTCATTCATTCATTTATTCTTTACTCATTTAATCATTAATTGCAAATGCATGGGCCAGGCCTTGTCCTAGATTCTGGGATGGGGTAGTTACCAAAAATGTCTCTGCTGTCCCAGTACCTGTAGCCACATAAACCACCTCCCAATAGGAGTCAAAAAAATTCTGTAGAAAGATTCAGTGAATAGAGGTCTCCATTTTATACACACTAGGTAAATCTGTGTATCAGTTTGTAATGAACCACTTGATCTTCTCTGCTTTCTAAAATGCACAGCTGATGGAAAGTCTAAGACAGCACTTCCAAAATACATTCCTCCTCATAACTGCTCTGCAAGATGCACTTTTTTTCCCAACTCTTATTTTAGGTTCAGAGGGTACATGTGCAGGTTACATGGGTAAACTGCATGTCACTGAGGTTTGGTGTACAAATGATCCCATCACCTAGGTAGTGAGCATAGTACCCAATAGGTAGTTTTTTAACCCTTGGGTTCCCGAGTCAAACAGCAAAGAAAAAAAACGTGACAGCCCATGTTCTCGCTGGAAATTGAATGTTAGCTTAGTGAAAATGTGAAATTCATGTGAGATCAATAAACCTATTTTTTGAAACTAGCCTTTCCCAATTTGTTTGACTGTGGGAAACTTTTTTTAAGAGGAACTCTTACTAGTACTCCGAAAGCACATGATTATGCACTATACATGATCTAGTTTCTACTAGCTGGGTGCCACTCCCCCAGTCCATGCCGCTCTCTTCTTCCAAGACCCACCCAATGCAAGGAGAGTCACAGATGGGCCACTCATTCAGAGGTTAAATTTTCCATTTCCTTTGATAAATCTCCCACAGGTTTCTCATCAATCCTCAAGGTGGCCTTCAAGCTTTCCTAAAAGTGAGCCCCTAGATGAATCTAGTAACAAACTACAAAGTTTTAAGACAAGACCAGGTTCCACAGTTTTTAGTGCAGTCCTGGGCTTTGATCCAAAGGCTCTCACATCTCTTTTCCACCCTGTCCTACCTATTCTTTATTTATCTAGGCAGAGCACAAACGTCTCTGGTTATTCCATTCGTGGCAACAATAGACCAGTAGATTTTGGTGCAAAGATATGATTGTGGTTGCCCAGAGCAGTGCAGTGATGGTAATCAGTTACTAAGTTGTTCTGTCTGATTTGCAGGAATTCAGTTAAATTGCACTGCCTAGGCCGGGCGCGGTGGCTCAAACCTGTAATCCCAGCACTTTGGGAGGCCGAGGTGGGTGGATCACGAGGCCAAGAGATCGAGACCATCCTGGTCAACATGGTGAAACCCCGTCTCTACCAAAAATACAAAAAATTAGCTGGGCATGGTGGTGCGTGCCTGTAATCCCAGCTACTCAGGAGGCTGAGGCAGGAGAATTGCCTGAACCCAGGAGGCGGAGGTTGCAGTGAGCCGAGATCGCGCCATTGCACTCCAGCCTGGGTAACATGAGTGAAACTCCGTCTTAAAAAAAAAAAAAAAAAAAATTGCACTGCCTATATTATAGACTTCTAAAATCTGAAGTCTGGTTAACTTGCAGGTTCCGCTAATAATTGAGAGTTACTGTATAGGAAGATGAGAATCCTGACTCACATTTTAGGACATACTTCTTAAGCCAGTTCTGTATCAGGTGCAAATAACGTAGTACGTAAGGCCTTAGAACCAGACAGCTCATGTTCGTGTATTCACCTTCTGACTCTGTCACTTACTACATATGTGACCTTGAGCAAGTTAATTAACTTCTATGTGCCTCAGTTTTTCCATTATAAATCTTTAGCCCTCTGGTCTAGATTGGAGAATAATGTAGGAATGATAACCTGTTGTTTTTATCATCAAATGAATTAATATATTAACATAACTTACAAGAGTATAATAAATTTAATACATATATAATGCTTAAAACAGTAGTACAGCACATAGTCAGTGTTCGATTAGTAGTATTATAAATTCTGTTGAACTAAGCATTCTCTTATTACCAAGTTCATTCTTTATGGAAAGGCTGGCCAGGGGTTAGGTGATAGGAAATTGGCATCTATGCATGAAAGGCTTAAATTTGGGCTTCACTGACACGATGCTCCAGTTACTGCAATAAAGAGTCCAAATGCCATGCACATCATGGTGCCCAAAAGATGTGCTTCTGAAAATACACAGACACACAGACATACCCACAGATACACGCATACACCCTACATGGAGTCCTTTTGTAAAGACTCCACTTAAGAGGAAATACTCTTCTGGAAACTGATAATTTACCTCTCCCTAACCTCTATATAATATACAAGTTCTGTTTTACAGATTCACATTTTTTGTATACTCAGTTTTCTTAAAGCTTAACAGAGATGCATAATGCTTATTCTCAGAGGTCCATCCCACTGTTCCTAGCTTCTGCACACTGAGATACGCCTGCTGATTTCCCTTTTGCTAAGGCTAGCTTGGAGGCTAGCCAGTTCCACTTTAGAATAGACCTTGATGTTAGTCTCCAAGGGTTTGCAGCTTCTAGCCTGGCCTATTAAAATGTGTTCTGGTTATAACCCGATGATTTAGCTGATGAATGGCATGTATGACGTGCTTGACTGACATTTTCCCTTTTTATCTGGCTGGGCCATTGTGATAGGACCACAGCCACAACGTGGGTAATGCACCACTAAAGACTAGGCAACCCAGAATTGGACCTTGGATCTTCACAACCTAAGGCTCCTTTTACTGTCGAATCAGCTTTCATGCAGCATTCCAGTCTGTGCTGGAGAAATAGTGTGGCGGGACTCAGTATCGGTTTGAACTTTACATGAATCAATTTATTTTGTGTAGGAGGACTTCAGTTCATCACCAATCTTGAGAACTAAAATGAATGTTGATCTGGTGGAATGCATCTGTAAAAGCAAGAGAGATGCCCAAACG
>NW_016107359.1:1196357-1245039 GCF_001604975.1 Cebus imitator
GTGTCTAGTATTAAGAGAACAATGGGAAAAGGTGGTCTCAGAAATGGTTTTATCTTGATTTTGAATTAAACTCCAAAACTCATATTGGATTGAAAAATCAAAATCAGACTTCACATTGTCAAGTTGGAAAATGTCAGATATGAAATATTTAAACTGTGGAATGCAGTCTTCGACTTTGGGTTATAAAACTTTAATTTTGTGAGTTGGTAGCACTCCAATAGTTCAATATTTTTAATTCTACAAATCCATGTTTATTAACTTTCAAGGTTTAAACAGTATCACCAAGTCTATTGAAACTAAATTATTCTGACTTGTGAGAGCTATAGGATAGCGATAATTTGTTTTCTATTTCTACATAAGTGACAAAGACAAAAGAAAGAACAAATAAAAGGAATTGATTGCCACAGCAATCCCTTTTTATACTTTGAAAATGACCTAAAACTTCAGCTGATCATTAAAGCAGAGATTCAAGCCTGCACAGCTTTAACTGTGGGATTTCCCTGCGTAAGTCAGGTGGCACTTAATGCAGGGTTACCCTATGTCATTAAAAAATGACTTCCATTATCTTATTGTTGAAAAATTGACTGTTTCTCTCAAAGAAGAAAAATTACTTTCTTTTCTCTTTAAGAAATATAAACTAGGTATCATTACAACAGTTTTGAAAACCTCTATCTTGATGTCATGATTAGAGTACCAAAATTGGTTGTTAATAGCAGTAATAACTTTTCATCTTCTTCCAATTAGTACTCTTTTCTTGTAACTCCCCAGGTTTTAATATTTCTCTATTCCTAATGGTTATCTGATCTGTCACTATTCATTTGTTAATGTATTTAGCATTTGCTCACCACCTACTATGTGCTAAGTAAATGAAATCCTTTAATGAGACAATATTGGTGGCACAAAAAGAACCCTGGACTAGAAAAGAAACCCACATTCCACTCTTGGTTCTGTCTCTGCCAACTGGCTTTCCTTAAGAATGTACTTCAAACACTTTGAGCCAACTTCTTCACCCACAAAATGAAACTATTATTTATTCACAGGGTTGTTGGACCCACCAAAAGACATAATAAATATGGGAGTGCTTTAAAAACATGAAGTGTTTCGTTTAAAAAGCTCAGTAAAATAACACATTCAGTAAATAGTGCAGCATTACTCTTTGGGGGTTATCTTGTGATTTTTATGTTTTCATAGGTGAACAGCAGCCTCCTGGATTTTTATACTCTAATACCATATCCATAGCAGCTGCTGTTGATTTCAACATCCAAGTTAGATTATCCGATGAAATTCATTCCTCCACCTAACTAAATCTCTATGTAATTTAGTTTGCTTCCAGGAAAGAAAAGTACATTTGCTGTAAACCCAAAGTCCTGGTTGCTAGTAAGAAAATTCAGTATGTTTTGTTTCTTGCTTTTGTTTCATATATAATGTATATGGCTTCATGATGATTTGTTCAGGGAAGAGAAGTTGAGCAGTCACCCCTGCATCTAGAATCCACTGAACGTGTGCTACAAAGGCATTACTTACTTCTGAGTTGCCCAAATCAACTTGGAATACCAAGTTATTCCCCTAAGGGCTGTTTCTCCACAAATTAGGAACTACTAGTTCATGTTTCTTTTTTAATGATGCATTCAGTGATGGGCCTTTTCTGGGCTTTACGAAGCTTTGTCTTTCTTCTACTTCATGTTTATAAAGCCAGCTACTGCTGCCTGTTGGCCTATTCTGGGTCTCAAGTTCTCCAACTTTAGAGTGCAGGAAAATCTTGCCAAATTAAAGATTCTTGTCACCACCATTGGATATCCAGATGCCTGGTTACATCACTGAGACTTTTCTGAGCTATCTTTGCCATCTAAATAAGCCTACTACCTATGTCTATCAGACAGCAATACTGTTCGAATTCAAGGCTGAATTTGCCCCCAGGCAGATTGGACTGGCACAGCCAGAGCTTACATAACAGAGAAGAATATCATCTGGGGGTTGGCAGAACTTTTGTTCATGATTAGGATGATCACAAGTTCAGTTGAACAGGTTTTGAATGATTTATTCTCCAAATCAGAAAAGGCTTACCTTCATTTTTCGAATTATGAGGACCAGGGAAAAGTTGGGGGTAATGTGCTTACAGCACCGATACAAATAAGAGTTCAGTCTTTACTAACATTTTAGTTAAATAAGCAACTAGCCCATTCTCCAAAAGTAACTAGATCAGATTGAACCTTTAATCAGTCTTGTTAAATGGTGATGGGAAAGTACAGTAAACTGATACCCAGGATGGCTGAAGAGAAGTGCACCTAGAAGCTGTAACTTACCTGCTGACCATCTAAAGCTTCCTAAAGAATCATACATTCTTCTATACCAAAAACAGAATTTTCTTCCTCCCCCACCAGTAATATATAGACTTCAATATTAATTGTGAAGAGTGATATTTGAGTAAGAGATTGTTAAACATGCTAAACAATTGTATAATTACTTCTTTAACTAGCATAGGCAGGGTTATTAGACATCCTATTTTTTCTCCTCAATGTGTCTTTCTCTCAAATGGGTTCAATTATACGTGATGAAATTTTCATTCTGGAAGTATTCTTTATGTTCTTAATATTTGAGAAGAGTATCTTCTTTCTTCTATACTTCGAATGAATAGAGACTCTTGCAACTCATGTAACCCATGGTCTGCAAAGCCCCATGCCAGAACTGGGCAGGCCACAGTAAAGAGCTCAGATGCAGACCTGCCCTCGAGGAGCAAGGGTTCTGGTGAGGCACCCACAGTAAATGACAAGTCATCACTCAACTTAACCATCAAAGGGCTAGAAAGATAACTACAGGTGCCAAGAGACATATAACATGCGACTTCCTTTTATTCTGCTTTTAGGAATACAAAAGAAAGGTGTTTTGTTTTGTTTTGTTTTGTTTTTCATTATGTGAGTAAACAAACTGTGGCTTTTGCCCTGAAACTGGGTGGTTTCTGTGTTCTTTGAAGGGGAATGTGAAGTCTTGGTTATCTCATTTATCATAACTTAACTTCTTTCAAGACACAGATCACATTAAAGCTGTTGCCTTGCCAGCCCTCAGAAAATGCTCATAGACTGCTACAGGAGTATCTTATGCTGTAAAATAATTTCACTCCCCAAAGAAGATAAATCACATTTTTAGAACTTAAAAAAACATTTTCTCAACATTTTAAGTGTCCACATACACCTTGCTTCTTAGGTCATTTTGAATTAGTCATACCCTCCCTAAATGTTAGCTTTAAAAGCCCCTAACATACTTCCCTTCCTCAGACAGCTTTCACAAAGGAACCCTAAATATTCTAGCAGAATTCCCTATTTAAACTAATCCTTTGCATAAAGAACATTTCTAAGAATCTCCACTGTAACTTTCAATTGAGTTGATCTATAATTAATCAATAGTGGAGACTTGGCTAAATAAATAAAAGTAAACCATGGGCTAAAATAGTATGCTGCCATTAAAAAGAATGCTGAGGATGTACATATTCGAATATGGAACCCCAGTCTTCAAGCTATCCAGCAGAAAAGGGAAAGGTACAGAAAACATATTGGTTGCTGTCATTTGTGCACCAAGTGAAAGCAGATGCACACACATGTGTCGGCATGTGGATAAGCATCTCTGCAAGGACACATAGGAAACACAGAGGTGGCCTGTGAGAATTGGGAGGAAGGCTTGTTCTCACTGTATACACTTCTGTGCTGTTTTAACATTTTTTAAAAACCTTGTGCATGTGTTAGTTTTCATTTTAACGTTTTTAATTGTTAGAAAATATCAAACATATAAAAGCTGGAATAATCAATAAATCATTTTAAAATAAATATCATTAAAACCAACCAATCAAGTAAAAGGAAAATAATTTTCTTAATTATTCTTTTATATCACAGTAGATCCTTTTGTGATGAAAACAACCCTGCTAAATTGTAAATTTGCATTGGCAATAGATCCTGTTTTTCTGAAACCGAAGTGCACTCTCTAAGTTCTGGGAGCTCAGGAAAAATTATTTGCACTGAATCACCAAGCAGTTAGCTCCTCCAGCCTTGAAGACAGAAAGGGCGCCAGGAAAGTGGCTGCATTCGTGGAAAAGGAGAAAAGCAAATCAGAATGCAGCCCTGTAACCTCTGGCAACAAATAGCACTCAATGTGAAATGGGCACTAATAGAACATTCAATGCTGAAACCCTTTGCCTCGGCCAGAGTAATTAGAACTGTAATTCAGATTTGGGATTTTTCTCCAAGGTTTCACAGCTTATGAAGTCAGCAGAACAGGGTTATTAAATCATAGCCTAGTACCAAGTCAAAGACTTTTTTTAAATGTAGAAGACAGGGAAAATGCAAGCAGCAGCCGAGGAGTCCTGTGGGTGAGGCGATGAACCCGTCCACGGCACAGCTAATGACCTGTTTTAGGGGCACAGCTCATATATTCCAAATAACAGGGGGGAAAGAATTCCAAATAGCTTAACATCATTAAACCCAAAATGCTATTGGATCCTTCCTCTGTGGCATCATAAAATACCTTATCCAAGTGGAGAAGGGATATGCTTACTGTAAATCATGGAAAGATTATGCCACCCCAGATGCAAACTTCATACTAACTTGTTCACTCTGGGGAAGGTTCATGGGTTTGCTTTGTTTGGGGGTTTGGCTTGTTTTTTTTAAAGCAATAATAGTCTTTGTAGGATGGCTGCCGTGTCAGCATTTATCTTGAAACTCATGGATATGAGTTCTGACTGGAGTCACCTTTCTGACAAGTGTTATTGCGACTGTGTTTTATATCCCTGTTCAGAATGGTTTCTAATGATAATGCTCTGTCTACCTCGCTGCTTCACACTAAATTATAGATGCCACGATGACAGGGCAAACTGCATCCGAGCGCAGAGCTCGACTCCCTCTGTGTGATGTCAGTGCCTCCACCCTTCTGTGCCTGGAATTAAAAATGGGGAGCAAAGATATGCAAAACATTTGTGCTTAAAAATAATGTTCTGTCAGTTATTAAACAAGTGATATTTCATTTAATCAGCTCAAGGGATTATTTTAAATGAAAAGGCAGAGAGGATGATTTTATTAACACATTCCTGCCCTAGAGTCCTACTGTAATAATTCTTTACCTGCCTAAATTAAAAAGTTATAATTCAGTCTGTCTACAGGAAGAAGTTCTAGGTGATTGGGTTTTATTAGTTCTTTGATTTTTAGCTGCTCGCAAATGGAGGTAAAGGCTGAAAAGCTTATCCTATACCAGGGAGAATGTTTTAGCTACTTAATAAATCACCCCTTCTCTAGACAGTGATTGTGTCTAGGACTTATAAGGCAAGTGTGCTTCTGAACACAGTATTTTATTGAAATGGGGTTGGTCTGGCCAATCTACTTATATATTTTAACTTCTCTACAATTCATTCCACCACATGTTTAAGCCCAGTGTGGAAGATTTAGCTACTATCCAAAATATATTTCTTAATGTTATTTAATTGTCAAGTATATATAAAGCACCATCCAGGATCCAAAGGTAGAAGAGATACAAATGAATACAATCACATTTCTGACCTTAGTGGAGCTTATAGGCTAGCAGGAGAAGCAACCATGTGAACAAAGAATTTAAGGGTGTCCATGAAACAAAGGGGAAAAGAGGGGAGAATGAAGTCACTGATTTGTGTGTTCCATTACCTGCCCTGTCCTAGTACAAGGAAACACCATCACTGTAATACCTTTCATGAATATAGTGCTGCACAGCCTACCAAGTATTTTTAAATACATGCTCATATTTGCCCATTTCAGTTCTAAAACAACCCTGTGAGGTTAGGACTGTCTTTATTATTTGCATTTCACAAATGAGAAAACTTCAAAAACAGAAATACATAATTTTGCCTGATCATTGATCTCATGATTTAAACCTGAACTTCAAAGTCTGCCCTCATTAAAGCATAGATTGTTAACCTGCAGGTCTGTTTGGTCATCCCATATCAAGAACACTATATGCAAAGCTGTGTATGGATGTGACTCATTGTTCTTGATAAAGGGATTCATTCAAATTCTCAAAGTGGACCCAGACTCAAAAAGAGAGTGGGAATTACTGTTTC
The DNA here is from genome assembly GCF_001604975.1 of Cebus imitator. Lineage (NCBI taxonomy): Eukaryota > Metazoa > Chordata > Mammalia > Primates > Cebidae > Cebus > Cebus imitator. The sequence continues at coordinate 1,202,428 of NW_016107359.1, forward strand.
AGTAGAATCCTTTGTTAGTTTTTGATCCTTGGATTTTCATTAATGTCACTAATTTGTTTTAATTTTTTCTAGAGAGTGGGGAAAATGTTTTAACAGTTTCGCTTTGCTTGGTATGAGACACAGCTCCACTCCCAGCCACCTTTTGTCTTACAGTTTCTACACAGTAGTATTTAGGGCAACTCTTTAAAGACCTGTTCCTTCACTCACTCATTCATTCATTTATCCATTTAACAAGTTTTTGAGTATTTCCAGTGCTCATACTAAATCAGTCTCTACTCATGAGATACAGTTTGTGATTAGGTCATTCGTTGATTTGTTTATTTAACCCAAATTCTGTGTGCCAAAGATCTCTACCAAATGCTTTGGAGGCTAAAAAGATGAATAAGAAATGGTACCCACCCTCAGGGATCTTACAATCTAGTAAGAGAAGGATGTAGAAACAATCGTGTAGAAAGCAAAACAAAATTGAGATGCTGTGGTAGGAAAAAAGAAGATTATCAAACTGTTCAGACTTCTAGAGAAGATGCAAGATAATCACTGGAGAGCTTTCTGGAGAAATACCTAAAAGTAATATTTTCAGTTCCTTTCAGAAGTAGCTCTCTAGAGAGGCTGTCCTCTGTTCCATATTAATTGTGATGCACTTTCAAATTCTCTTTAAACATGCAAATGGTATTGGTCACCCAGTTATTGCTCTCACCCAGTATCAATAGTTATCCCTGTCCCTTGGACAGAGTTATCTTGGCTATGTAAGAAGGGAATTCAGCCAAAAATGCAATTGGTGGGAGAGTGGCTTTCTATTGCATTTGGAACATATTCCTATCATTTTCACTCATTTTCAGCGCTTTTGATGGATCTCTCCAGTTGGAAAGAACTCAAAACCAATTTCAGTGCAGATGCAAATAATCCTAACAAATTATTCTATAAATACACCACAAATAGCAATACTTTGTGAGGTTAATAGCTCTTACTTATCAAATAAGGAAACTGAAAAACAGAAGTTGGGTCCATGTGAGGAAAGTGGATTGACTCCGAATCCAGAGACCTGTTTGGTTCTTCTGGTCGACATGACTTTTTCTATGTATAACCTAGAAGAATACTAACATTCAATCGAGCGGCTCATAATCTACAGGGGTTCCCATCTTAAGAGTAACTTGTCATTTGCCAGCTCCTGTTCTAGATGTGAATGTGAAACCTGAGGTGGGGGCGGGTGGGATGGGAAGAAGACAGAGACCTCCTCTAACCCACATTAGACAAGGAGTGAGAATAGAATTAGCGGTCTGAATGGCAGGCTCATGTTAAAACCACTCTTGTCAATAAGGATTGAGGGAGCTGGGGTTGCTAGTTAACGTACATTCTCTTCTTCAAAAATAAGCCCTAGGTTGATAATTCTGGGTGTAAAATACCCACCTGACAATTACCACTTAAACTAGAAGGCACGTTATATTTATTTGTGTGTGTGTGTGTGTATCTCAAACTTTCTGATTGAATTAGGACTTTTGGTTTAATATAGTAGATAATGAAATGCAGACGCCATCCTAAGTCAATATATTTCCTTTGGAAATCACATTAGATGGAGGCAGAAGGGGAACAGGATTGAGGTAGAAGAATTTCTGTACTATTTAATGTAGAACTTGCAAAATTACAGTCAAAAGATACATGTTCTAATGAATAGTGTTATGACATTAAATTCCCCTTGGCTGGGCGCAGCGGCTCATGCCTATGATCCTAGCACTTTCAGAGGCTGAGGTGGGGTTGCCAGAGGCCAGGAGTTTAAGACTAGCCTGTGCAACATAGCGAGAACCCCTGTCTCTACAAAAAAAAAAAAAAAATTTAATTATTAATTAAAATTTTTTTTTCAGGCTTGGTGGCATGTACCTGTAGTCCCAGCTACTTGAAAGCCTGAGGCAGGAGGATTGCCTAAGCCTGGGAAGTTGAGGCTACAGTTAGCCATGATCATACTGCTGCACACCAGCTTGGGTGACAGAGCAAGACTCTCTCTTAAATAAATACATCATTCATTCGATCATTTCTTCATTTATTCTCATAAGGTCTAATTTTTCCAGGATCAGGGGACTTCCTTTCTATGTTAAGAAACTCCTGGTTTAAATTATAATGTTATCATTTATAATTAAAATCCTCAGCTATCCTGAATGTGAGGCAATAATACATAATGATAATATTAACAACAACAATGATAGCAACAAATAGTGAGAACTTCCTATGCGCCAGGCCTTGTACATGTATTATTTGGTTTAATTCTTACCAAACCCTTTGAGATAGGAACTGTGATTCATGCCATTTTACAGGTGAGTAAAAAAATCTCAAAGAGGCTAAGTAACTCATGTCAAGATCACACACCAATAAACAAGAGGGTCAGGATTTTAACCCAGTAGTCTGACCCGAGAGCTTCCTCCACCACTCTGTACCAAGAGCAGGGACTCTGAAGTCAGGCACACTTGACTTTAAATCTCATCTCAGAACTGGGTAACCTTGGACATGTTATTCTACTTTCTAAGCCTCAATATGTTTATCTGTAAAATGGATATACAGTAATAAGACCCACTTCAAAGGACTATGTGAGAATGAAAGAAAACCTGTAGAAAAGCACAAAGTAAAATCCTATATTATGGCCTATTACCCTGCACATAAATATTCAGTGATACCTAGAGAATTTTTAGCAATAAAGAATGGAGTCACGTGATAACAAGTTGAAGTGACAAATGAGATGGCTAATGTAAGTTATGAAAGTGTGTGTACATATAAATTGTAATGTGTGTGTACATATAATTTTTATCTCTGCAGATTACTTCATTTAACTTTTAAGTTCTTATAACAATCAAGAGAATCATAGCTAAAAATTAATTGTCAAGTGTGAATTTAAAAATTTAACATGGAATTAACTGAGTAGATCAGTCTCAGAATTTAGAAATTGGAGGTACGGCTATGGCTGTAGTTAAGACATTATTTTACTTCTCCCTTGCATTACAATTGATTGTGTTAAAAAAAATTTCAAATATAAAAATAAAAAGGAGTTCATGCATAAAGCATGATGCCCTGAAGCATATTAGATCTGTTTATCTCTTTGTTTAAAATGAATGCTACCTGGTATAGTTTACATAACATGGCAGGGATCAGCTTGATAAAGTGTTTATACCACCTGGGGAACACACTGGCTCATTTTCTCAACACCTTTCCACATGACTAGCTTGCCAGCAAGTATAATAGCAAACAAAGTTTTAATAGGTCAAGAGCAGAGTAACTGCTCACATTAACAGGAGGGAGAGAGCGGCTTGACGTGCACCAAGGCTAATAACTGACACTTTCGGCATGCATTTTTGAATGCTGCTTAATGGGGAGTTTAGAAGAAAAGGTTTTTATAAAAGCCTGACATAACTTCTAAGCTTTGGGTGAAAAGAAGAGAAAAATAGAGTGACATCGCTATGCACCCACACTTGAAAATACGGGTGCAGTTTCAGGCAGGTGGCTCATAAACCATTTCTCTATGACTTGTCTGCCTTAGCAACTCACAATTAACCCCATTATTAAGCATAAGGATTTATTCTATCTCTTCCGCTTTTTTAAAGCTGTCCAATAGGGGAAGTGATCTCATTTTTATTTGTTTGTTGTCTAAGTGAAGCTGCTACTTAGAGACTGTTTCTGTCATATCACATCAGTTTTGCTGAAAGGTGCAACAATACAGATAAACATGATCTATTTGAGAACCTTTTTTTCACCTACCAGGAGGGAAATGGGTGTTGTACATCTTCTCTCTCTCTTTCTCTCTCCCCCCACCCACTCCCCTTCCTTCCAGTTTTGTCTTCCTAGGGCAGTGTGATTATCTATGAGGTTAGTAGCACCTACAGAGTTCATGGGCTCCCTTTTCCCCCTAGAGGCATGCACAATAATACATTTCAATAAAGTTTTGGGAGTGTTGAAATAAACATATGTTGCTAACCCTGACTTTGGCAGCCCATAAATGGCAAACGTGTGTTCAATATCGAATTTATCCTTTCCACATTACCAGGAGAGAAGCAAAATCTGCTATTATATTTAAACAGAAGAATGAAAAAGACTTTCTTTTGTTGCAAAACCTGTGTCTTTTGTGGCATTCTAGAGTTGAAGCGTCTAATAATACAGGGTGTGGAGCAGCTGTGTAGAAAAAAAGAATTGGACATTCATGTGGAATGTTCCTTAGACACTAGCCACTGTGGCAAATAGGAAATTTTGTCAATATGTATCCAGGTTCCTGTGGGATACAGATCAGTAGCTGAATCATAGGTAAATAGATAGATTAGATATGGCAGTGGTGGGAAATACATACTGAAAAACAAATCCACAAGAACAATTTTACAGGGCTTGTCTTCTATTTTCATAAGGAAACTAAGCCAAATAATCTGACAAGGGTGGAAATCAAATCATCTGTCAAGTTCCTCTACCTTTCATTTATCACACAGTTTAATACCATAATGAAAAATACCAAATGAAAAATGAAGTGAATGACCAATGAAAAATGCATTCTCTGAGGATACAGTGATGTGTTATTAGCCTAAATCCTCCACCCCATATACATATAACTGCTAGGGGAGGCCCTGTGGCCACACAACCCTTTTCATTCAAGTATGACAAATCCTGGGATGACATTAGCACCATAGCTGGGAGAGCCTTCAGTACATAAAAGCTTGCCTCTCCTTTAATTCCTCTCAGCCTCCTACATTTCTTTATCCCTTCTTTACATCAAAATATGAGCTAGTAGGGGGTTTCTGTATGTAAGCAGAGGCCCAGAAATTCCATACTCAGCAAAGAAATCGGGTGGTGGAGAGGGAGGATGGATCTACCATTCATTGGGTGTTCACTACATGCCAAAGATTTATCTTTAGAATATCCATGTAAGGGAGTATGAATCCCATTTTCACAGCAGAGGAAACCGAAAATCAGAACAATTACAGTCATTCGTCCAAACTCTAGAAACAGTGGAGCCACAGTTTGGACCAAGGCCTAGATGACACCAAACTCCCTGTCTTCCTCCATAGATCTGGCTGTTTCTCATGATCCAGGAAGATAGAAAGGTCTGATAAAGTGGACACTGGGGCACCTGGACAGGAGTGAAATGAATGGAAAGGAACTTGTTGGGCAGCCTTAAATATAAAATCTAAACAATAATGGCTAGCATGTGGCAAGCATTTTCAAAGTATGATATTACTTTGAAACTATGTACCAAGCATTAACTTATTCAGTCCTCCCCCAATAATCCTAGGAGTGGATACGACTGTTAATCTCATTTCCAGATGATGGACTTGGCTCAGAGATGTCAATAAATTAGCCCAAAGCTCCACAGCCAGCAAGTGGCACAGCTAGGAAGCAGCGCTGAGCAGCTGATTCAGAGCCCCCCTCTCACCGCCTCTTCAGCCTAACCTAAAAGAAAGAAACAAGAACTTGCCTGGGACAAAAAGCCTCCAAGGGCAGCCTCTTGGTTCACCATAAGAAAAGACTGTCTTTAAGAAAATCACTTGAGGAACAGCAATGAAATAGCTCCGTTTAAATAATACACCCATTAAAATAAAATATTATTTATCCTCTATCTTCCTGTCCAAACAGTGTAAGCTTAGGGAAGAGATAACATTTATTTTACACACTTGGTAAAGTCTAGCAGATTGTGGGTACTCAAATCAGTCTCCTACGCCTAAGCCAAGATGATTAATAAGGCAGAATATATTTATTTCTAAGGAGCAGAGGAGTTGATTCTGATTTAGACAGTATGTGCTGTTGAGCTGCAAAACAAAATTGACCTCAGCATAATTAAGTTGGACACTAGTGGAGTGAGGACTTGAACACAAATAGTTCAATTTTGACAAGCAGAATTCAAGAGCGGCTGGTTTCTTTTTCTTCTTTTTTTTCAAAAGGAGAATGATGATTATTTAATATTTGTTGAGTGCCAACAGTGTACTCAGCGCTGCGCAAGACCCAGGAACTGGATGTTGGAAACTGCCTGAAGGGAACTTTCGCAAATTAAAATCCATAGAATCAGCATGAAGGCAGCTGAGGAATACCTGATTAGAGGAAGAATCTCTTCGCCTGTCCCAGAACAACAACAAAAAAAAGGAAGTGATGAGCGAGAAATAAAAACCTGTATGGTTCAAATCGCAGGAACGCAGTCAGCTGGAAAAGTATGCTTTAAAAGAGAGAATTCCAGCCCAAGTGAAGCTAATAGAAAGGAACATAAGCTTCAGCAGGCAAGATGGAGGGCAGGAGAAGGAAGAATAAATTCAAAGAACAAAGACATCAAGGCAAATTATCAGCCTTTCCTTGAGTCCTTCCAGAGAAAGAGGCCTGGAGGAAAGGCAGCCCCATAGGTCAGCGTGTCGGGAGAAGCTGGAGGGATCCACAGAACACGGCTAAATTACCACTTTGCCTGCATGTGTGCCACACAGCACAGTGAGGCAACATCTGAACCGGGGTAATGAGGGACAGTACACTTTTGATGGTGAATGTGAAGTTGTATCCTGGATATGGGGACATTGAAGAAAGCCACAGTAGAGATTACATTTTATTACCTCACCACGGGCTGGTGGTCCTTACTTGGCAAGTCATAGGGCAGCCAAAAACAAAAACAAAAAAAGCAGCAGCAGCAGCTGGCCATCACCAACACCTCACCGTGTTCATGGCGGCAGCAGCTGCTCTAGGGTAGGCAGGTTTTGCTGCAGACACCCAGGCTGGACAGTGAGCCCAGAACTGACCTCTCAATGAGCAAGGTGGTGTTCTGGGGAGAAACCCTGCAGTGATAGAATAATAGCAAATTGGAGAAGACCTGGGTGCTTTAGAATCCTTTGAAAAAGTCCCCAAAACCATGGATAAAAGAGAGTACTGGTGGGTGTGATACATTTTGACTTTCAAAAGACTTTAGGTAAGAAAGAAAGAAAAAAAATAATAATAATCCTTGCAAGAGGCTATTAAGCCAAATTGGTAACCATGGGGCAAGCATTAAAATTCTGTTACATCTTAAAAACTAGTTAAGAGATGGAAGGCAATAAGTTGGAATAAAAGGCCATTTCTTTGTGTAGTAAGAGGTTAATTGTGGGGAGCCCAGGGGAGAAAACCAATACAGGCATTATTCAGAGTCTTAATAACGACCTGGAAGAGGAAGATGAAAAGCAAGATGGCAAAACTTGTCGATGAAAAAGAATTATTTAAAAGTATTTGAGTCATGGAAGAGTCAGAGAGTCTAGAAAACACAGACACATGGAGGTGGGGGGAGCGAGACGGGAAAATTAAAAATAACCCAGCAAGTAAAAATTCAGCCGAAGCAGGCAAAGAGCAATACATCTCTGAAAAAAGGACAAGACCAGGTCACTCCGGGCTCAGCATATGAGGCACTGTTGTCCCTTAGTGTGTGTGGGTCTTTTGTGGGATTAACTGAGATTACGGGTTGGTCATGCGGATTCTAGCTTACCATCTGCCTCTACTAGACCTCAGCACCTCGGTATTTCATTTTCTCCACTTGCAAAGTAAGGACAAGAAAACTGGCTTCATTGGTAGGTATACTGAGAGACTGGATCTACTACTGAATGAAAATAGACAGGAAACTCCAAGTGAGATGGTGTTATCCCCATATATTTATTGATTGAATGAGTGGACAATTCTCCAAAACACCCAAGTGGCTTTTGTATTCCATTCTTCTGCCTGCCTATGGCACTGAAGCTCTTTTCTATTCACAAAAATAGCTGCTTTATTTCTGCAGATGGCACCAAAGCATACCCTGCATGTGTCAGTCAGTCATTGTCCCCTGGAGAAAGGTGGTTGTTCATGAATAGGAAGTTAATCAGCTCCTTATAAGATAAATTCTAGCTATTTCAAATTTAAAGGAAAAACCATCCCACCCCAAAGGCTGATGAATAATATCACAGGATGCCAGGAGTCGCAGAAGCAAATTCATACTCTCTGCTACTTCCCGCCCCCACTTTCCCATCCCTGGCCATCTGGAGAACAGAGCCTCCCCTCTGAATAAATAACTCAGGAGGGCAAGACTTTTAGTGACTTTGTAGCTGAATTGGATGATGTCAGAAAGTAACAGCACAAGCAAAGTGTGGGGAGTTGATATTATGAATAACATTTGCTAAGTGCTTTCCAGTGTAAGAAGCGCTTTCACATCCGTTATCGTGTTTGATTGTCACAAGGACCAGCCCTGTTGTGGGAATCCACATATCACCATTTCCTAGATGAGAAAACGGAGGCCCACAAATGTTTACCGCCTGCTAATGAACAGCAAAGCCAACCTCACCGTGGCTCTTCTAACTACAAACCCATTCTCTTCCTGCTTCACCAAATAAGAGGAGGAAGAAAATAAGCCTGCCCTTCCTCAGGACCTAAATATGCCCCATGCATATGGGGTGGTTGATAGGTATCCTGCCTGCGTTTTTTACAGACCCCTCCCTTCCTCTCCCACACACTGTGCACACAGCCCCATGCCCAGCCTGGAGAGCATTTAAGGTAAATGGAAGTGGCGACTTCAACACTCCCACTTGTGTTATCAAGAGCAAAGCACTAGAGAGATGTGTTTACACATTCAACATTACCTTTAGGGAGTCTGTGGAGATTGTGATTTCTATTTGCACTCATCTTATGTTAGTGATTTTCATATTACATTAGCAAATTTAATCTCTGCTAATGTCATAGGAAGTTACTAACACAATGAGACTTGATTTAACAACAGTCAGACTTTGGTGACAAAGGCAAAACTTGTGAGCAGAACGCCAATTCCAATCTCTAATTAAAAAATAAATCAGAACACAGAGACATCCGCAGTTCCCATATTTTAGATCTAGAATAGAGCTGAAGTTGAGGGTAGAGAGCTTGGATCTGAGAAATTTGTGAATGGGGACAAATAGCTTGAGGAATCACTGCTAGGCTTGAGATCTTATCTTTGTTATCCTGAGTTAATAGAGGGTCATTTGTGAAGCACACAGCTTCTTATCCACCAGACTCACTAGAACCTCAGCAAAGTGCCGGTGTTAAAACCACTAAAATAATGATCAAGCCTCTGTCTATTAAGCCCAGGCTGCATTCTTCTCCAACAAGCCCTTACCCTTGTGGCTGGAAAACAAATGCTTGGTCTCATCAGGCGTGCCCTGCTCCTGACCACTGTCTGCTGTCAGCGCCGACAAGGAGACACACATCCAGATAGCGCACCGCCGAGGAAAGGAAAAAAGAGTGTCCCAAGTGAAGTACTGGCCTCAGGACTTTGTGCTGTAGGCGGAGTGTCCCTAGGACATCCCAAGAACTAACTCTAATACTAACTTTTATTTATTTGAGGCTTCCATAATGCAGCTACAGAAATTGAGAATGCTTTAGAATCACGGTAATAAGCTAGACAAATTTGAACATATCTTACAAACCTTTTTTTTGTTATATACATGGGAAGTATATAACTTGGATTACCAAGTAGCCAGATATTCTAAGATCCAAAAATTTATACAAAGTGCCAAGCTTCTCAGGTCATAACCTGATCTTACGCCAGACGTAGAACTTCTCAAATATTTGCTTTAAAAGTTCTGCTGGGAGCAAGCCCACATCTCCAACTCTCTCACCTTTATGACTGAAGCCCTTCTACTATTATTATTTTTCTTTTTACCAGACGAGGATTTATTGCTATAATACATACGTGCATGCACTGTATAATAAAACTTCCCTGATTATCTTATAACTGCACATTAAAAATTTACTAGGATAAAATTAATGTGATTTTAATAATATTGTTTTAATATACAGAATGTCAGGTGACAGGGAAAAATCTATTTTGAATTCAGCGTGCAGTATGCCTCTTTTGCAGCACCTTCATAACAATAGCTGAACTGGTGGATGAGTGTTGTCTGTTCAGATTTCTGATCTGCCCGTCCCAGGGGAGATGGCTGAAGTTGGGGCCTTTTAAAATGCGACCGGACAATGCTTTTGAGACTACAACATAGAGAACTTCCCTGCGTGACAGAGAGACCAGGCCAAATAAACGTAGATAGAATGTTGTTTCCTGTACACTTTTCTGTAAGATTCAGCCAGAGAACATAACTTCAAAGAATCTTTTGATGGAGAAAAAGTGTTTTCATTCGTCCATTTTATGATAGTGCTGCAGGATACTTACAGTTGATTTACTATAATGACAGGACCTGGATACTGTCCCAAAGGAAAAGAAATCCTACTTTTCTTCTGCCACCTACCCATTACATTTATTATTCCCAGCGAGGGGGTGTGGATGGGCAAGGGTCAGGTTAAAGGGAAGATGGTCAGAACAGGGCGAGCTGCGATCATTAGATTCCTACCAGGGTCACTCACACAAGGCCTATGACTTAGAGCAGTAACGTTCCCATGGTCAGGTGCCTGCTCACTCCAAACCCCCAATAAAGAGAGCAGACCTCCCAGTTCTGCACGGCTGCTTAGGGGATTTGAGGGGCCAGGGAGAAGTAACAGTCTGGCTTCTACCCTGTTGGGCAGAAACTCAGCCAAAGGAAGTGCCAGGACACTGTGCTGACCCACTTCGAGCCCTTCCTCTCCGTTTGTTCTCAGGCAGAAGAGATACAAAAGCATCACTATGGCATGGTGAAAAGTTGGAGAAGCATTCTGCAAATTGACATGCAAATAAGCACTCCAAGTACTCCACTTTGTTCTAAAAATTCCCATCACTGGGAGCTGTAAAAAACACCAATCAGAAGAGGGGCAGTGATGGGAAGGACCTGGTGGTTTTGCAGCCAGAGTCTACCCCTTGGAGGGATTGCTTCTGTACCATGTCCTAGCCTGCGCTGGCACAGGTGAAGCTAAACTACCCCCACCAAATGACGAGAAGCCAACCGATTTCGATGTAACTGATCTGTATTCTACAATAACACGCATTCAAATGGCATCTGCTATGAATGATATTAGCTGTCCACGCAAGCAAGAAAGATGCAGACATGCTTCATACCCTGGGTTCATAAAGAGAAGTCAAATATTTCAAATGAGACAAAGGCAGCTGTCTCCACAAAGCCAGTTCCTGTACTTTGAGCAAATGCACAACTTTTTTTAGTGTGAGGATATTCAAGTTTGAGACAAAGGTCTCAAAAAGACCTTTGTCTTAAGACAAAAATCCCTGCCTTAATCATGTAATCACTACTGTTTTTTAAATCACCATTGCCTCTGATAACCTAGATGTCAAGACCCCACCCACAGTTCCTATGGCACACTTTGTACAATGCTAAATGAAGTCAAATATCACCAGGAAAGTGATGTCTCTGACTTGTTAATGGGCTGTACCAGGCTGCAGAATGCTTCCATGGCTTAATTCATGATACACACCAGAACCTAAGAAAGCCAGTTCATTCTTACAGTGGGCAGTGCAGGCCGTGTGTAAATGAGGTATGGGATGGGAGGGGGAGGTGTTAAAGGAAATGCTCTGAAAGCTAGACTCTTTACTGGCAAACTAGAGGACTCATTCTAATTATAAACCTGCTATTTATAATGTGTCCCCCTCCTCTCATCAACAGGAGGCACTTTATACTGCTTGGGGTCATTTTGCCATATTCATCTCTTACTCCTCCCAATTATCCCAGAGCCAACCCTTCTGAAAACGATCATCCCTCCTTCTCCCTTACTGGATGTGTTCCTTGTCGGGAAAGCCAAGCCACACGCTCGAAGTCCTGAGTTTTGTACAAATTTTATCACCTACTGTCTGCCAACGGAGATTAGTTCAGTTCTGTAATCAACTCAATTGATTTACAAGGTCTCATGTGTAAGTCCAGAGCAAGTACAACCCCAAGGCTGGTTAATTCAGCAGCTCAACATGATTACAAAAAAACAGGTTCCTTCCATCTTGCTTCTCTTGGCCCCTCAACATATGAGTCTCATCCTCAGCCTTCACCCTTAGTTAAGTTGGTAGCAATAACCATAGTCTCCAGCCATGTCCAGATGAAGACAAGGCATCTTTGCTTTTTGGGCTGGGGAGGAGGCCTCTTTTTAAGTTTAAGAAAAACTTCTCCCAAAAGCCCCATCTGGCAGGCTTCCCTAACTTCTCATGGTAGAATTGCATCAGTGCCAATGTAGTCACCTTTGGAGGCAGGCTTGATGCTTGGCATCTCTTTCCCTCTGAGATCCACATTCAGTCCACTAGCATGTGCTGTCAGCTGTTGCTTCAAGATACATCTTGAATCTGACCCCATCTCACCGCTGTCACCGCCACCATGTCACCCTGCACTGTGGCAGCAGCCTCCTTGATCATGCTCACATCCTCTATTCTTTAGTCTCACGCAAGAGCCAGATCAGCCCTCAGCTCTACAGAAAGCTCCCATGTGACTTTTGTCAGCATATTCAGAGTGAAATCCGAAGTTCTTCAGGGCCATATCTGTGATACGTCCACACAGCACATCTCAGCATCCCTCTGCCTTCATCCCTATCACTGTCCCTCCCCAGCTTTGCTGTGTCCACACTGGCCTCCTTGCTATTCCTCAAGCACATGATGTTCCTACCTCTGGACCTTTTTGCAGGCTGTTTCTTCTTCCTGGAACACTGTCCCACTGGATATCCAAAAGAGTCACTACATTCCTTCCTTCAAACCTGTAATCAGATGCCCCCTTTTCAATGAGGTCTTTTTTGGCCACATTATTTAAAATTACAACTCTCTCCCCTCTTCATTTCCTATGTTAATCCTCTGTCTTATTTATCCCCACAGCATTTCATACCATCTAGCACACTAGATATCTTTTTTCTAAATCTTCTTCTAATGGAATGTAAGCTCTATCAGGGAGACATTTTTTTCTTTCTCCCCCCAGCCTTCACTCTCCTACTGTAACTTCAAAACCTAGGGACAGACGTGGTGGCTCATGCCTGTAATCCCAGCACTTTGGGAGGCTGAAGTGGACGGATCACAAGGTCAGGAGTTCGAGACCAGCCTAATCAAGATGGTGAAATACCCGTCTCTACTAAAAATACAAAAAATTAGCTAGGTGTGGTGGTGCACGCCTGTAAGCTCAGCTACTGGGGAAGCTGAGGGAGGAGAATTGCTTGAACCCAGGAGGTGGAGGTTGCAGTGAACCGAGATCACGCCACTGCACTCCAGCCTGGGTGACAGTGTGAGATTCCATCTAAAAACAAAACAAAAACAACGTAGAACAGTGACTTCTAGTAGAACTTCATTAAATACTTGTTAACTGAATAAATTCTGACACCAGTTGTGGGCAACTGGACCCCACGATGGCTTACACCAATCATGATCCACACTTGAGGCTGAGCTTGTTTTCCCTGAAGAATCTAGCTGGGCATTGGAAGATGGATACTTGGGGGGAGATAAATGCCTGGGGGAAAATTGGGTAATTTTTAGAAAAATAAAGAAGAAAGGAAGACTTTTTGGGTAAGAAGGCAACAGTACTAACTATATTTTCTTTAATTTGTTTCCCTTTTTAAAGCAAGAGAGATAATTATCAAATTTATCCTGGAGCATCGAAACTACGTTATGCCATTGATTCTATTTTTTTCACATGTTAAACATCTCTGACTTTGGGATGCACCTTACAGTCACTGCCACCTAATGATCCCATATCTGGCAGTGATATTTTCTTTCCTGATGTTTCACAAAAGGATGGGGCATCTTAAGATGGATGGGTCTTAGATTCAATGAAATCTTACTTCTGATGTATGAAGTGATGCTTACAGAAGAAAGAAAATCACCATCATTGTCCGTAGACATGTAAAACTGGCAGTTATGAAATAAGCCAGTCTTGACATCGCTCATGATTCCCAGGAAAACTAGACATTCTCTTTTTCTCTTGCCTTCATATTGGGAAGCTTTGATTTAAGATAATGTCTGAGCAGAGAAGCTTTGTTCAGCAGTGTCATTTGACCCAGATTGTATGTTTTTATAGCTTGAGCCAATTAGTTAAAGTGACTTTGACTATAATAGGGACCTGTGACTTTCCTCAATATTATTGCATTAGTCATCCTGGAACAGTTTCTGGCTTGTGTTTGTAATCTGGCTCTGATTGTGCCTTTCTCCTTCTGATATTTATATGATTTGTTGCTGTCCTATAAAATAATGACCCTTGAGCCCTTGAAAGTAAAACGTCTCTGATTCTCTTTATTTCAGTAAGTCCTTGGCACTTGATAGCATAGTGTGAATCACCTTTACTGTTCTGATTACTAATTGAGGTGGGTTTTCAGTATTTAAAATCTATATTAATTAAATGAGCATCGGGCTGGGAGTCAGGAGACTCTTCAAAGTTGTAGTCCCAACTCTGTTCCTGGGGAACAGGATAAACCTGGGCAGGTTGCTTACTCTCTCCTGCTCTTGCCTGTACGTGGGGGAGATTGCTCTACATCAGGAGGCTCTATACACCTGCACTGGAATGGGCTTATGGTGCCAGTCCCAGTGTATGCTTAATTTGGGCTACTATTCCAGGCTCCATCGCAAGTCAGGGCTTCACTAAAAGCACTGATTTATCTACAAAATAAAGTTAAATAAACACTGACATGGTTTGGCTGTGTCCCCACCCAAATCTCATCTTGAATTGTAGCTCCCATAATCCCCATGTGTTGTGGGAGGGACCCAGTGGGAGGTCATTGAATCATGGGGTTAGTTTTTCCTGTGCTGTTTTCTCATGATAGTGAATAAGTCTTACAAGATTTGATGGTGGTTTTTTTTTTTTTTAAGACAAAGCCTCACTCTGTCGCCCAGGCTGGAGTGCAATGGCACAATCTTGGCTCACTACAACCTCCACCTCCCAGGTTCAGGCCTATGCCACCATGCCCAGCTAATTTGTGTATTTTTAGTAGAGACAAGGTTTCACCATGTTGGTCAGGCTGGTCTCGAACCCCTGACCTTGTGGTCCACCCACCTCAGCCTCCCAAAGTGCAGGGATTACAGGCGTGAGCCACCGTGCCCAGCTGATTTGATGGTTTTATAAGGAGCAGTTCCACTGCGCATGCCCTCTTTCTTTCTGCCATGTAAGTTGTGTGTTTGCTCCTCCTTTGCCTTCCACCATAATTGTGGGGCTTCCTCAGCCATGTGGAACTGTGAGTCCATTAAACCTCTTTTTCTTTATAAATTACCCACTCTTAGGTGTGTCCTTATAGCAGTGTGAGAACAGACTAACACAAACACTGACCATGAACTCCTTGGGGACAAGACACTATGTCATTGACCTTTGTAATCTGTCATCACACAGACACTCCTTGAGATTAGAGACAGTATCTATACAATTCACTTCTGTCTCCCCACTCCCCAGCAGAGCCTAAGTGCTTCATACATAATCATACATATCTGCCGAATGAATAATCAATAATTGGAATGTGGTACTCCGGCTACTGTTTCCTCTTAGCCATGACGGAAACCATAGCTTTTCATTCTATCCATCCCTTGTATCCTGATTCTTCCCTATCTTGTTTTTCCTTCTCTGTGTCTACTTTTGCATTTATTTTCATCTGTTTTTTTTTTTTTTTTTTTCTTTAGTATGTCATGTTTCATTAATATACGCCCTAGTCTCGTTTTTTCTGGTAGAATATATGTGACATAAAAGTTATCATTTTGTACGCCCTAGTCTCGTTTTTTCTGGTAGAATATATGTGACATAAAAGTTATCATTTTGTACGCCCTAGTCTCGTTTTTTCTGGTAGAATATATGTGACATAAAAGTTATCATTTTGTACGCCCTAGTCTCGTTTTTTCTGGTAGAATATATGTGACATAAAAGTTATCATTTTGTACGCCCTAGTCTCGTTTTTTCTGGTAGAATATATGTGACATAAAAGTTATCATTTTGCCATTTTTGACTGTACATTTCAGTGGCATCAAGTACATGCACGTGGTTGTGCGACCACCACCACAGTCTCTAGAACTTTTTCATCATCCTGAACCAAAACTCTGTACCTGTTCAACAATAACTTCCCATTTTTCTCTCTGGAACTCCCTGGTAATCTTTATTCTACTTCCTGCCTTTATGAGTTTGCCTATTCTAGATACGTCATATAAGCGACTTCTACTCCTTTATTGTGTTTGGAGTATTTTCCTTGGTTGTTCTGCCCCTTCTTTTGCTCTGCGCTTCCTTTTTGTTGCTGTTGTTTCTGAGCGCTGCCCCCACCTCCGCTTCTGCCCAACATTTTCTCTATCCTTCTGTGCGTCCTCAGCTGCCGTCAACCCTGTAGCATTTCATTTCCTTTACATTTTCTTATTTCTTATATCCATATATAATCTTTAGATTTTTAATTCATTCATTTTAAAAAGTGTGGTATTCCATTTAAATGTGTTATAAAATGTTTAAGGGAAGAAATATGACTCTACAATGTTTTGAAAGCAGATTTCTGTAAAGGGCTAGCTCCTAAAATAACAGCACTCAAAGAAGGCACTGAATAGGGAACGGGAGTCGATGCTGTTAGAAGAAGTTTGCTGGAGAAACGTTTTCCTGCTTGAAAACCACTGTAGGATTTACATAAACTTATGAATTATGTAAGTTTGTTGAATAACCTAAGCATTCTGGGGCTTTTTCCATCTGATTATGGCCAAAAAGGAAAAAAAAAAAAAATCACAAGGAGAGAAAAACCTCAGTGACAAAAGGTAAGAAGGAGTTCTAGAGTTCAGTGGCACAGGCACAATGATTCCTTCCCTCTGATAAGGGGGACGTTAAACACTCTAATTATTGATGTTCAACAACAACTCTCCCCAAAATCTGAACCATTCAGAGCAAGGTGAAAGTGGTATTTCAGGGAAGTTTTGGATAATGCAAGCACCAACTTTTTAAAAACACAAACCTATATAGAGCTAGATATTATAGAATAATAAATATTCATTTTATAAAATCTGGAAAATAAAGCAAAAATTTAAATCACCCCAAATTCCTGCCATCCTTTTGCCTGCATTCTCTTATTTCTTTGCATGCGTCAGGAAGGACTGTGAAATTATGTTGCAGTAGAGATGACCGAAAGTTAAAGATTTCTAAGTTGATTACAGTGAATAAATCTAGATTCAGCTTAGGCCATGCTATACAAGCAATAGTGGGTGTTTGAAAGTACGTGGTCATAGACAATAGATCCTCTCTAAAATAGTAAAAATAAAGGTGCTTTTCTCAAAGAGTGTTGTGACAACTAAATTAACTGTGTATGTAAATCACCTGGCATTAATCCTAATCCCCTCTACCTCAAAGCTGGTATACACAAAATACAATAGCTAGTGAGAAAACCTAGCTAGGTGACTAGCTTTGAGGTTTAAAATTATAATGGTTGCAGATTTTGAAATACCTGCTTTTGTAATGTTTCTTTTTTTTTTTTAAGTGAGTACCCAAATATATGTTAGTTCACGTTTGTCCAGTTTTCTAGCCCTGGGCAAAGCACACGTCTTTGGCACGTGCAGCCCAGAACCAGGAACTGCTGACTTGGCAAACTCAAAGCCATGGTGTGGTTATAAGAGTAGCTTTATTGCTCTTTTCATTCTTCTTCTTTTTCCTCTTATTTCCTTAATGTGCCTGGGTTCCGGTTTTGTGTATTTTGTTGTCACTTTGTATAATTTTTATGTGTTTTTCTCATCCCCCTCAGTGCTTTGTCTTTATCTCGTCAGTTTTCTCCAGTTTCCTGCTTACTGCTACATCTTTCTTCCTCATCATTTTTATTCCTTGCCTAATTCTTTTTTTTTTTTTTTTGGCATATGCATTTTCTCACGTTCACATTTATTCTGTACCGTTTTCTAGTAAAAACCAGTGACTGTAAAATTTTCTTACCATCTTATAGTCAGGTTCATGATACCTATCCATTTCTGAAATATATCAGCCTAGAAATCTGTTACCCAAAGTCTTGTTGATGATAGCATAAACGGAAGTTATTAGCACACACATGAATTTTGAGAACAAAGTAGTAATGTGTCTATAGGTAGATTGTTTTTCCAGTATTAATCAGATTTACATTTGATATGGTACCACAGTCCCACGTACTTCAAAAGCACTCAGCAAATGTTTGCTGGTCAAATTTAACTTACACTTATCAAACTTTACCTTTGCGTGGATTTATTTGATTGTCCCAACAACCTCCCAAAGTTAGGCAAGTCACATAATATTATGCCTTTCATAAGGAAAAAGGGATGGGTGTTGAAGAGATGCATAACTGACATAAGACTTTAAAGCAGCTGCCAGGTACAGTGGCTTACGCCTATAATGCTGGCATTTTGGGAGGCCAAGGCAGGAGGATCACCTGAGCCGAGGAGTTCCAGACCAGCCCAGGCAATATGGCAAGATCCCACCTCTACAAAAAATTAGCCAGGTGTGGTGGTACACATCTGTAGTCCAAGCTACATGGGAGGCTGAGGTGGGAGGATTGCTTGATCCCAGGAGGTCAAGGCTGCAGTGAGCTGTATTCACACCACCACACTACAACCTGGGTGACTGACTGTAGAGCTTTCCCCAGTTGCTAAGCCTGGCTGACAACCCAGACTTCCTAATTCCATGGTGTATGTCCAACTCCCATGCACACTGCTGCTGTCCGTATCTGTGGTCATCATCCTGCCCAGTGGTACCCCTGTTGTTATTCCAGGATGGGATTTGCTGCTCTGGGACCCAGCAGACCATTGAGTATTACTATCCTTTCCTTTTCCTTGATGCACCCAGTAAGCCTAAAAACAGATGTCAGAAATAGCCTGTGGAGATATTAGCAACACCAACTACAGCCATAAAAGCTAACATTTACTAGGTGTTTATCAAGTGCCAAGCTAAGTGATTTACATGGGTTAGTTCATATATTCCACAGCAAATGGCTACTCAAAGGAAATACATTAGAACTCTCTAAATACATATATTTTCTAAATACATATGCTATATGTGCTTTACCAAACAGTGCCAAAACTGTCTAACAGAGAAGATATATCCACACATTTAAAGAGAAAAGCAGCAGAGTCTTAAGGAGATTAAAATAAAATGGAAGTTGAACCAACAACCTGGTCCCAAGTCCGACTTTCCTTCTCTTCAACGAGTCACCAGTCTGCACCATTTGCCCGTCTCATGGCCTTATCCCAAACTCACACTGAGCTAGTTACTAGTGAAGTGAACCCTCCTGCGGTAAAGATCGCCTTGCTCTTTGTCTTCAATGCTAATGGTCTTCTTTACGTAGAAAGGCACACTTTCTCCTCAAGGTATACGTAAAACCTCCATGTAAGACCCTCATGGTTGCCTGTGTTAAATGTTGTGGCAACATTAGCAGATAATACAGAATTGGGGAGTTTTATAATAAGAAAATAAAGAGATTTCATGTCTAAAAAGAAGAAAAGCTAGTGTAGAAATTATATTAAGAGGAATAAATCTCATTGCCAAATATGAGCCCCAAAGAAGACAGTCATTAAATAATAATAATATTATTAGTAACAAAAGAGAAAAAAGCTTAGCTGTAAGTTCATCAAAAACTTTCCTTTTGTGCTGAGTGATTCTTCTCTAGAGCATCTCAGGAGTACAAGGCTATGATTTTAATTATATCTTGGCATTCTCATAAAGCAAACACCCTGCTCAGGTAGTATTTATTACCTGTTAGGAAGAATACTTTTGAATATGCTTCACAGATTCCAAGTACAGTCATCTGCAGTGGGCCTTTTCAAGGACAGAAGGGGTGAGTTGGAACACACATAAAAGAAAAGTTGCTCATTAAGGGAAGGTTTGTTATCCAGGAACGTGTAATTAAGGTGACGGTCCCAGCTTCTGTGACAGCCAACACTCGGGTAGTTGTTTGATTGCTACGTGGGTCAGGGATCAGCTCCTGCTACAAGATGTAGCCACATTAGTGTGTTAGTGAACAGGTTAGAAAGTAAATTACAGCTGCCTTTCCCAAGCACATTACTGTCGGTCTTCATTGTATTGCTTTTACTGTACATCAGCAGGACTATGGCTTCTGAAGACTTTGTGTGACAGGTTAGGCATTTTATCCTTTGAGTAAACAGTAATCATGGTGTGAAGAAAGTGGGCATTGGAGAATTTTTCCTATTCTTTGAGAATTCCACTCTTCCTTTTTAGTTTGCTCCAAGGGCTCATTGGGGATACATATATTAAGCCCTTTAAATAGTTCATAATAAATCTTTGTCTCAGGCTGATTCTGACAGTTTTTTAAAGAGTCTTTTAAGAGAGAATCCTCAATCATTTGTTAATCCATGGGGTGATCTTCAGACTTCAGGAAAAAAAAAAATAACAGCCTGGGCTCTTGGGTAGTGAAAATACAATGCAAGGAAAAAAATATATAAATATGGAAAATCCTGAGATTACATGTTCTGCATGTATCTAAATGCCTTCTTTCTTCCCCAACAAGCCAAAAAGAAATGGAAAATTGTTGTCAAAACAGCAAGAATTTCTATTGTTATTGTTATATTTTTGAACTTACATGTGCCTCCTAAAATGTTAGATTTTAAATCATATAGGAGAGAATATTCTTTTTTAAAATAAGTGAACGCTTTTGGTGGAAAGATAATTTTGTCTTTTCCCTTCTTTCACCTTTAAGACCACCTCTGTCTTCCCCTAAATTACTTATATACACACACTGTTATTTTACCTGGTTGAGGAGAGGCATTCTACTATTAGAGAAAGGATTGTAGATATTGGTTGTTGGCATCAACAATGAAAAAAACTTTTGAAGGGCAAGACATAGCTTTCAGAATAAAGACCTTCCCAGGTGGGATTTACATATTTTACTTTCAGCTTCAGATATGGGCTAGTTGGTCAATTATATTAGATATTCATAATTTAAAGAGTATGAATTGTGATTTTAGCATGCATCATTTTAACACCCCCAAAAATCACATAAAACACACACCAGAAGAGAGTAAAAGCAATATTGTCTCCCATGTAGACAATTAACATTAGTAGGAATTGTAATACCTGTGTATTATTTGCACAATGAATTGAAAATAAAGGGAAGAAAAGTATGCTCTATCTCAAGTGTTTTATGTGTAAATCATTGACTATTTCAAGAAAATTTATTTAGGTTTGTTTCATTTTACTTCTAACGGAAATTACTGAGAAGGAAAGTAAAGAATGCAGGTCATAGCTTTGAGTAAAACATGAGGATAAGCACATGTATATGATCTGAACCTTCATGTCATTTCCAAAATGCAGCCACTCAAGCTATTGAAAAATACTGAGAACTTTACTAATGACATGCAAATGGAGTTTGTTAGGGATAAATGAAATAATAAAATGGAGAAATGGGCAAAGGACAGCCTACTGTTACTGATGGATTCATCCTCACGTCAGGTCATATAATTGAAGACCCAGAGCAAGGGCAGCCATAAATACCTGGAGTCCCTGCTGTTGAGAGGATTAACCACAAAACAATTATGACAAATGCAGTGGGAGCATTCAGCTCCCAGGCAACAAGCAATGTGTCGTGCCAGTTTTAAAAATACTTATTTGGCATTATAGAATATACAATTTAGACCCAGAAGCCATCTAACATAACACTGAAGCGTTGATGGTAAAAAACATCAAGTATGTCATTAGATAGCTATATTTGAAGAGATCACTTTGTTTCATGAAGCAGGGAAAAGGGCAATAATTAATATCAACAAATTTGCTTTGCACCTAGTTTAACAAAAGGCTGCTTCAACCCCATTTTCCCTATCACCATCAGCAATAGCCTTTATCTTTTTTAACTGAAGGAAAGGGGGGTAATTCTAGAGCAAGAATAACTGCAAGCTATGTAAATGGATTTTTTTAATGACTGCTTTTTTGTCCCCTCCACTTGGGAAGATTATGCATAGCCTTGAAGAAAATATACAAATGACCCAATGCCGAGTTCAGATATGGAAATGATGCCTACACATATATTAGCTGACCAAGATTATAATGATGAAGCCCTGTTTTAAAGCAGGGCTACTTCTTGCAAAAGATTAGCTGACTTTGTTTAGGTATTAAGATGGAGCAGTGGTCATTGAAACTTGTTAGGATCATGAGAGAGAGGAAAATTAGCTTAATTAAAGATGTCAAAAATAGATATTCATTAGCAAAATAACAGATATAGATAATTATTGGGTTATCTCTCATTTCTGGCTTCTCTAAATTATTACAAATTATAAATAATGTTACTAAGAATATTCTCCAATAAATAACCCTCTATTCTTTATCGATGATGGATTTAATATGGTACTTCTAACTAAAAACATTTGAAAAATAACCATTTCAAGATGTGCTGGAATTGAGCCACAATAAAACCAACAAATCCTAGCTACCCAAATTCCTCCTATATGAAAAAATTAATTAATTAACAGAAGATACTGATTCAGGACATATTTGTGGAGACCTGCCAGTCCAAGACCCATTCCATTTCCAGAGCACACACACTTACACGGGAAAATGAAAACTGCCCATTCACTGTGTCAGACCCGATACCTCAGATGGCAAGTTTGAAAAACCACATCATCACACCAGATTTCACTTGAATTCTCAATAATTGCTTAGTTCTCTAATGTCTTCCAGTGAGAAAGCGCCAGTCATTCAGCATTCACTCCATTAAAGAAACGTATCTCAGGCCAATCTTCTAAACTCCTCCATTTGTCATCCCTGTTAAACCTATGACTGCAGTCATGCAAAACCCTTCCTCTGTGCCACATTCAATCTTTATTCTTCTGTAAAAGGGCTGTAAGATTTACCAAATATAGGATTCCCCATTAAATTTGGAATTTATATGCAATATTTGGATCATACTTAAAAAATCATTTGTTTACCTGAAATTCAAATGTCATGGGGTATCCTGTATTTTATTCAGCGAGGCTAAGTAGGAGTAAACTCTCCGTAGCCACTGACTTTTCCACAAGCCTCACATCTGCCTCTTCACCCTCATTGAGACCTTTTTCTCTTTGAAGCCTCTACGCTCTAACCCTCTCCAGTGCAACGTTCCAGTTCAGAGGCCTAGGTCCCTGAATATCCCTGTGTGAAAAACAAGTGATCATCATGCACTGCTCCTGATGTCACTTCCACAATACTTCCTCTTAAAAAAAAAAGACGCATTCTTTCTCTCTTCTTAATGCCATTGTCTGTCAACACTCACATCACTCCCTGACGTTCCTCAAAGGCATCAGCTCATGCTCGGCAACCTTCCTATGTACCCCTCAGCTCTAGGAGGCAAACGGATATCAGGGAGTTTCCATGATGGGTAACCATTCAACACACAGTTCCTTGACTGCAAAAACTTAAAGAAAAAAAAAATCCATTATTTACCTTACCTTTAGCACCCTTGGCACGATCAAACCTTGGACTTGAACCACACTTCATTTTCAAAATCTCAGATACCTATTTAAAAAATTTGAGCAAAAGTTACAAAGGAAAAGATGTATGGGCTACTCAATATAAAATTTTTAAACATGTATGCATATCATAAACAAAAGTAAAATGCAAAATATAGGATGTATTTGCAAGAAATATGTCAGAGTTAACATCCTTAATAATATATGTAGCTCATTCAAATTAATCAGGAAAACACTAAAAACCCAATTAGAAAATAGAGAACATAAATATGTGAGTCATTTAAAAAACTCAACTGGCCAATAAATATGTATTAAAACATAATCCATCCTCAATAGAAATAAAATGCCAATTGGCAAGTGGGGCAGCTCACGTCTGTAATCCTGGCACTTTGGGAGACCAAAGCAGGTGGATCGCTTGAGCCTAGGAGTTCAAGAGCAGCCTGGACAACATGGTGAAACCTCGTCTCTTCAAAAAACACAGATAGTAGTCAGGCGTGGTGGCACACACCTGTAGTCCCAGCTACTTTGGAGGCTGAAGCAGAGGATCGCCTGAGCCTGGGAGGTTGAGTCTACAGCTAGCTGTTATTGCACCACTGCACTCTAGACTGGGTGACAGAGACCACGATCTCAAAAACAAACAAAAAAAATGCATATTAAACACATGTGAGTTTTTTTCGTTGTTGTTGTTTTGTTTTGTTTTTTTTGAGATGGAGTCTCGCACTGTCACCTACACTGCAGTGCAGTGGCATGATCTCGGCTCACTGCAACCTCCGCCTCCCGGGCTTAAGCAATTCTCCTGCCCCGGCCTCCCGAGCAGCTGGGACTACAGGCATGCGCCACCATGCACAGCTAATTTTTGTATTTTTAGTAGAGATGGGGTTTCACTGTGTTGGTCAGGCTGGTCTCGAACACCTGACCTTGTGATCCACCCGCCTCAGCCTCCTAAAGCGTGAGCCACCACGCCCAGCCACATGTGAGATATTTTTACATATTTCCTATCGCAGAGACCCCGGTAAATATTTTCTCTGTTATCTTCTGGTAATTTAATGTTTTCTATCAAAAAAAAAAAAAAAACTAATCTTTTAGGATAGCAATCAATATGAGCACCATCAAATATTACTAATAGACATGCAAACTGGCACAGGGCAACTTTTCTGGAAATCAGTTTGTCTACGTGTATTAAGAGCTTTTTTAAAAGCTCAGACCCAGTCATACTCATTCTAGAAATTCACCCTAAGAAATAATAAGTTGAAAGAAGATTAATTTCAAAGAAATTCATTATCATGCAATGAAATACTGCATAGCCACTAAAAATAGTGTGTTTAAAAGTGATATAATAATATGGAAAAATACAGATACTGTAATGTTCTTTAAAAATTTGTTTAAAAAAACTGGTTTGCAGCCAAGGCCCTTAGAACCCCAACATCCACTTATTCCCCTAACAGCGTCTAATAAAAGTATGGTTATTATCACATAGTAAGCTATGACTTTTTAACATTAAAAGATGAGGCAGACACAGGTTTTATCCCAATTTTGAAATAAATATATCAATAAATGGTAAATAAGACTGCAAGAAAACATATTGGGGTTACTAGTGGCTATAGCTGAGTGATAACATTATGGGGATTTTAAAAATTTTCTTATTTATACTTCATGTTTTCAAAATTTTCCATGAACAAATGGATTTATATAAACTTTTTTAAAGCAGCAAATAATATTCCCAGAATTTGCTCCCTGAACAAAGCCCCCCTGGCCTCCCTCTCTCATGTCACCACATCCCTGCACTGCCTTCATTTCCCCGTCTTCAGAATCCCTCACTCTGTTTCCTTTTAGTCCCATTGTCCTGGCTCCCATCCTTAGAAATTTAAGCCAGGCACCTTCTAGCTACTAAGTAATCTTAGTGCTTGTCTTCTCTCGATCCCAGGTGGTTTCCCTACACAGACTGCTTCATAGCTTTCTTTGCTCTCAAAACCCCTTCTGTCTTCCACTTCCTTTATCTCAGCACACAACTTTATTGAAATTTATTTACTTTATTGAAGTTAAGTTGTTTAGAACCATTTCTATCACACTCCTGTCTCTCTCCCTCCACCTCCCATTTTCTCTTATTCTTCTTTTTTTTTTTTTATTTCCCCATTTCAAAGGCTCCCCTCTCTTTCTCTGTTACTGATTCAACATCTCTTAGGGTTTAAATTCTTCAGTTAGCATTTCCAATGTAGACAACTCTAAGCTCTGGCATCTCCATCAGTAAACATACTCAAGTCCCTATTTTCACCCCAAAAATTCTTCAAAGTGTATCATTTATTCACTGTATCCTTATCCCACTTTTTGAATGAAGCTGCTTCCTCTGGAGATCCCTGAAGACTTGAGAATACCAGTGGGTAAATCTGAGAGCACTGGACACACGATCAATCATGCCCATTCTTTCTTTCCTTGGTGGCCTGTATGTCAAGTCATGTATTGAAGGCAAATAATTTATTTTAATCTTGGACAAAAATTCAAAAGGTAACTTTTCTAGGATTTCATAGTCACTACTGCATAGCTATTGAAATAATAGCTTTCTGTAAAGCCTTTTACCATTCTGGGGCCATAAATTCACAATAAGAATCATGAACACGAAGATGGGCGTGATTCCTTTACCCAGATATCCATGACTTGGTTTCCTCTGAGATGCCACCGTGTTAGAGAGGCCCTTGTGACTATGCAACCAAAATGTGGCTCCTGTCACTCTCTAGTCTCTTACCCTCTGTTAGCATTAATCACCTCCTGAAACTATTTTATTTATTTTTGCTCCTCCCCTAAAAGGTTAGCACTGTCATGAATGGTCCCAGACCACTATAGTTACTCAATAAGTATTTAATTCAAATAACTGAACAAAGAAAAAGTGAGCTATAGCTAAACAGTTGATGTGTGCTCACATGGGTTTAATTACATGGGTTTAATTGTCTTCTAGGGTCATGTGCTGAGTAAGGGCAAGAAGTTCCAGGGATAGCCAGAAGATCAACCTTTAAATTATTAAAAGATATACTCTCAATCCACATGCCCGCACGTGGAGAGTGATACTTAGGTATCAATGGTTTGAATCGCTGCCTGATTTTTGACCCTGTGTGGCATAGCAGTTCCTCATCACATGGTATTGTAGTAAGTAATAGAGCTTTAAATCAAGGGAAAGGCAGAATACACGTGTATGTGTTTGCAAGTGCCTCTGTAACCAGACTCCTCTATATAACTCCGTCTTAAAATACAGTATGTGAGCAACATCTGGGCCTGAGATGGAGATTTGGCCAGAATGTTAAGAAAATAAACATGGCAGCTCAACTGAATACTGGAAACTAGCTACTGCCCCATGGATAGGCTGCACAGAAGATTCATGTATATAAAATAGTATATTAAAGTAAACTTACAAAAGCAAAGAGCAATCATTGCAACCATAATTTTTTCTTCCTCTTTGGGATTCTAATTCTAAAAGCATTAAAGGAGACAGCTGCTCATGCTGTGATACGCGCTAAACAGCCTGAAGGGTAGAAAAAAATATATTTGTAGCTCATAATAACTATTGACCTTTCTGATATACAATGTTCTCTGTGTTAGCTATTCAATTCTATCAACAGTGAAGATTGAACATGACTTTTTAATAGAAAACATGGGGTTTCGAGCTGCCTTCACAAAGGTGTTTATGTATTGTTATTTCGTATGGTAGTACAAAGACTAAGTTCTGATGCCCTTTGTCTGACATGATGTTTGTCATAAAAAAAAGGGGGGGGGAAGAAAAGAAAAAGAAGGAAATAAAAGAAAGAAACAGAAAGGGGGGAAAGCTCTCAATGTTACTGAGTATGTTTTATATGAAGAACTGGCTCATAACTACTTTATAGTTGTGATAAAAGCATTGCCACACTCGATCCCATACGCAACATTGGTAATGGAATCCACGCAGCATCGCAGGACATGCTATATTTTTCTCCCAGAATAGATCCCTCAAGTGGCAACATTTATAGAGAGTTTCCAATAAGATTTAAAACATTCACTTGCAGTATGCATGTGGCACATCCTTTTGGAGTGCATAGCCTGCTGCAGCATGGGTCATATTGGATATCATGTACTCTCAAAGGCAATCTTTACAATACTCAGCTTTTCCCCCTTGAACTTTCCTGTTGCTTAGTAGCTGTATATAGAAACACCCACTGGTAGCAGCTTGACTCTGACACTGTATATATTTCCCCAGAGTGGTATCATCCAGACGCCAACTACAGAGCAGCAGGCAGCCAGCAAACACTCTCTTCTCCCTCAGGGGACAGTCTTACCAAGTAGTAACCCCTGCCAGGAGCAAGAAACCCGAAAGGCAACCTCATGCATTATGATTCTCATTCAAGACAGGCCAGATAGTGCCAGGGAGTTTATGCTGACAGGTGGCGTTGGTTGACAGATTATTATTTTCATTTTTTTTAGGTGGGTCATTTTTAATGTTACTGTTAAGGAGGGTTATTACATCATTATTGAATCACAATTATTTTCACAACTATGCTCTAGAGTTTCAGTTAATGATTCACAGGTTTCTAAACAAAGCTGAAGACTCACAACTGGGTAGGGATAGGAATCAGCCCTAAGGAGATTGAAATATATCAGACTTTTTTGTTGGACTCCAAAGCAAGCACTGAAGCTGATATAGAGCCTGACTGCTGAGCCAGAGTGTCGTGCCTGCAACTGCATTGTCTGCAAAGGGCCGTACAACTTGTGACTGCAGAAAACGGAAGCCACTGCCTCACCACCATGGCCAAGGATCACACTCTAGGATACTAAAAGCAGTTACCCGCTTCAGAACTGCCCTGGCACACTGTAGAAGACAGGCCAATGGGATGAAAACCAACTCTCAAAAAACAGAGAACAAAGTATTCTCTAATTCTGAGAGAAATCAGGCCAACCCCCCCTTTAACTACCAAACCCACTGGCCTAGAACTCTTCAAAAGAACACTTTGCAGAAAACACTTCCTTAGAGATGAATACAAGGAGAGGACTTAACAATCCCCTCCGCTCAAGAGAAAAAGCCTTCTTGGGACAAGATATTGTTTGGTGTGTGAGAGAATGACAAGGATAAAGTGAAGAATTCTTCTTAAAAGAAAGCATCTGAATGTCACTTTATTTCAGCATGTGTAACTGAATGCCTACTTATGTAAAGCACAATCCTAGGCATAAGGAAGACTGGACAAGAACAGGAAGAAGATACAACAGAAAACAAAGAAGACATCATTCCTTTCTTTCAGTAGCTCATAGTCTCATTCATGGCACTGTTGATGACATCTTTTGCAAATTTCCCATTTAAAAAAATCAACTGAACATTTACCTTTGAAAATACAGAGCCTGCTTATAAAAATCAGTATTGCAGGTAGTTTGCCCTACACATGTAAATTCAACCAGTTATTGACGCACTGGGCCATGCATTCCTTCTTGCCATCATATAAGTTTTATCCACAAACATGATCGTCATGTATTCAAACAAAGCTATGATTTTTCCAAAACGAGGTCTACATTGATGTTATATGAGTTATCTGTTATTGGATAACAAATTACCCCTACATATTGACAGCTTTAAAAAAGCAGAGATATCTCGCATAGTTTCTTCAGGTTAGCAGTCTAGAAGCAGCTGATCTGTGTAGCTCTGGCTCAGGGTCTCTCATGAGGTTGCGATTGAGATGGCAGCTGAGCATAGTCATCTGAAGGTTCACCTAAAGCCGGATGATACAGCTCTAAAATCACTGAAGTAGTAGGAAGTAGGAAGCCTCAGCTCCTTCTATGTTGGCCCTTCCACAGGACTGATTACCTAAGTGTCCTCCCAGCATGGCAACTGCTTTCCATGAGCATGAATGACCCGAGACAGCAAGGAGGGAGCTGCTGTGCTAATCACACACCATCAATTCCGCCATATGCTCTTTATTAAAAGCAGGTCACCAAGTTTAGCCCACACGCACTTGAGGGGAGAAGTAGTAGCTCCACCTTTTAGAAAGAGAAGCTTTGAAGGATTTGTAGCAGTTTGAAACTGCCACAGATGTCATTCTGGATAAACATAAAAGCCTCTGGGATAATTTCTATCAGAAAGATTTATTTTTACCATGCTTGGCCTGCTTTTCAGAAACTAGGTTGGGAAGATCTTATTAAACTCAGTATTTAGTGAATATTAGTTTATATATATACATATACACATATATATATACACACACACACACATACACACATAGAGACATATAATATGCCCAGAATAAAGATTCTGTTAATATATAGATGTAGATATCTGAATACACGTATAAAAGGAATCATGCCAAGTGCTCTACAGCATCAAAGTTAGACTTATCTTAGCCCTGTTGCCCTCAAATATTTAGCAAAAGAGATTAAATGGAGATAAAATAAGTATATAAATAACTGTAAGTACAGTATATTGGCAACATCATGACCTCTGGAGTGAAACAAGCATTTGTCATATTATTGCTCTGTCTCTATCTGGGAGACCTTGGAAACATAACTGACTCAAATAAAAAATAAATAATAAAGATTTATTATTTGTATTAGTCAGTATGGGCTAACTTATGCTACAGTTAAAAAAAGAAAAACCCCAAATTACAGCAAAGATTTATTTCAATAAGGATTGGCCGGGGTTCTGCAACAGACGAAAAGAGAAAGCAGCACATCATTGACTGGCTCTGGAAAATTCCACCTGAAAGTGACATGTGGCTTTTGCTCACATTTCATTGACTAAAGCAAGCCACATGAGCATCCCCAACTCCATGTGGCTGAGGAAATGCAGTCCTCTCGTGTATAAAGAAAAATTCTGTAAGGGAAAAAACAACCTGTCAAATCCCAGTGGATACATAGTTATTCTAAAGTCCTAAAGTGCATCTGTTTTTAACAAGGCTGACAGCATATGCCAGTGGAACAATTCGGCTTTATCAAGATCACTGCAAAATGAACCAACATCTCTCTTGCCTTGTGAAAGTTATCTTGGATAATTGCTCTTTAGTTCATCCTGTGTGCACAGAACACCTAAAAATGAAAAGATTCATTTAGGGAGTGATGTGGGAAAAGAATATGTTTAACTTCATGTCTTAACAACCTATGGCAACTCCACTTCTCCTTTAAAAGGAAAAATATCTTACTTTTGAGGAGTAACATTTTCTCAAAATGTTAATTTCTTTTCTCCCTCACATATCAGGATTTGGTGGCAGTTGGAGGGTTCTGACACTATAATTGCAGTGAAAACATTTGAAGTATAAAAAAGAAAGGCCCTCTCGGTCGGCCACAGTGGCTCATACCTATAATCTCGGCACTTAGAGAAGACGAAGCTGGTGAATCCCTGGGCAACATGGTGAAACCCATCTACAAAAAAAATACTAAAAAACAGCCAGGTGTAGTAGTATGCACCTGTGGTCCCAGCTACTCAGGAGGCTGAAGCAGGAGAATCACCTGAGTCCAGGACTTTGAGGCTGTGTTAAGTTATAACCATGCCATTGCACTCCAGCCTGGGTAACAGAGAAAGACCCTGTCTCATTAAAAAAAAAAAAAGAGAGAGAGAGAAGAAAAAGGCCACATTTAAAGGTGTTGGCTTCATACTCTTACAGAGATCCTGGAGAGAATAAAGTGTTCCAAACAAACCTGGCCCTGGTTTCAGCCCAGTGAGAACTCGATGGTTCTTAGACACCTCCCCTTTCTGCCTTCCTTACCACCGCCTGCCCCTACGTAGCGACAAGGAGAGCAGCAACCACACCACCAGCTAGGGAATCATGAACAGATGTGGAATAATACAGATATAATTTCACATTGTGGTGGCATTTGCCAACATAAAAATTATTACTACTTTTGCTGTAAATTTTTCTGTAAATTTTACAAAATATGCAAAAACTGACATTTCAAGAGCTGAGATAATTTAGGTTTATTAAAAAGTTGAGACCTTGAGAGTTAGTCAAATAGAGTAAATTGCTTGATTTAGCTTTTAGTTGTATAGGTCTTATTTTTGTTTTTCAGCTCCTGGTTTATAATTCATAGGGCAGAGCTGGGCACAACTGGGCTTTGACCACTTAATCCAGCTTCACCCATAGATTTTTCCTGCATCTCTGGCAGCAGATTCAACTTCTCTAAATCCCAGATTTCTTATCAGAGCATGCAACAATTATGACCTGCCTCAAAAAGTTGACAGAAAAGCATTTCATGTCTAGAAAGCAATCTAAAATGCTTCTTAGACATAAACTGTTTCCACTGTGTCTGTAGAGCACTCATCCTAAGGAGACTTTTCTCACTACTCCAATCTCTCTTCACCTCATTCTACACACATGCACGTACACACACACACACACTCTTTCTCTTCCGTGCCACAGTGGTGTCACATTACACCAAGGCTGTACTGCCTTGGATCTCCCCCAATAGCATCTTGATCAAAAGCATGCCTCTTATGTGAGACCGTTCAAAAGCATCTCTTCTAAAGCTGTTGCTGTTGTCTGTCACATACCAATAATATGTCGTTTCACATGAGAGACACCATTGTCACAGCTGGGATGAACCAAGTGTATTTGCTAGCCCTTGAGAATGCATGACCATGATGTGTGAGCCATGACTAAGCTTGTTACAATAAGCGTGGCTCCTTCCTTGTGCCCCTGTCCTCAGAAGGAGGAAGTGATACGGAATTTCAGTAGATACTGTCATCAGAAACCAAGCTCTTTCTGGGTTGCCCTGTCTCCTTCTCCTGGACTCCCCATACCCTATGCTCTTGAAATAAAGCTTGAATACTAGTTATTATTTTAAGTATCAGCTTCACTGGGGCAAAACTTGACCTTAACACTCCTCTTACACCAGTGTTGTCCTGGGTGTAATTAATGTTGCCCCTGTATGTTTAGGCAATTAATGTTGCAACACGTGGTACAGTGCCATACTCCTGCCTCATTCAGGGCACCATGCTATGATCGGCTCCACAGCTCACGTGAAGCTTGTGTCTTCACCCATGCTGTGATCTCTAAT
This sequence comes from Cebus imitator, assembly GCF_001604975.1. NCBI lineage: Eukaryota > Metazoa > Chordata > Mammalia > Primates > Cebidae > Cebus > Cebus imitator. The sequence goes on from NW_016107359.1 coordinate 1,234,619, forward strand.
GTACCCTGTAAGGGTTTTACTGTGCAGTCCTCCATACAAAAAACAGTAATTTCTCACAATGCCTGCATTACATACCCTTTCTCCAATTTTGGTAGTTCCTTCCCTACTGAGTCAGGGGATCCAGGACCCCAGCCCTAAAACAGATTTTACTTCTCTGGGGAGTTTCACTTTTTCTCAACAATTGCAAACATGATCTTGCTGAACAGAGCTGAATTTTTAAGGCTGAGTTTGTGGTGTGGTTCTGATGGCTTCGCGTTAGTTCAGGTCTCTGAGGACCCGTGCCAATAAATGTGAAAGGGACAGCAGTAGATTGGTATACTTTTCCATTTCCACCAGGATGAAAAAACTGCTATAAATTAAGTCTAACCTTAAATGTATAATCTGTCCTTGGGAAGAAAAAAAAAAGGATATAGCATCTTCAAGCTCTCGGCATCCCTTACGAGAAAAAATTGGTTCTAAGGGTCTCTGATCTTGTGTTTTAGTAAAATAGAACTGCACGGCTGACTGACAGTTCTGATCTAAAGCATTTACGTTTAAGTTTTGATCTCTCTGCTTTTGATTAAAACTAATGAGCTCATTTAATTCAAAATGGGAATCTCTGATAAGAGAAATAAGGTTGATGTGATTGGATTAGAGGGGCAAATTAAACTCTTAGAGCAGAAGTTTGTGCTTATATAGTGTATTAAAAAGCTGTTGGCGTATTATGGCGTGTTAGATGATGAGAAAAATTTCATAGTAATTCATATTTAATCAGAAGAAATGAAAGTACTAAATATAACATGGCTCTGCTTTTCCCTCGAGTGATAAAAAGCTGTACATTTAAAATGACATCAGATTCATGCTCTCTAAAACACAAAAAAAGAAGAAAGCCTTAAGAGAGACACATAAGAAAGGGACACTTGTTAGTGAAGCCATCACCCCAAAATAGAAATGCCATAAAAATAGGAAAATATGGTCATGTTAAGATTAAAATGATACAAGAAAACCCCAGACCACAGATAGCAAGGTTTCTGTATTAGAGTTGCTCTCATTCTTCTTTCATCTGAGCATCAAGTTTAATATGAAAAAGAGATTGCTCACCCTTGGAAATATATGGAATGTATTTCATAACTTAATATTTCAAACTTTCTTTGCCTGTTTTTCTCCATTTTCAATAACTGTTTTTACATATACTTAATTCTTAAATCCCTTTATTACACATATTTCTTTACCCCTACTGCAGAGAAAATTAGTGTTAGCATGGGGCTATTCACAAAAATCCTGTTTATTGGACAATTATTTTTTTACTTTTGGATAAGAAAAATTTTTAAATCGTATTTAAAAGAATATAAATTCAAGTATTTATTAGGCTTAAAAACCCCAAAATTAATTTCTTTGCCAGAAACAAATTTATAGAATACCTCGGCATCTTGCATTTAAGGAAAATAGGTTTTTACATTGCCTTCTGACCTGTTTGCATAAAGGTGTTTTTACATCAGCAAGACCGTAAACTACCATTTTAAGTTTCATAAGTAAAAACATTCTTCTTAGTCTAAAAACATATAAAAGGAAAGAGCGACTGTGTTATTTAAGAGAGGAGGGCCGGGCACGGTGGCTCAAGCCTGTAATCCCAGCACTTTGGGAGGCCGAGGTGGGTGGATCACGAGGTCAAGAGATCGAGACCATCCTGGTCAACATGGTGAAACCCCGTCTCTATTAAAAACACAAAAAATTAGCTGGGCATGGTGGTGCGTGCCTGTAATCCCAGCTACTCAGGAGGCTGAGGCAGGAGAATTGCCTGAACCCAGGAGGCGGAGGTTGCGGTGAGCCGAGATTGCGCCATTGCACTCCAGCCTGGGTAACATGAGTGAAACTCCGTCTCAAAAAAAAAAAAAAAAAAGAGAGGAAACCATTGTTTCCTCATATCAGAAGCACAAAAGTGAAAAAACAGACTCTCCTATTTGGGGAGGTGGGCTTGAAAGCTGGTGTTAAGTGACAGGAATGGAAAGTCGTGGGTAGTTTTTGTTTCTGTATGTAAATCCCACTCTTATCCCTCCATCTCTTATTTATGCTTCTTACTCCCCATGATAAAGAAAACCAGCTCAGAGGGGTGAGGACACCGGTCAGGACATGACTCTCTAACCTTGATTGTGGTTCCCAAACTCCCAGGAGGCAAATGGCACAAGAATGGATTCTCAGGGAGAACAAAGAGCAAGCCTTCCTTACCCTTTATCACAAGCATCTCTGCCTCTACCTTGGTTGACCTCATAAATCTATGGGTCCTTCTTTTTCATGCCAGTTCTCTCCATGTGCATCAGCCCAGCCTCAAGTGAACTGCAGTTACTTATGACTAGACCCCACTTAGGCAGCTGCTAGAAGTGAAAAGGCCTGAAAAGCTCTTACTAGAAACTGGAACGAGGTTACTCTAGATACATTAATTTTTCTTTTTTATTTTCTGCAAAGTAAACATTTTCTAAATGAGGTAAATTGATTACTACTGCTCTTAGCACCCATCAGTCATTTATTTTTAGTGAACTCAAGGATTGCACCTGAGCTGTGGCTGTGAGGGCTGTGTAAAGATCTAAATCATGTGTGTCTGTATTTTTGTATTCCTCAGTGGAGTCAACCAGCCCCAGTCTGCTAACCACTGACAACGCTCTTGAGCGTTCCTTTTTCATCCGAATGAAATCTACTCTGACCAAACGAGGTGTGCACATCAAATCATCAGGATATAAGGTAAGCTGGTTCCGGGAGGGGAGAGATTTCTGTTTCAGGCCAATTTTAGATAATTTGCATTGAATTTTCCAGCTGCTTTAGGTCCATATAATGAACACGTGATCCTCAGGAGCCATAGGATTCCTAGTCACCTTCCTGTCTCAATGCAGGGGCTTTTTTACACCTCTCCTTCTCACCTCAGACATTGCTGGTGTGCTAAAAGCCCCAATATAGTGTCTTAAAACATTGATTAAAAATATGCCAAGTGCTTCCGCACCTGCTGGAAATTCACTTTAATGGAGAAGGTGAGCCAATTTCATCTCAGTCCTTAAGATGAGTGCTCTAGAACTGTTACTTAGGAGAGTTCCACTTCTCTCGCCTTCCCCTTCAAATTCTCCCTTTCTCTTTAGAGAAAGGCTGTCCATTTTAATAACATCTTAGCCACCAAGATTTGTACACATAGATGAGAAAATCAGGGGAGATATTGGAAACTTGAATTTTGAAACTGTATTTATGGACCATGCAGTCACACCTTAGCATTCATAGAGTGCTCAACATATATAAGTTCCTCACAAGCAAAGACCAAGTCCGGAGTCAAAATCTACATAATCATCATTTTAAGGTTAAAGATATAAAAGCCTTCTAATCTCAGGAAATTCCAATGTTTTAGTTACTACAGCAACATAAATTAAGACCTATGAAATTCATGAAATGCCTTTGGCAACCTGAATCTTATCAATTTTACAACACACTAACCAATCTCAAACAATATTGATTATCTGTGGAGGGCAAACAGAAATGGCATGTACCGTCAATGTGACCAGGCGTTGTGACCTTTCCCAGTTGTAGAATTTAGAACTTCTGATAATTCAGTTCTTTAAGGTGACTGTCCTGTTACCGGGGATGGTAACAGCCATTGTTATTAGGCCTTCAAAACCTTACCTAAGTCATGCGGAGACTAGCAGCTGTATAAAAGTCAGAGTCAGGCACTTTCTTTGATATTAATTCTTCAGAAAAACAGGAGAAGTAGAGAAGCAGGTCCCTCCAAGAACGACCTTTAGCTGAGCCGTGCTGGAGTCTAAAAGGCTCACGTGGAGCAGCCTTAACCTTTAGCAGGTGTGATGTGGAGGAGAGGCACGTGCGCGGCTCCACCCCCTCTAGCTCTACCGGACAGAGGCTTCTTACAAAGGAGTGTGTCCCGGGAAAGAAAACAGACCTTATCCCTACTTAGGACCATTGTCTTTTGCCCTGCTTGGCTGCGTTCGTTAGCTAACTATGTAGCCTTAGCAAGTTTGGAATTCTATAAGCAGACCACAGATGTTGAGATTCTTGTTATTTTAATGCTAGAAGGACACATTCTTTGCATTTCACATTTTAGGAACCATGGGGCTTCCTTTCTAACTCTTTTCTGTCTCTCAGCATTCTTTCTTCACCTTTATTCATTTTTACTGGTTTGGAGGGAGCACATCCTAGGAGGGAAGAAGGGTGAGAGGAGTGAGATATAGTTTCAAAAAGCAATATTAAGTATAATCCAGTATTATTTGATAATTTAATGTTTCTTAATTTTTTCACACTACACACTAGAGATTATAATGATGGCTAAAATAATAATTGCCAGTATTTAGGAACACTGCAATATACTGGGCATGATATAGTTCACCTGTGTTAGCCCTTACAGCATTCTTAAAGTATTTTTGTTTCCATTTTACAGACAAAGAAAGTAAGGATAGAAAGCTAATTAGTATTCTCAATGTCACATGTTGAAAGAGCAGAGCCAGGGTTTGAACCCGGGGAGTCCAGCTCCATACCACATGCACTTCACCACTTGACTATACTACTCTGCAGATAGCAAAGCAAGGTAATGTGAGGGGGTGGCTGATGAGGGCAGGAGGACACTTTAAATAGGAAGATTACAGAAGGTCACCCTGAGGAGGTAGGATGTCACCTGTGAGCGGTGAATGCGAAGGGACCATCATGCAAACAAATGGAAGAAAGCTGTTTCTGAAGCAACTTGGGCTTAGGATTAAAGATGCCTTGCAGTAAGAATGGGCCTTCAAGAAACAAACAAAATACTTAAAAATGCAACCTTGAACATCCAGGATTGGAAAAGATTTAGGAGCTATTCCACATCCTAGCAAATCATGGAATGTTAAAGTGACCATACTCCCCTGACACACCCTGTCAGCAAGTCTTTCTCAAGATACCATGAGAGTCTCCAAATGATGCCCTACTCCCTCCCCCAGAACTACTACGAACAAAAGTTGATTCCTCCTCTGTTCCCAATAAGATGAATCACCCAGCAGATCCGGCTCTTCCCCTCCTCCTCCTCATCTGCACTCAACTTCCCTCATTAATTAACCTTGTCTGCGAGTTAGTGAAAGAGCTGAGGAGAGCCCATGGCATGACACAGCTGAATAACATCCCTATTTATCTGTTCATTCTCAGTAAGTAAATCTAGCAGCTTATAAAACATTCCAATAAAACTGGTAATCACCCCACCACCACACAATAAACACAAATAAAAAGAAACAGTGATGATAATTTCTCTGTACTCCCAATATTTCCCCTAATTTATTGCCATTGTATCCATCTTTTCCCATAAAGATTCCAAGATGTCAAGCCCTGCTCTGTGTAGGTTGCTATATTTCTGTCCATTTTTCCTCTGATCTTGGCACATGGACCTTTCTAACTTTCTTCATCACGTTATTTGTTGTTGTCACAGGAACAAAAGTACCACTTACTGAACACGGACTGTGTGTGGCAGGCACTGTGCCACATGCTTTACCCTTATTTAATCCACACAACAGGATTATTTAAAATTTTCCTCTACGCCAGGCATTGTCCAAATGTTATATTCTATTATTACGCCTATTTTGCAGGTGATGACACTGAGGTCTTCATAGGTGAAATACTTTGCCCACATTCATACAGCCCTTAAGTAGCTACTGAAACACCAGAATCGAATCCTGGCAGTTGGGCTCCTCTGAGGCTGCCCCCTTAGCCCCTCTGCTTCACTGCTTAAAGGATTAAGTCCAAAGAAGGGCTCAGCATGGGCTGACCTCAACATATGAAAAAGTAATTAACTTAGATTTTTAAAAGAAAAACGTCTTTCCTGATTAAGACCTTCCCTCTGTGGCTCACTGTATCCCATAGCACTAGTGTATCAGTGCTTGGTGATTCCAGTGCCCCCAAGGAGTTGCAGAGACTTGCTTCTTTTCCAGGACTTCATGCCTACTCACATTCCCCATCACCCAGAATTCTAGCCAAAGAAATACCATCTGCATCTGCTAATGTGCCTTGTGGTTGCATGGTTTGCCACACCCCATTCCTCAGGAAAGTCACCCTCTCTCCAATGAAGTTTCCCAAATAGGAGCTGACATTCAATTGTTTCTGTCCCCATTTTCTCTGAAATCCACAGCAGCATGTTATCTGGACCAGCCACTTTTTGTGCCTCAGGGGCTTCCCTGTTGTTTAGGCCTCACTGTTAGTCACATAGCATAGCACAGCTCTCATTTAAATTGCATTGCACATACATTCTGCCTTCTTGATTAGGTCTATGTCTGGGGGAACTTGCTAGGTATAGCACATGGGGTAAAAGAAGATATGTAATCAGGGAAATTAGAGAAGGGAAGACTAATTGGGTCGCCTCCTTAGCTCCCGTCTTTGGAGGATAGTTTCCTTTGGCATGGGACTTTCAGTTTTCTAATCTATTCTTAAATGCCCACCAGCTCCACTGTCATTTCCGAAGTATTTATCCACACACATTATGGTGTCCTCATTCTAATGGCACAGGAGACAACCTAGACTGGCAAACATAGGCAAACAGAAAATCTGTCATGTTTATATAATGCTCAGAGTGTCTCCAAACTCTTCACAGTGGTGAAATTTTCAAATACTGGAGTTCCTGCTATGACGTGTGCAAACGTATTACTAAGGGAAGGAGGTTGCAAGAATTCAAGATGCTTAAAAATAGTTCCCCATCTGGGATGATTTGGGCATGGATTTGCCTGTAGCTAAGTATTGAACTAAATGACTTCTGAAATCTTACCCAGCCTCCTTTATGATAGAAAGAATTCTAAAGACAAAATAATTGGGAGGTTCAGTAGTTTATTAGGATCGCTGATATACCCTAGCTTTAAGAATATCTGCATCTAAACATGAAATAGCAAAATTAATGAGGGTGCTAATTAGCTAAAGAAAATTATTTTGCCTTCTCTATGCCCAAATATAGGTGTCTTTTAAATTAGAAACTTCTTTTGTTACTAAAACTTCATAGTTGTATATGCTCTGTGGAGTAAGGTACACACAAAAGTTTAACAGATTTATTTTGGGTATCATAGGTCCCTTTAAAGATTTTATAAATCTATACGGTCTCTCCCAAGGTAAATTCATTTTGCATCAGTTTATCCATTGATTCCAGGTTATGAAACCCTATTTAATAATATGATATCACCAGGCGCAGTGGCTCACGCCTGTAATCCCAACACTTCGGGAGGCCGAGGTGGGTGGATCATGAGGTCAAGAGTTCAAGACCAGCCTGGGCAACATGGTGAAACCCTGTCTCTACTAAAAATACAAAAATCAGCCGGGCATGGCAGCATGCATCTATAATCCCAGCTACTCAGAAGGCAGAGGCAGGAGAATTGCTTGAATCTAGGAGGCAGAGGTTGCAGTGAGCCAAGATTGCACCACTGCACTGCAGCCTGGGTGACAGAGTGATATTCTGTCTCAAAAAAAAAAAAAAATAGTATGGTATCTTCAGTACTTATTAAGAAACCAAGTTAGTGCATTTTCCAGAACATATTCCATCAGTATCATAATAGCCCTTTCCCTCCTCCTCATTTCTCCCTCCCATTTATCTATCCAGTGTTAATACACATTGAAGTCCTATGCCTTTCTGCCATACTTTCACCTGGAAAACTCTTACTCAACCATTATGGCCTCACTCAAATACTAGTTATTTGCTCATTTCCCCTAATGCATATAAATAAAATTATCCCTTCTCTTCTGTACTAAAATAGCATTTTGAGATTTTACTTACATTCTCTGTACCTCACTTTCTTACCTGTAAAATGAAGCTATTAATAGTACCTAAACCAAAGAATTTTCCGATAGATAAAGTGAAATAACACAGGCTCAGCTAGGCATCTTTTTTCCATTTTATGATGTACATTCATATAATTTCATCTAAACTTCACAATAATTCTTTTAGGTAATTATTTCCTCAATTTTGAAGATAAGTAGAATGGAAGCATAGAATTACAAATTGACTAATCTAAAGTCAAATAAATGGTAAATGGCAAGACTGAGAAGAATCCAGATCTTTTCATTTCAAATGCCTTCTTCTTTCCAATACCCAACATTGGATACTGGGTACTTTCTCATCCTGTTTTCTTCTCTCAGCAACTACCACAGGATGCTGCACACAGTTGTCACTCAGTAAATGTTGGTTTAATTGAATTGCATACTCTCTTTCCTGCTGCAATACCAATGAAAGCTGTTGACAGTGCCAAGCCCTATGGCATACCACTAGAGATCCTGCTAGTTGACATCAGCATCTTTTAGATGTGACTGCTAGAATAGCTATGGAATTGCTATGAACCCAAATGACTGTACCATGATCTGGCTCACATTTCTCCATCTTGCCTGTGAGGATATTGCAAATATTTATCAGTGCCTTACTAAAATTGAAGCATACTAGGTCCATAGTGCTTCCCTTTAGCTATCAGTTGAAGATTCCATTCAGAAAATGAGAAATGAGTCATTAGCCTCACTTATTCATCATGACTTTATGCTGGCCTCTGGTGGTCACAATTTTTTGTTAAATTATCTTTGAGGCATTTTTTCTGGATATAAACATTTCGGGGCGCTCTCTTTCTGAAAATTAGGATAGTATTTACCAATATCCTGTCTTCTGGAAAAACGCCATGATTTCTAAGCGATCGCTAAGAATATGTGACATGTTGTAATAAGAATGCTGATTCTTAAGGAGTGAGTTTTAATCATACCAGGAAAAGTATAGCTTGGAGATATGCCCAGCACTAATGTAGGGAACGATGTGGTACTGGTCCTTCTCTGGAGATTTCTAAGAACAGACACTGAACTCATCAGTTAGGAGTCTTTCCTCCTCCCAGACAAGTGTGGATGGACTAGATGCCACCTGCATGTTCCTTCCTTATCTGAGATTCAGAGATGTTCCAGGTGTCCAGACATATCAATGCTTCTCCTGAAGCCTTTTGCTTCAGCTTTGTGTTGTCTTGAAATGATGACTACAGCATTCCAAGTTGTACAAAATGTAACTGTCTTGTCAAATCAATAGATGAATTTTCAGAGAGACCAAAAATTCTGTCAACTCATTCAGGGTTTCTAAGGCTATGCATTTATTGCCTTTCAATCAACCCAGACACCCAGAATAAATTGAAGGTGAAAAAATTTCCAGAGTGGAACTTATAGGCAGAGGTTATCCTGATGAAAAATGCAAATAGAGGAGAGAACCAATAAAATCAAATTTTTAAAATCCTATTACCTCGTTTTAGTCTCTGCTCACCTCTGCACAATTGTCCATTACAAAGTGGTTTCCAGTGTCATTTAAAATACAGCCGACATTGTTTCTGATCTTAAAGAATTTATTTCCTATTACCAAAGTATGACAGTAGTCCCAGCTTGGGATATGTAATTTCTGCTGGGACTAATCAGCTAGCTATTTTACCAACCAGAGGCACAATCACTAGCCATTCTAGGAAGTGTCTTTAAATTCTAAGTATGTCAGTGACTGCAGCCCAAGTACGTTGCTAACTTATAGATCCTTCATTTTCCACTATAGAGATTTCAGGAAGCAGGTAGAGGAGGTAACAGCATCTCTTCTCTGACTAATGCTTTATCTTTTCAGATCAGTTTTCTGAGCCTTTGCTAGCTAAGAATATCAAAAGTCATGATCACTTTAAAAATGACATCGTTGATAAAAATTTACAAACAAAAGTTATTGTTAATGTCTCTGTAAATACCTTCTCAACCTAATAGATTTATGTATATAATTACCACTATTATGAGACTTTGGCCTATTACAATTAGTTATAAAACAGACCTAAGAACTAAAAAACTAACACAAGCACAAGTCATTTTTTTCAGACCTAGTACTCTTCAGCATGCCAAGATGGCCTAACAATAGCTGCAGAGACCCCAAATTTCTGTTTCACTAAAGTAATCTCTTGATCTGGTGGTCTAAAATAGCAATTACTAAACTCTTTACAGAAATCAAAGGTTTTCAAATATAAGTGAATCTTAGAGATACTGCAGGTTTGGTTCAGACCACCGAAATAAAGCAAACATGGGAATAAATGAGTCACATGAATTGTTTGGTTTCCCAGTGCAGATAAAAGTTAGGTTTATACTATAGTCTATTAAGTGTGCAACAGCATTAGTTCTAAAAAGGAGTGTGTGAGGCCGAACGTGGTGGCTCACGCCTATAATCCTAGCACTTTGGGAGGCTGAGGTGGGTGAATCATCTGAGGTCAGGAGTTCAAGACTAGCCTGGTCAACATGGTGAAACCTTGTCTCTACTAAATATACAAAAATTAGCTGGGCGTGGTGGCAGGTACCTGTAATCTCAGCCACTCAGGAGGCTGAGGCAGGAGAATCACTTGAACTCAGGAGGCAGAGGTTGCAGTGAGCCAAGATGGCACCATTGCCCTCCAGCCTGGGCAACAAGAGTAAAACTTTGTCTCAAA